>NC_056006.1:2238588-2561316 GCF_018446385.1 Zingiber officinale | reverse complement strand
GGCCACCAAAATTCTCCAAGAGAAGTAGAGGTCCGGCCACCACCACCAAGCTCCAAGGGATGCAAGAAATAAAACCTCCTTTCTCTCTTTCTTCTCCTAGCTAGAACCGGCCACCATCAAGAGCTCCAAGAGGGATTGCCGCCGGCCACAAGAAGAAGAGAAGAGGAAGAAGCTAGGGCTGGCCACCAAGGAGAAAAAGAGAGGAGAAGAATAATAGAGTTGATCACCCGTGAAGGCACCTCTACCCCCTCTTTTATAATCCTTGGTCTTGACAAATAAGGAATTTTTAATAAAAAATTCCTTAATTCTTTTGTCATAAAAAAATTTATTTTAATTAAAAAACAATTTTCTTCTTTTAATAATAATGGCCGGCCACTTCTAATTCCCCAAAACAAGGAAAATTTAATTCACACAAGAATTAAAACTTCCTAATTTGTTTCTAGAAATTTATAAAAATTTCTCCAATAATTTTTATCCCTTCATGATTGGTTAATAAAAAGGAAATTTTATAAATTAAAATTCTTCTTTTAAACATGTGGATAATTTCCAAAAGGAAAGTTATCTCTAAAAATTAAAATCTCTTTTCAATCTACAAATAAGGAAAGATATCAAATCTTTTCTTAATCTTTTGTAGAAACTAATAAAAGAGAATATTTAATTTTTAAACTTCTCTTTTAAATTATTATCATGGTCAAAAAAGAAAGTCTTCTTAAAAATAAAATCTCCTTTCAATCTACAAATAAGGAAAGATTTCAAATCTTTTCTTAATCTTTTAGAAAGCTTTAAAAGGAAAGATTTAATTTTTAAACTCTCTTTAAAACTATGATATCCACATAATAAATAATTTTAATAAAAATCCTTTTAATATGATGTGGCCACCTAAGCTTGGGCTCCAAGCTGTTGGCCGACCACCTTAAGGCAACCTTTAGGCTTGGCGGCCCTAAGCTTGAGCTTGCTTAGCTTGGTCGGCCCCTATTGGTTGGGTAAGAAGGTGGGTATGTGGTGGGTATAAATCTCTATATACAAGAGGCTACGATAGGGACCGAGAGGAGGAATTGGTTTTGGTCTCCCGATGAAATTAAGCTTCCCGTGTTCGCCCCGAACACACAACTTAATTCCATCAATAATAATTCATTCCACTAAAGAACTATTATTGAACTACCGCACCAATCCCAAATTACATTTTGGGCTCCTTCTTATTATGAGTGTGTTAGTCTCCCTGTGTTTAAGATGTCAAATGTCCATTAATTAAGCGAGTTACTGACAACTCATTTAATTAATATCTTAGTCCAAGAGTAGTACCACTCAACCTTATCGTCATGTCGGACTAAGTCCACCTGCAGGGTTTAACATGACAATCCTTATAAGCTCCTCTTGAGGACATTCTCAACTTAGATCACTAGGACACAGTTTCCTTCTATAATCAACAATACACACTATAAGTGATATCATTTCCCAACTTATCGGGCTTATTGATTCATCGAACTAAATCTCACCCATTGATAAATTAAAGAAATAAATATCAAATATATGTGCTTGTTATTATATTAGGATTAAGAGCACACACTTCCATAATAACTGAGGTCTTTGTTTCTTTATAAAGTCAATATAAAAGAAACGACCTCTAATGGTCCTACTCAATACACTCTAAGTGTACTAGTGTAATTATATAGTTAAGATAAACTAATACCTAATTACACTACTGTTGGTGCAACTTTAGGTCAAGGTTGACCTGGTTGACCTGACTCGAGTTGACCTGACTCGAGTTGTATTTTGATGTTTGACTTAGGAAGATTGTTGGTGCAACCTTAGGTCAAGGTTGACCTAGTTGAGTTATATTTTGATGTTTGACACTCGTGGAAGAGTTGTATTCTTGATATGGGACAAGAATAGATGTTTGGGAGATTATTGGTGCAACCGTAGGTCAAGGTTGACCTGGTTGACCTGATTCGGGAAAAAGTCCAAGTATGGAGACTTGGTAACGGAAAAGTCCAAGCAGGGAGCTTGGCACTGGAAAAGTCCAAGTATGGAGACTTGGCACTGGAAAAGTCCAAGCAGGGAGCTTGGCACGCGAAAAGTCCAAGTATGGAGACTTGGCACTGGAAAAGTCCAAGTATGGAGACTTGGCACTGGAAAAGTCCAAGTATGGAGACTTGGCACTGGAAAAGTCCAAGTATGGAGACTTGGCACGGAGAAGTCCTGGTGAGTGAAGCCAGGCAGTGGAAAAGTCCTAACTGGGAGGTTAGGCAGTTGAGTCCTGGTGAGTGAAGCCAGGCAGTGGGAAAGTCCTAATTGGGATGTTAGGCAGTTGGAAAGTCCTGGTGAGTGAAGCCAGGCAGTGGGAAAGTCCTAACTGGGATGTTAGGCAGTTTGGAAAGTCCTGGTGAGTGAAGCCGGGCAAGGGAAAAATCCAGATGGATCAAGGGTGATCGGACATCTGGTTGGGAAAAGTCTAAGTGGGTCAAAAGGATTGATCGGACACTTAGCGAGGAGTGCTAGCAGGTCAAGGGAGTGACCAGATGCTAGGGATGATGTACCAACAGGTCAAGGTTGACCGGATGTTGGTGTGGAAGCCTTAAGTTTAGGGCTGAGAAGTTTGGATCGGTCTGGTGACCGATCCAGTGATACTGCGATTGCCCTGATCGGTCTGGTGACCGATCAGAATCAGATCGATGGCTCACTGATCGGCAACACAAATCGAGTGCTGGCCAATCCGCCCGCTCGGCAACACAAATCTGGTGCTTGATCGATCCGCCCGATCGGCAACACAGATCGACCCTCCGACCCGACTCTTGGAGGTTCCCTGATCGGTCCACAGACCGATCAGGAGACGCCGATCAGACGAGGGACCGAAGCCTGATCGGTCTGTGGACCGATCAGGAGGTTCCCTGATCGGTCCATGGACCGATCAGGAATCTAGCCGTTGTGACGCAACGGCTAGTTCTCTGCTCTTCTTCTTCGCAGGTAAAAAAGAGGGCTACAGGACTTCGGTGAAGTGCTCTTAAGCAGCTACTTCTTCTTCCTTCTGGAAGTTCTCTCCTGCCTGAAGCTTCTGCTTCTTCTTCCTGCTGAGCTTTGTTGAGCTCGTTGGGTGCTAAAGCTTCGCGTGAGCTTCTTCCTGTTGCTGGTTTTCTAGCTAGGCTTGGATCCGAGAAGCTGCTGCTTCACCAGGGTTCCTGCTGACTTCAAGAAGGCAAGCAAGTGTTGTTTACATTTCTGTTCTTGTTTTCTTGTTCCTATTTGTACTCCTATTGCTGTTGCAAAGATTGTGGTGAGGTTTCTCCACCCACAAGGAGTATCTATTAGCCGGGTTTCCGGGGACTCATCCACCGACGGATTGGTAGGCTTCGTCCACCTTACGGACACGCCGAGGAGTAGGAGTTCATCTCCGAACCTCGTTATATGGTTTGTCTTTCTTCTCCTGTTTTCTTTCTACGTTGTATTTCCGCTGCACTAACCTAATCGTAGGAAGAAACGCGAAAGATTGGGGTCGGCTATTCACACCCCCCTCTCTAGCCGTACGAAGGATCCTAACACGACCTTCTAATGGTTTGTTCCTTTCCATTATGGTCGTGAGTTACTGTTTATAATTTATAAGGTACTGATAATATGATCCTCTATGTGTGACACCACACACCATGTTATCTACAATATAAATTAATTGAACAACTACATTTATCATAAATGTAGACATTTGACCAATGCGATTCTTATTTCTAGATAAATGTTTATACCAAAAGCTAGGCTTTTAGTATACACTCTAACAATCTCCCACTTATACTAAAAGACTAAGCTGTCATATCTGCTGCCATACATCTGATTCCCAACCCTTCAACATGTCCATCAAAAGCTCTCGCCTTAAGGACCTTAATGAAAAGATCTATAGGTCATCATCTGATGCATTCTAGGTGGCAACAACTTCTCCTCGTTTATACGATTTCTCGTATTGGGTGGTACTTGCGTTCTATTATGTTTACTTGCCTTATAGACTCATGGTTTCTTCGAGTTTGTTACTGCACCATTATTATTACAATAAATTGTAATAATCTTTGGACAAACTAGAAATCATATCTAAGTCTATCTTGAGGTAATTAAGTCATTCAGCTTTTATGGCTTCCTCAGAGGCTTGCCATATACTAAGCTTCTATGGTGGAGTCCAGAAAAACACCTATGCTTATCACTCTTCCATAGTTATGACTTTACCTCCTAAAGTAAACACAAAACCCCGAGGTTGACTTATTATTGTCCCTATCCGATTGGAAGTCAAAATCCATGCAACCCATAGGGACCAAATTAACTGCCTTGTAAGCTAGCATATAATCTCTAGTGCCTCTAAGGTACTTCAATATATGCTTTACTGCAATCCATTGTCCTTGTCCAGGGTTATTTTGATATCTGCCAACTATGCCCTTGGCAAAATAGATTTCTTATCTCGTGCATAGCATTCATTAGGCTTCCGACAGCCGAAGCATAAAGAACTGTCTTTATTTCCTTTATCTCCTTTGATGTCTACAGAGACATATCTTTAGATAAAGTTACTCCATCCTGAAAAGGTAAGAAACCTTTCTTGGAGTTTTGCATGCTTTAAAACGAGCAAGGATTTTTCCGATGTATGAAGCTTGGGATAAGTAAAATATTCTTTTCTTGCGATCCCTTATTACTTTGATCTCAAGAATATATTCATTCTCCCAAGTCCTTTATATCGAATTGTTTGGACAACCATACCCTTACTTCTGACAACATTTTGATATTGTTTCCAACTACCAAAAATGTTATCTACGTATAGTACAAGAAATACCACCACGCTTCCATCACAACTTTTACATACACAAGACTTATCCGGTTACTAAATAAATCCATAGGTCTGAATTACTTTGATAAACCAGATGTTCCAAGACCTTGAAGCTTTGCCTCAGTCCATAGACTGATTGAGCTTTACACAAGATGCTCTTAGCCCTTTGCAATGAACCCTTCTGGTTGCTTTATATGGATGCTTTCTTCAAGACTTCCATTAAGGAATGCTGTCTTGACATCCACTTGCCAAATAGATAAAAGAATCCGGATAGACTTAAGCATGGCTACCAGTGAAAAAAGTTTCCTTTTTCATCAAGCCTTGCTTTGAAGGTTTCTGCCTCCCTGTCTATCCCTCTTTTCCTATTATAGACCTTTTACACCCAAAGGCTTTTACACCACTTGTTGGTTCTAAAAGCTTCCAGATTTTATTAGAATACATATATTCTAATTCAATTATTCATTACTCTTTGCCAAGATGCTGCATATTTATCTTGGAGTGCTTCGTCATATGTCCGGAGATCAGGTTCATGTCCATCAGGGATCGAGTTCAAAAACTCTCCCAAAACATGAATCTTTTAAGGTTGCTTAACAACCCTCCCACTACGACAAGGTATTTTCTGCAATTGTGTATCATTTGTGATACGTGTTACAGTTTTCTTGTGGTATCTCATCTTGTACAGTTGGTACTAGATTAGACATATCTTTTATTATTTCCTTAAGAACAAATTTACTTATGAGCACGTGGTTCCTTATATAGTCCTTTTCTAAAAATCAGTCATTGATGCTAATAATGACCTTCTGATTTTTAAAACTATAAACCTACTTTTGTTTATCTAGGATAACTTACAAACAAGTGAACTCCTATCCAACTTATCATTGTCTCTCTTTAACATATGTGCTGGATCACCCGAATCCGAATATGCTTCAAAATAGGTTTTCACCTATTCAGCAATTCTATATGAGTAGAGAGTTCTAACTTGGAAGGTACTATGTTCACTTTCGTTTTCAGAGTTTATCCTTAAAACAAATTTAGTAATTTTCTGAATAACTCATCATCTATCTAATTATTCCATAAGAGTCCTTTACCTTCTTTCTACTACACCATTCTGTTGGGGTATACCAGATGCAGTTAGTTGGGATTGAAATCCAACTTCTGATAAGTGACTCCTAAAATCTCTCAAGAGGTACTTGCCACTACGATCTTCCATAGTGACTTTTTACTTTAACATTTCTCCGCATCAACCTTGTACTCTTTGAACTAATCAAAGTACTTAGTCTTGCGGTACATTAAGTAAATTTATTTGTATCTTGAATAGTTGTCTATAAAATAGACAAAATATTCAATACTACCTCTTGTCTGGATAGTCATAGGATCACATGAACCGATTTCAACATATCTTTGACTCCATACCCCTTAAAAGCTTCTTGGTTATTTTCCTTCCAAGTAAGACTCATAGGTTGGAAAGATTTCCACTACCAATGAACCCAAAAGTTCATCAGCTACCAATGAATCCTACTCAAGTATAACCTAGCTTTAGATGCCAAAGATATAATTGGTTCATTTCCGAAGGTTGCTTTCTCTTAAAATTAGAAGATGTGTTACTAATTTCCATTTGTTGCATCGTGGGAGTTATTGGATTATAAATTGTCAACCATCATACCAGAATAGATAACTTCCCTATTTTTCTTGATAACAACTTTGTTATCAAAATAGACACAATATCTATAATAGTTTAGAAACTGAAATCAGGTTCTTTCTAAACTTGGTATGTAAAGACAATTACTTAAAATCCATATTTTATTCTTATCAAAAGATAAACATCTCCCACTGCAACAACTACCACTTTTACAGTAGTGCCCATGTGGACGGTGATTTATCTTTCATTTAGTTGTCGGGTTTCCTGGAACCCTGCAATGAATTGCAGACATGACTAATGGCATCTTGTATCTACACTCCAGGTTCTGGTAGATAACACCACTAAACATGTTTCAACTAATGAATTACCTACACCTATGTTGTTCTTAGTTCTAAGAAGACAGTCTACCTTAATGTCCAAGTCCTATATCCAATCATTACAATTGGGACTACTAAGCCTTTTCTATAGTATGACTACTAGGGGATTGACAAATATTTAAATCCTAAGAATCACAAAAATACTTGGTCAAGATCAACTCCTTAAAAATCCCCATGAATTTTGTCTGCCACGTTAGTGTAGACGTATACAAAATTAAAGAGGAGATTTTATCCATTAATTTTATTACCTCGTCAACTTTACTTTATGACGAATAAAATTAATAGTTGATCTGTCTTTGATCAAATATTTGGTCAAAAACTTTTGAATTTAAAAAATATTGATTCCTCAAACAATATTATTTAAATTCACCAACACCTCAAACACCGTGAATTTTGCATGCCACGTTAGTGTGGACGTATACAAATTCAACATTTGTAAAAGGAGGGTTTTAACCCATTAATTTTATTATCTTGTCAACCTAACTTTTTGACAAATAAAATTAATAGTTGGTATCATTTGGTCGCACAAATAATAGCAGTGACTCCGATGGGGAGGATACTATTAGATGTGTCTAAGTGTATACCATTACTTGACACTAAGTCCATTAATAAGATTATGCCCCTTCCGTTGGGGAAGATCACACGCTCTTAATTAACTTCCTATAGTCATCCAAAAATGGAAGTCTATTCTAGTGATCCACAAACAAGCTCATCCGTTATGGAGGAAGGCACTCAGAGCCAACGCGCAAGCTTGTTTGCATCACTTACAAACCAGTAATGGAGACCATGGGATTTACTTAAAAATCCCTCTCCCACTTAGTTATTTATAAATGAGGAATTTTAACTATGCTAGCTTACTAAATATGTAAACTAACATGCACACACAGCACAATATAAAAGCAATAAATAGAAAATCTAATTTTCAACTATTATGGCTTTTATCTCTTGTTGTCCTCCGTGTGTTGTCATCCCAAGCTGCTGCCATATTTGGCCACTGCCACCGGGTCTAGCTGTCGCATCCATCTTGCTCCTAGCGCCTCTGGTCCTTAGAAGGTTCCACGCTTTGCAAGATTCGATCCGCGACATAAATAGAATTTTACATTTTGATCCTATATTCCTCGAAGGAATGTACATGTAAACTAGATCGAACATAAAATAAAATTTACATCCATCGATCCTATATTCCATAAAAGGAATGTACATGTATCTAGATCAAAAATAAAATCCTAATAAAACTAAATACAGCTCCTGCTGTATTTTAATACAATCATGCACACACATATAAATGCCCTTGACATGTCCAAGGGTCCAATCACACACATAAAACTATAAGCCATAATAGTTGGATCCTGCATCCACAAAGTTAGCACATCCTACTATTATCCTGCCTAAATTATGTATGATATGTGCATAATTAAACTAATACCAAATACACAGAGGTAAAACCCTAGCTCTGATACCAATTGTTGGTTGCTACTCGGAAAGCCTAGAGGTTCCACTGTACAAAAATTTTGTACAAAGGTCTGAACCTTTTCCTAGCTACCATGTGTTCTTTTAAATTAAATTTTGGATCGCCTGCGGAACTTAACACGTTGATCCAAAACTTAATCTATTTGTTCTTTTAGGATTTGACTTGGATCTCCTGCGGAACTTAACACGTTCGATCCAAATCACCTAAGTTATTAATTCCATTAAATATTAATTTCCATAATTGGTTCCCAGTACTGACGTGGCGAGGCACATGACCTTCTTGGATATGGGAACAACCACCACCGACTAGACAAAATCTTTTATGGAAAGCTAATATTTAATTTCCTAAAATAACTTTAGGTCAACCAAAAAGAACAATCAAATCACAAGGAAAAGAAAAATAAAAGAACACAACTTCGAAAAACATATTCGAAATACTAGAATCGTAAGCCTCTTGTATTTGGTATTATTTCCAAAAATAACTAGTATGATGCGGAAAGGAAAAATACTAGTTATACCTTTTAGAAAAACCTCTTGATCTTCTACCGTATTCCTCTTCTAACCTCGGACGTTGTGTGGGCAACGATCTTCCGAGATGAGAACCACCAAGCACCTTCTTCTTCCTTCTAGGTTTCGGCCACCAAAATTCTCCAAGAGAAGTAGAGGTCCGGCCACCACCACCAAGCTCCAAGGGATGCAAGAAATAAAACCTCCTTTCTCTCTTTCTTCTCCTAGCTAGAACCGGCCACCATCAAGAGCTCCAAGAGGGATTGCCGCCGGCCACAAGAAGAAGAGAAGAGGAAGAAGCTAGGGCCGGCCACCAAGGAGAAAAAGAGAGGAGAAGAATAATAGAGTTGATCACCCGTGAAGGCACCTCTACCCCCTCTTTTATAATCCTTGGTCTTGACAAATAAGGAAATTTTAATAAAAAATTCCTTAATTCTTTTGTCATAAAAAAATTATTTTAATTAAAAAAAAATTTTCTTCTTTTAATAATAATGGCCGGCCACTTCTAATTCCCCAAAACAAGGAAAATTTAATTCACACAAGAATTAAAACTTCCTAATTTGTTTCTAGAAATTTATAAAAATTTCTCTAATAATTTTTATCCCTTCATGATTGGTTAATAAAAAGGAAATTTTATAAATTAAAATTCTTCTTTTAAACATGTGGATAATTTCCAAAAGGAAAGTTATCTCTAAAAATTAAAATCTCTTTTCAATCTACAAATAAGGAAAGATATCAAATCTTTTCTTAATCTTTTGTAGAAACTAATAAAAGAGAATATTTAATTTTTAAACTTCTCTTTTAAATTATTATCATGGTCAAAAAGGAAAGTTTTTCTTAAAAATAAAATCTCCTTTCAATCTACAAATAAGGAAAGATTTCAAATCTTTTCTTAATCTTTTGTAGAAAGCTTTAAAAGGAAAGATTTAATTTTTAAACTCTCTTTTAAAACTATGATATCCACATAATAAATAATTTTAATAAAAAATCCTTTTTAATATGATGTGGCCACCTAAGCTTGGGCTCCAAGCTATTGGCCGGCCACCTTAAGGCCAACCTTTAGGCTTGGCCGGCCCTAAGCTTGAGCTTCAAGCTTAGCTTGGCCGGCCCCTATTGGTTGGGTAAGAAGGTGGGTATGTGGTGGGTATAAATCTCTATATACAAGAGGCTACGATAGGGACCGAGAGGAGGAATTGGTTTTGGTCTCCCGATGAAATTAAGCTTCCCGTGTTCGCCCCGAACACACAACTTAATTCCATCAATAATAATTCATTCCACTAAAGAACTATTATTGAACTACAGCAATCCCAAATTATATTTTGGGCTCCTTCTTATTATGAGTGTGTTAGTCTCCCTGTGTTTAAGATGTCAAATGTCCATTAATTAAGCGAGTTACTGACAACTCATTTAATTAATATCTTAGTCCAAGAGTAGTACCACTCAACCTTATCGTCATGTCGGACTAAGTCCACCTGCAGGGTTTAACATGACAATCCTTATGAGCTCCTCTTGAGGACATTCTCAACCTAGATCACTAGGACACAGTTTCCTTCTATAATCAACAATACACACTATAAGTGATATCATTTCCCAACTTATCGGGCTTATTGATTCATCGAACTAAATCTCACCCATTGATAAATTAAAGAAATAAATATCAAATATATGTGCTTGTTATTATATTAGGATTAAGAGCACACACTTCCATAATAACTGAGGTCTTTATTTCTTTATAAAGTCAGTATAAAAGAAACGACCTCAAATGGTCCTACTCAATACACTCTAAGTGTACTAGTGTAATTATATAGTTAAGATAAACTAATACCTAATTACACTACGACCTTCCAATGGTTTGTTCCTTTCCATTATGGTCGTGAGTTACTGTTTATAATTTATAAGGTACTGATAACATGATCCTCTGTGTGTGACACCACACACCATGTTATCTACAATATAAATTAATTGAACAACTACATTTAACATAAATGTAGACATTTGACCAATGCGATTCTTATTTCTAGATAAATGTTTATACCAAAAGCTAGGCTTTTAGTATACACTCTAACAGATGTTACTTGGAACGTTGGTGGCACGCTAGGAAACTGTAGGTGCAGCGGAGGCCGACAAGAGGGGGTAAATTGCTGAAAATAAAAATAAACTATACCCTCCTCAGATTTCAACTCAGAAAAGCAATAGTAAAATAATAACAAATAAAGAAATAGAAATTAAATAGAAGACAGGAATTTAACCTGGTTACAACCAAGAGGGTTGTTAATCCAGGACAATGACAAAAGCGCAGTAGAAGATCTCCTTTTGCTGAAGGCGGAGAAGCCTTTTACACTTTGAGGCTTAGAACTATTGCTAGGAAAGACTATACAATTGATTGCTTGAGTTGTTTTGAATTCCTAGCTCCAGGGGCCTTTAAATAGCCTCTGGAAATCTGATCTCGAGGGTCCAAGGCGCCTCCAATAGGGGTCCAAGGCGCCTCCAATGGGTGAGCGGATAAAACTTTATCCGCAACTCGAAACTGTCAGTTTGACCTGTTGAAGGCGCCTTCAAGCTGGAGGCGCCTTCAACAAGGCTGAAGGCGCCTCCAAGCTGGCAGCTCAAATTCCAGCTTGCTTTCTTCAGCTTTCGACGCTCCGTTATTTTGGGTGATTTCGGCCAACTGAAATAGGGCTCACCCGAACCCAATTCCCAGCCTTCTCCTCGAGCAGTCTTCCTCCCCGACTTAACGTCCCTCGAACGTCGTGCACGTTCTTCTCGCCCACCGATGTACTCATCCGCAGCTCTCTCGTCCTTCGGACGCACCGAGCCCGTCGGCTCCCTTCCCGTGCCGTCCTTCTCGCTAGCTGCGTCTTCCGCTCGACTTCCTACACTCCTAAGCTCCTGTACACTCAGACACAGGGATCAAACACAGCAGGACCTAACCAACTTGGTTGATCACATCAAAATACCCACGGGGACCAACAATCTCTCCCTTTTTGATGTGCATCAACCTAAGTTCAAGTTGGGGTAAAAGTAGACAGAAAAGTAATTTTAAAAGAAAAATTACTAAACTCACATATTAAGAATAAGTTTGCAATAAATAAAATTGCAACTACAAAAAGAATATTTTTAATTTTTTTAAAAAAAATCTCCTCCTAAATGTGTACTTCTCTAAGCTTGTACCTTTCTCTCCCCCTTTGATCACAGCAAAAATGGGGTAATAGAAAAAAAAATTTAGCATAAATTTTTAAGTTAGAAAAAAATTTCTAAGTAAGAAAAAAAAATTCTAAGTAAAATGAAGTTTTTTGGAGAAAAAAATTCTAAGTAAGATTGCTAAGTAAAATTTCTAAGTAAAAAAATTTCTAACCACAATAATTTGTTTGGATTTTTCAAAATAATTTCTAAGTAAAAAATTGATTTTTAGAAAATAAATTCTAAGCAAAGCTTTCAAGAGATATTTTTCTAAAAAAATGAATTTCTAAGGAAATGTTTAAAAACTTTTCAATTTATTATTTAATTTAAATTTTAATATTTTTATCAGAAAGTTAATTAAACATTTTCATTTCGATATTTCGGCTTCTAGGTCGTGGCGAGGCACTAGGCCTTCTTGGTTATTGGAGCAACAACCACTTCCTTAGACAAAGCTTCCATAAAAAAATTCAAAGTTTAATTTTCTTACTGTAAGCTTTAAATGAATTAATTTAGCACATATTTCGGAACCCAATAGAGGTTCCTTCCTACAGGGTTATTCAAAAATTTCGGGGGTACATAGTTCTTGGGTACTCTTTTAAGTTGACTCTGATGGTTTCTGATGTACCAATTCAATTTTCCATAAATTTTTAATTTTGAGTTTGGAAATTTATTTGTATTTCAAACATGCATCAGATTTCAATTTTTCAATTTCTAATTTTAATTTATCATTTTCTGATTTTATACTATCGTACATCTCAAGTGGACATGATTTTGCTAATTTCATTTTCAATTCTTTATTTTCTTTTTCTAATTCGAATAAGTCTTTTGAAAGAGATTTAATAAAGCGAAAAGACTGAGTCGGGGTTAGATTGCGTACCTGACTTACCTGACTCGGTGAGGCTCCCCTTTAATTTCACTGCAGCTTTCCTCTTCTGATGTTCCTCCCCCTTCATCGATACTCATCTCTGAGCTTGACTCTTCTTCCAGCTGATGGTTAGCTATTAGAGCTATCCCCGAGAATTCTTCAATGTCTGATCGGAGGATGAGTCTGACCAAGTGGCCTTCAGGTTCTTGTGTTTGGAGGATTCTGGTTTCTTGTACTTGGTCTTTGCCTTCTCCTTTTGCTTGCTCTTCAATTTCAGGCAGTCATCCTTGATGTGCCCTTCTTCGTTACAGTTGTAGCAACGAGTCGTTCTTCTTTTTCTCTCATGCCTCTGCGATCTAAATTTGTTAGATTTAAAAAATTTATTGAAGCGTCTTACCAGTAGTGCCTCTTCTGAATCGTCGACCGAGGCTTCGGAGTCAGAACTGTTCATTTTTTCCTTTAAGGCAATGTTCTGACTGGTCTTCTCTACTCCATTGGGCTCTGAAACTCGAGATTCGTGAAGTTCAAAAGTGAAAAACAATTGTTCTAAAGTACTTACCTCAAGGTCCTTAGAGATGTAGTACGCATCTACTAAGGAGGCTCACTCTGGAGTTCTGGGGAAAGCGTTGAGCGCATACCGGATAGAGCCTCGGTTCGTTACCTCTTCTCCAAGATTGGTTAGTTGCGTGATCAGCTCTTTGATCCTTGCTTGGAGTTGCGCTACCTTCTCGCCTTGGTTCATCCGAAGGTTCGTCAACTGGTTTCGGAGGATGTCGCGCCTCGCTAGCTTCGCTTCGGAGGTACCTTCGTGAAGCTCCAGGAATTTCTCCCAGAGATCTTTCGCGGAGTCATAGCTTCCGATCCGATTTACCTCCTGAGGTGGCAGTACACTGAGTAGATAGAACTCAGCCTTTTCGTTGGCGACAAAATCGGCTTGCTCCTTCTTACTCCATGTGTTTTCTTCTTTATCTTTCGGCACTACAAAATCATATTTCATTGTAATAAGAATATCAAAATCTGTTTTAAAAAATACCTCCATTTTTCGCTTCCATGTGGCGAAATCTCCGTCAAACTTTGGAGGATGGATATTTGCTCCGGCCATCGTCTTGATCGTTGTGCTTCAGTAGGCGGTTAGTCCTTCTGAGGCAACCTGGCTCTGATACCAATTGTAGGTGCAGCGGAGGCCGGCAAGAGGGGTGAATTGCTGAAAACAAAAATAAACTATACACTCCTCGGATTTCAACTCAGAAAAGCAAAAGTAAAATAATAACAAATAAAGAAATAGAAATTAAATAGAAGACAGGAATTTAACCTGGTTACAACCAAGAGGGTTGTTAATCCAGGACAATGACAAAAGCGCAGTAGAAGACCTCCTTTTGCTGAAGGCGGAGAAGCCTTTTACACTTTGAGACTTAGAACTATTGCTAGGAAAGACTATACAATTGATTGCTTGAGTTGTTTTGAATTCCTAGCTCCAGGGGCCTTTAAATAGCCTCTGAAAATCTGATCTCGATGGTCCAAGGCGCCTCCAATAGGGGTCCAAGGTGCCTCCAAGGGGTGAGCGGATAAAACTTTATCCGCAGCTCGAAACGGTCAGTTTGACCTGTTGAAGGCGCCTTCAACAAGGCTGAAGGCGCCTTCAAGCTGGAGGCGCCTCCAAGCTGGCAGCTCAAATTCCAGCTTGCTTTCTTCAGCTTTCGACACTCCGTTATTTTGGGTGATTTTGGCCAACCAGAATAGGGCTCACCCGAACCCAATTCTCGGCCTTCTCCTCGAGCAGTCTTCCTCCCCGGCTTAACGTCCCTCGAATGCCGCACACGTTCTTCTCGCCCACCGGTGTACTCATCCGCAGCTCTCTCGTCCTTCGGACGCACCGAGCCCGTCGGCTCCCTTCCCGTGCCGTCCTTCTCGCTAGCTGCGTCTTCCGCTCAACTTCCTGCGCTCCTAAGCTCCTGCACACTCAGACACAAGGATCAAACACAGCATGACCTAACAAACTTGGTTGATCGCATCAAAACACCCACGGGGACCAACAGAAACTTTGTTAAGAGAACCTGCAAAATATAAACATATATTAGAAGAGTTCATCTTTATCTGAAGCACTGGTAACTCTTGACCATATACAATTTTTGTTACAAGGAGAAAGTTTCAGGAAGGTTTATCCGAGACCTGCAAATGAAATTTGTAAATGAAATAAAATCAGACACAAATATAATCTGAACAAGAAAAATAAGGAAAGATCAGTAATAAAGATCATCATCTCTGACATGTAATAAAAAATTTATTCTTTTTGACAATCTCATATATAGTTTCAACCTAAAAACTCAGTACCAACAAAAATACGTATTTTTGTTTATATTGACAAAAATACTGCATCATTATTCTATTATTTGACAACAATTTAAGGGGAAATCTAACATGTAAGTATAGTAATATAAAGAAGCTATTGTAAAACTTACTTGAGTCAAATTGCTAACTTGGATATTGAACCTTTGAATGACTGCAATAATGTCCCTCTTTGGTACTGTAGTTTCTTCAATAAGGCTACTTGTTATATATCTATTTAAATACACACTTTAAAATTTAAACAATGTTAAATAAGGTCCAATGCATTATAAACCAAAAATTATAACAAGTATGAGGTCAAAAAAGCATTGAACAACATACATAAATCTTAAATGTGTTTCATAATGTTAAATAAACTCCATCAAGAAGCTACTACTTGATTAAAGGATAAAATTTCTACTCTTAGTGAAAGTGCAGGCTCAACTTGCAACTTTAATGAACTTATTCAAGCAATAGCGAATACAACTTGATCAAGGGTTTCATGTAATTCCCACTAGTACAATTATTATCAAAGGAGGGATCAAGGGATTCTCGGATAAATCTATTGTAGCATTGTATAAACTAAGCTTTCATAGGTCTTGTTTCGCCATCAAGTTTCTGGAAACAAAATAAAAACATTAGTGTCTTTAAGAAAACAAAGACTTCTAATCTACTTATCTGTCAAGCACCCAAGAGGTATGCATTTCATCAAAACTAATAATCTGTGAATAAAGTCAATAGGAGATGAAGGACTAAGATTAAGGGCACTTTCAGAGAGGAACAATTATAACGTCAAGCATAGGAAAAAATATAGAATTAAGTATTCAAATTATACAGTAGCCCAGCACAAGTGACACAATAGACTTCTTTCGAGACAACTAAGATATTAACAGACTTATTTTGCACTCATTTCTATCTCAAGAATGTTCCATTAAGAGGGAAAAAACTAAACTAGATGCAAACTAACCTTTCCATTCGGCATTGCAAGTATTTCTTTGATCCGCTCGATCTCTACGACTAGAAAAATGAGAAGGCAATCAAAAATAATCATAAGAAATCTAATACATAAAGGAATATAAAGGAATCTGACAATGTTTACTCACATTGGAAGAATAAATTATATCATTGGATTATAGCACCAGAAAAACATACTAATTACATCAATTTTTAATCTCTAAAGTCAACACAAGGCTATGCTTACCAACCTGGAACCACATAGTATACAACCGCAAATATTGGGATGACTCTACACCACAATTTAACAATCCTCAATAGATGGTCAAAGATCTTGCTAGTCTTCTAGGTATGCATTAGGGGGCAAGTTGCACACATCTATATTGAGACCTTGTTCTAAGACAGCACAAAAGTGCCCATGAACGTAGGTTAGGCAACTATGTTTAGGGTTTTGAGACATGGTCAAGTTTTGCAATAGGTCATGGTTTCCATCATTGAAACTTGCACCTTGTGTCCTAATATTTGGTGCCTCATGCAATCTTTTTTATTAGAGAAGATTGGTTAGACAATATTACCCGTTAAGCTACTAACAGAAAGTTGATAAAAGAAACAACAGTCTAAATTTTCTAGCCAGAGATATCTAAGATATATCATCATACGCTTGATTCATGATCACATACCCAACCACATGAAGTATGATTTCCATCTTTCAGACATGTAGTTTTGGTTGTTATTGATTAAAAACTAACTTTGCTTCTATAAAAAAAGTTGGTTTTTAGTAATGATCATGAAGCTGACTTATCAATGTGAGGCAAGATGAAACCAGATTCAACTCACTTTTCTGTGCTAAACTTGATCAAATGAATGCAAGTGAAGACAGGTGGCAGCTTATATCGCTACCCTGTTGTAACACCTTATAAAAAAGTAGATCTTCCATTTTCAATTTAGTTAGAATGCTATACCAATGGATTTAAAAGTGAACTATTGTCCAACAAGTTAAAGAATAGCGCATATAATGATGGTTTTCAAAATCAGTGCTTCATTTAGAGAAAAACCTCAGTGCATAATAAACTTCAAAGCTAAAAAACATGAACCAATTAAATTTAAGCGCATACAAACATAAACCCCTATTTCTGAACATAGGCGCTATTCTCCACAATGCCAATGTCAGTAATCCAACGAAGTCAAATAGGAAAGTTAAGTAATGTTACACAAACATAAAATTTTTGATCACGTAAAGCATTGACTGGATAGCAAGCAACAAAAGTCAGATAAAGTTCCCAACTTCCCTTGTTATTGTTTAATCAAAAGGATTGCGTCCATTTGTCAAATAAATGACCCCGAAAGCTAACAACTGTGGTGCAAAAGCATGAAACTGAAGGAGGTAAATAGAGAGGTTACACGACTGTGCTTTCACGACATAATCCGGCACTGACAACGTGATCCTAGGGAATCGGTTCAGAAATTCTAACTCGATTCCGAATTTAAAAGAGAAGAAGGATCGGCAATCGACAAACCTATTTCTTCGGAGCTGGTGGTTCCAGGGTTAGGAGATTCATGAAAGAGTCCAATGCTGCCACTGCCGTGTAGAGAAATCAAAACCCTAGGAAGGTTCATGGTGCCGTGGCGCAGGGAAAAAAAAAGGAGCCAGGGAGGAGTGGAGCAGGGCGAAAGATGCCATGGTCGATCTCCGGCGAGTCTCGTCTAGCGCCGATCCTAGGTCGCCGCCTTGTTCCCCAGCGCCATCCTCCACGGTTGGATATGTCGCACACTCTCCCATGATCCAGATCCTCGCTGTCGCCGTACGAATGCTCTTCACAGCTGCTGCTACTCCTGCGCGGCTCTGGTGAGCGAGAGATTGTGAGAAAAGATGGGCAGAAATGCTTAGGGATCGAGAAGGTAAAGGGGGAATGCGGCGGCAAAAAAATTTTGGGGAGAGGGAAAGAAAAAACGCGGTGGAAATTGGCAAAGGGGAAAAACGGCGAAGGAAAAAAAATACCAGTATTCAACATCATTTAATAGACAACGGTTTTCAAAAACTATCGTCGTAATCATAAAAAAAACGCACATAGATAACAGTTTTCAAAAACTGTTGTCGTAGCCTTTAAAAACCGTTGTCGTAGTCTCAAAAAAACATATATAGACAACAGTTTTTAAAAACCGTTGTCGTAGGCCAAAAAAACTGTTAAAAGACAACGGTTTTTTATTAAAACCGTTGTTAAAAGGCAAAACAACAATAATTTGGCATAAAACCGTTGTTGTTTGAGTGTTGTTGAATGAGGATTTTCTTGTAGTGAAATTTATTTGTAGTTGAAAAGAAAAATTTTAATTTTAAAGAAAATTTTCCTTTTTTTGTAATCATCCACATGTTTTAAAAATAGAGATTTTAATTTATAAAAGTTTCCTTTTATAACCAACCATGAAGGGAATTTATAAAACTATCGCAATGTATTGAAAATACAATGCTAGAATCTACAATGAATTTTCAAATTCGTCTCGGATTTCTGCAACAAATTTGAAAATTTATCGCAAAATTTGCGACGAATCTGAAAATTCGCTGTAAAATTGTGATAAATTCTGCGATGGCATTATTTTCGTCACAAGACTATCATAATGTATTGAAAATATACTGCTAGATTCTGCGATGAATTATCATATTCATTGCATAAATCTGCAACGAATTTCTGGATTTGTAGCAGATTTTTGCAATGAATTTCTGGATTCATCGCAGATTCTGCGACGAATTTTTAGATTCGTCACAAAATTTAAAATTCGTTGCAGATTTGAGTTTCTAAATTTTGTGATGTTCCAACTAATTTTGTGACGAAAATATAATTCTTCACAAATTCTACGACGAATTATTATTTTCGTCGTAAAAATCAGCAATAAATTTGAAAATTCATTGCAAATTTTGCGGCGAATTATATTTTCATCGCAGATTCGCATTTCTTATTTTACGATGTTTCCAACTAATTTTGCTATGAATTTTATTTTCGTTGCAGATTTTGCGACGAATTTCATTTTTTCCTCGCAAATATTTGGGGACGAGTTTTCTGCGACGAAAAATATTCGTCACAGATTTCGTCGCAAAATATTTTTGCAACAATTTTTTAAAAAAATTCGTCATAGAAAAATAGTTTTTTTTACTGTTTGAACACAATGAAGAATAAAATAATTACTTTAATCCTACAAATTTCTTGAATAGATTAGATTAGCATTGCATATCAAGTCATTAACCTCTTGTGTTGTACTTTGATCTTTTATTATAATTTTTTCCTTTTTTTTAAAGAATTAATGTTATTATGAGAATATTCATGTTCCTCTTAGTAATAGTTTCATTGAGTCGTCATCCTTGAACTAAGAAAGCCCTAGTTCTTCTGACAAGCAAAGCACATTAGTGGTGCCACTGAGCATGCCTAGTCTGATACAGCAGAGGCCGGGCACGACTTGGGTTGGGTTCTTCAAATTTATTCATTTTGTTATAATTCTGTTTCTTATTAGATATAAAAACGCTTTCAAATAATTTTAAAATCTGAAAACTTTTGGAACTGAGAAAATTCTTAGATTTGAACCATAGCAGACACTTCTTTCTCTTACCGCTAAATAATTAGTAATAAAACATAACACTCACTAGAAGACTTGATTGCTAGAACTGATAGTTCAACTTGGGAGGGACACTTAAGATGACAACTTTAGGGACCATATCTTTACCTTGCACATTCAATACGCAATGAAACCTCTGAAATACAACTAGTGTTGCTTGTAGACGTTTGAGCATCTGATGTAACAGGATGGAAGATCTGGATGTCCTCAGCATTTGATGATGTCCATGAGTGCTGCTTGAACTTTCTCATGTTGTTTAGCTGGTCGGCCACATCTTTCATCGTAGGTCTTTCTTCTCCCCTTGCACTCAAGCACTGCACTGCCAGCTCTCCAATCCTTTCAATCAGCTGTTCATCTTCTTCACTTGTCCCTTGATTATCTAAGTGTTCCTCAAGTCGATCCTCTTTTTTGGGCAAAATGAAGCTTGATGCCAGATACGTTTCTTCTCCATTTTCATCAAAATAAATTGCCTTCTTACGTGTCAGTAATTCTAGGAGCACTACACCAAAGCTATAAACATCACTTTTTTCAGTAAATTTGCCAGTTCGAACGAACTCGGGGTCTAAGTAACCGTGGGTCCCTTGAACGAAGGTAGCAAATTGCTCTTTATCCTTGGGATTTAACCTTGAAAATCCGAAATCAGAAATTTTTGCAGTGAAATTTTCATGTAGGAGGATGTTAGCAGACTTAACGTCTCCATGAATGATTGGAGGCGAAGCCGAAGAGTGTAAATAAGCAAGAGCATCAGCAGAATCACAAGCAATGTTTAAACGCACAGCTAAAGTGAAGTTGTCTATGTCTATCCTGCTGTGGATTAGTTCAAACAAGTTACCATTAGGGACAAACTCATAGACCAACATGGGAACCTCCACATCCAAACAACAGCCCAAGAGCTTGACTATGTTCTTATGATTGACTTGGGAAAGAATAAGCATTTCCTTCCCAAATTCTTTCTTTTTTCTCTCACTTATAAGCTTTGGCTTCTTTATGGCGACAAACTGATTGTCTCCTATATCCCCTTTGTAAACAATTCCATATCCGCCTTCCCCAAGAATTCTGCTGATCTTGTCAACTCTATTTATCGCCCTCTCTAATTCCTTGTTTGAAAAGATCCTAAATGCAAGGCCTAATTTTCTCATCTCTTCCCGTAATTCCATTCCCCCATGTTCACTGAAATATCTTTTCCTTGACTGGATAAGTTTTCTTCTCTGATAAATCATACAGATGCACATGCCAAATACTAGTAAGAAAGTCAAGCTGATGGAGGTGCCTGTGAACATCGCATAACGTGAGCATCCAAACTAAATAAAACCAATGAAAATTAAGATGCTGTAGTTTCTTGTTTCACAGATATAATTAACATTGTGTTTTACGTTTGGTGTTTTAGCTGGATGGAAATATAGGTAAAGAACCTTACCTATAACCGCTTTCACAGCCAAGGAAAGCTTCTGATTTGGGATGCATGTTCCATTGTAAGCGTCACCGTGAGTGCCATCGGGGCAGTGACAACTATAATTACCGGGCAGGTTCTGGCAGATTCCATCTGAGCATGGATTTGATTGTTGATTGCACTCATCGATGTCTAAAATTGAAGGGCAAAAGATACAGTAGGATTAAGCAAAGCAGAATAATTAAATTGATTGGCATAGACGTGCACCACGGACCTTGGCATCCGTTGGAGACGTATGGATTGCCTTGGTATCCTGTCGAACAGTTGCAAAGATAACCAGGACCATTGGAAGAGTCGATGCACTCGCTGTTATTGCTGATGCAGGCATAAGAACTCAGGTTGTGACTTGCTACCTCGCACTTCTCGTGGCCGATGGCCCAGTCCATGACTACCGGCGCCCAGCCATCACTGTAAATTTTCATCAGTTGGTTCGTCGTTATGTAAGATGTATGAAACTGGAACGACTCTGCCTCCAACAAGACGGCGTAGCTGCAATTCCCAAATCCCCAGTTTCCTTGGTTTCTGAAAGCATTATCAAACGTAACACTATAGTATGTGAGATTCTTGGGTATGGAAGTCTGACAGCAACCAACGCCGGAGCAAGAGCCATCAGTGAGGCTTTTTTTATTCTGGCACATGGACACACAGCCACTCTGGTAGCTACTGTTATCCTGTCTGCTGACTATGTAGGCAAGGGTGTGGCATCCGATGACAGTGAACTTGTTGCGGAGATCTGAGAACCTATATGGGGGCGCCATATTCAACGTCCATTCTGAGGGACTGACAAAGGAGTGATTTGGATAATAACACGCCGAGGATATGTGGTTGAGCATTCGCACTTGGCCCATAGTCAACGAAATATTGAGGACCTCAACATTGCCATAGAATGGCTTCTTGAGGCCACCTACGGTGTTGCAGATTAGACTGAAGCCTTCTGCCAAGGAACAGTTATGGCCGATGCCGAAGGGGTAAGGGATCTCCACGTCGCCGCATTTCGTTAGGCATCTGCCATCAGGCACAGCAGATGCAACTGCAAGTAGTAATAGCATTCGGAGGAGGAGCAGAGACATGGGAGTGCTGCTAGCTGCAGCTGAAAGCATAGCTTAATTATAATTAGCTGATCGATAAGCCAAGAGTACCCTCCTCACTATATAACATGCTTACTAAATTCCAACATCTTCCGTGTTAATCTTAACCGACGGAAGTGCAAACCGTCTTTTACCGCTTACCACCACCATGCTTACTAAACTCCACGCCGAGACAAATACACTTTTGACGTACTGCAACGTAGGCATTCATCACATGTCCACTTTTGACGGCACTAACCGGCGACCCGGTAAAACAAAGTCAAGTCATGCTTTTAATATATGGTTTAAGAAAATGCACAACGAATGCTTTGTGTTAAAGCAGCCTTAGACTCTGATGTGACAAGTAGTCAAGGCAAGTCATGCTTTTAAGATATATGGTTTAAGAAATTGCACAAAGAATACTTTGTGTTAACGCTGCCTTAGACTAATGTGATATGTAGTCAAGACAAGTGAAGACAATTAGTTATGTAAAATACGGTAACTCAAATAATGAGGTTTAATAGACAAATAATCTTAACAGAATTTTCTAGAATTTTTAAAAATTTTCTAGAAATTTTTTGAATCTCGTATGACGTATGTTAAGGGGATATATTTCGACAGAAAATAATTCCGTTGAAACAAATAGGATTTACCGATGGAATTAGGTTTCCGTCGATAAATCCTAGGGTTTACCGACGGAAATAAAATTCCGTCGGTAATTACCGACGGAAATCTTGATTCCGAAATTATTAGGGCAACCCGATCCCCTTTAATTCCTTCTCTCGCACACGTGTGGATCTCCGGCGACGGCAGCAATAGGTTGTGTTTCGCTCTGTTTTCTCCGGGTAAGCTTCTTCCATGGGTTTTCGTCCGCCCGCACAGGGCTCTTGGCATCTCCCTTCGCCAGCACATAGCTGGCGGCATCTCCGGCCGCCATCACACGGCTGGCGGCGTCTCCGGCCTCCAGCAGGCGGCTGGAGGCGTCTCCGGCCACCAGCACGCGGCTAGCGGCATCTCCGACCTCCAACAGGCAACTTGAGGCGTCTTCAGCCGCCAGCAGGCGGCTGGCGGCGTCTCCGGGCGCCAGCACTCGGCTGGTGCCATCTCCGACCGCCAGCACGCGACTGGCGTTGTCTCCGACCGCCACCACGCGGCTGGCGCCATCTCCGGCCGCCAACACGCTCCTAGCATATGTGTAGGTTGCTAGCACGCGCCTAGCAACACTTACTCATTAGCTAAATTTATGTTTAATTATGATTGTTTCAGTTTAATTTTAGCTAATTATTAATTTATATTTTATAGGTAACTGCATCTGCTGCTCTTTTCCTATTAGCCTACTCTCTTGAGGTATTTTTTTTCTTAAACAATGCATTTATATATTTGCTATATTAAATAGTTGACATGTTGAAATAGATTTGTAGGCTAATAATGCATATATGTTTTATGGTGATTGTTATGGTTTATGGTAATTGTTATACTTGTGTAAATTTATGTTTTAGATAGTAAACATATTGATTTTAATAATGACTTAGTTATCAGCATTCTTTAGATTACTTGTGTAAGGGATGCTTGTTTAATAATATTTTAAATTATATTCTCATTAGGGGATAATGTCTATGAACAAAGCTTGGATGTACAATCGATTAGAAAATAGATTTATTAGAGATGATTTTATTGCTAAAGTTGAAGAGTTTGTCAACTTTGCTTAAAGTCAACCAGAATGTATGAATGGTGTTAAATTAAAGTGCCTGTGAAATCATAAAAAATATCAAAATAGAGCTTTCCGTGATTAAGATACTGTAAAAATGTATATATGTAGAAATGGTTTTGTGCTAAGTTACTACAATTGGTACTATCACGGAGAACCTTATTTATATGAACCAATTGGGCCTTCTGTTGGTTCATCATCTGGCACAACTTTTACTACGCCTGACTCATCAACTTATGATATTGGAATGCAATCAATGGTTCATGATGCAATTAATGGCGCAGTTGATTATTCCAATATAAACGAAAGACCAACACCTGAATATCAGCAGCTATATGAAATGTTAAAGGCTAGTGAAAGAGAAGTGTGGGAAGGCATTCCCTCAGGTTACTCGCAATTATCAGCTACTGTAAGGTTATTGAATATGAAAGCAGAATATCATTTTTCTGAAAGATGTTACGATAATATATATCAATTGATGTCAGAGTTGCTTCCTACTGAGAACATAATGACAGATAGTTTTTACAGTACAAAGAAATTAGTTAGAGGTTTAGGTTTACCTGTAGAGAAGATTGATTGTTGTGTAAATAATTGCATGATATTTTGGAATGAAGATAACGAACTGAATGAATTTAAAATTTGTACTCACCCTCGTTATAAACATCGTACTCGCATACCAGAGAAGAAGAAGAAAAATATTGCTTGGAAAGTGATGTATTACTTTCCTTTAACTGTTAGACTTCAACACTTGTATGCATCTGTCGCTACAGCTTGTCACATGACATGGCATCATGAACATGAGCATGAAGGAGGAATTATGTGTCATCCTTGTGATTCCTCTGTATGGAAATGTTTTGATACTGTATTTCCCTTGTTTGAAATGGAACCACATAATGTGAGATTGGGACTTTTCGCAGATGGATTTCAACCATTTGGTCAGTCAGGACAGTAATATTCATCCTGGCCAGTTATATTAACACTGTACAATTTACCACCATGGATGTGCATGAAAAATGAATTTATGTTCCTTACTGTGCTTATTCTTGGTCCAACCAATCCCAAAGAGAAGATAGATGTTTTCTTACAACCGCTAATTGCAGAATTAAAAGATTTATGGAATGTAGGGTCGATGACTTATGATGTTGCAAGTAAAACTAATCTCAGATTGTATGCTGCATTATTATGGACGATCAGTGATTTTCCAGCATATTCAATATTGTCAGGATGGAGCACGGCGGGTAAATTAGCTTGTCCATACTGCATGTCAAATTCTGATGCATTTTCCTTACCTTGTAGTCGAAAAGTATCTTGGTTTGATAATCACCAAAAAAATTTACCTGTTGATCACCCTTTCAGGCGAAATAAAAAAATCCTAAAAAATGTTGTAGTCAAAAAACCTTCTCCAACATTTCATACTTCAGGTGAAGAAATCATTGAACAAATAGACAGTTATAGATTTCTACCAATATCTCAATCTGGTTCCGATGATATAAATAAATACATTCTTATGATGTGCAACTTGTTGGATCGAAAAGAATTTAGTTCATAATGTCATGATGTTGTCGACTTTGGGTCTAAGCCCTCATGGTTTTGCTCTTGGGATCTACCCAAAAGGCTTCATACCAATGGAGATATCTTTCTCTTATAAACCCATGATCTTTCCCATGTGTTTTCAATGTGGAACTATATTTGCAACCTTGCAACCCCAACAATCCCCCCTCAAATAAAGAACCACAGGCTCCCTAACGTCCGATCCTTGACCCACTAGGACTTCTTGCCCCTCGGTCCACCCGACCTACTAGGATTTCCTTGACTAGCCACAACTAGGACTTCCTGCTCCTCGGTCCACCTGACCTACTAGGACTTCCTTGCCTAGTCGCAACTCAGACTTCCTACCTAATGTCTGGTTCTCTTGATCCGGGCACAGGAGCCCCCACTTCTTCGTTCGAGGTCAATGTTTCACCCACATGGTTTGATTGGACCATGGCTCTTGTGCACAGTCGGTGATTAGTCCTTCTGGTAGTCCGAGCTTTGATACCAATTGTTGGATCGAAAAGAATTTAGATATCTCTACAATGACATAATATTGTCCACTTTGGGCCTAAGTGGTTTTGCTCTTGGGCTCTACCCAAAAGGCCTCAAATCAATGGAGATATCTTTCTCTTATAAACCCATGATCTTTCTCATATGTTTTTAATATGGTACTATGTTTGTAACCTTGCAACCCCAATACAACTGTGGTTGGAAAAAAAGGAGTATTTTTTGGGAGCTCCCCTATTGGAAGTATCTACTCATTCGACATAATTTAGATGTCATGCATGTTGAGAAAAATTTCTTCGATAATATTTTCAACACTGTGATGAATGTGCCTGGAAGAACTATGGGCACTGCAAAATCTAGTGAAGAATTAAAAGAACTAATAAACAGGTTAGAGTTGCATCAAAATAATGTTCGTAACAAAGTAAGAGTTGAGGGCTCAATATGTAATGCTTATCTAGTTGAAGAAGCGTCTTCTTTCTGCTGCTATTATTTTGCTGATAATGTGAAAACCATACATCGCAAGTGTCCTAGAAATTATGATGATGCTCAAGCAATAGACCATTCGATGCTTTCTATTTTGAAGTTTCCTGGCAAGCCAATGGGTGCATCTGTTTCTAGATTCTTAACTCCAAAAGAATACCATGCTGCAAGAACATACATACTCTTAAATTGTGATGAGGTCAAACCATACATAAAGTAAGTTGACTTCTCTAATTAAAAAATTATTCCCTGTTTAATTTATTGCTTGATATCTCAATTACCTTAAAATTACCTTCTTTTCCAGCTTGTATGAACAACAACTATATCTACAAAATCCATCAATGGATGCAGATGACATAGCTGAAAAGTTAGAGGTTGAATTTGCATTATGGTTTGAAATATATGTAAGTTGAAGATTTTATCTAATATTTATGTTCATGTGTATTAAGTAGTGTTCTGATGTCTACTAATTGTATAGATTAAAGACCATAGAATATCAAATGTGGCAGATAATAGGATAATAAATCTTGCATCAGAACCCCACCGTAAAATAAAGGTCTACTCTGGTTACTATGTTAATGGTCTCAAATTCTACTTGGCCCAACGAGATTCACGGAGATTAATCTATAATTCTGGTGTTTGCGCTAAAGGATCTATGGACAACAATAACACTCAGTTTGATTACTATGGTAGACTTGAGGAAATCATAGAACTTGAATATCTTGCATTACCTATAAAAAGGTGTGTGCTATTTAAATGTTCATAGTATGATCCTACCCTAAGAACATGTAACAGAATACATCCAAAGTATAACTTAGTTGAGGTTAATACAAACAAAAGGTTCAACAAGTTTGAACCTTTCATTTTCGGGGTACAAGTGGCCCAGGTTTTCTATCTTGAATACCCTACAAAGAGAAGAAGACCTAGTGAATGGTTGTCTATTTGTCGAATGAAGCCTTGCTCGATTATAGAAATGTCAAATACCATCAATGCTCAAATTCCTGATGCATTTCAGAATGACGAAGTGGAGAGACATTCAATTGATACACAACTTGAATCAACATCTCAATTACTTGTAGATGTTAATGTCACTTATTGCGGCAAAAGGCGATTCGCTCACCCCGAGCACCTCCGCCAACCTATCCCTAGGCTAATACAAAGGAGGTAAATCACGGGGGCTACTAGCCCGGACAATGTCACTTATGAGGAGATAGATGATGGAGAAATGTCCAACAGTGAAGATGAATTTGTATTAACAAAGTCTAGCGATGAAGACTTTGAAACTGTTAATGTTGATTAAATATATGCTAATGTGATGTCAAAACTGTTAATTTCTATATAATTTTGTATTGTGATGCTAATGTTAATGTTATGCATGTTTGTAGATATATATTATTATGTAGATATGTTATTAGAATAGATATATTATGTAGAGTAGATATATTATTACTAGTACATGCATGCTATGTTATTTTGTAGATATATTATTATGGTTGGGCAGCAGACAGTAGCACCTCGTGGCTATAAGGTTATTAGAGTTGTCGGAGATACGCATGTATTTTTTGTTATTAGTAATACCAGTTCATTTATTTATTCAATAATTTTCATACCTATTTTTTTCCTTGTAGATTTATTCCTGATGGCCACCGGGTAGCCTCTTATATTACTGCAAAGTTTAAAGAGTGAGTATGTACTTTTGGTATTACATGGAGGCATGTAGACCAGGAGATGAAGACATTTTATTACAATGAATTCGTAGTAAATAAAATTAATATATTTGGTATTCAATAATATATTTATCCTTACAGATACTAAAATCTCAACTTTTAATTGCAGAAAAGATACACATAGGAAGATGGCCAAGAAGAATAATTCAAAACTATATGGAATACTTATTGTGCTAAACTTTACAGAGACCTCATGTATTATATAAGGAAAAAGGGCACTAGGCCGGCGTGCATGTACGACCACCTGGGCTGTAGAAAGATGGTGAGAAAATGCGAAAAAAGCTCGATCTAATAGAAATACAGAGCCAGGTGGCTCGAGCACTAGAATCACTCGGCATACATCATGATCAAAATCTATTGTTGATCATGCTATGGATTTGGCCATTTAATTTAAAGTTATACTTTATAAAAAAATTTGATTTTATTATCACACTAGTATGTACAATATGTCCAAAATTATTTGTGTATGCAGGAGCATGATCTTGCTCGACAGCCCACATGCATGGATGTCTTTCTGAAGACCCACAAGAAGAAAGATGGGTCATTTGTCGATTCTCGATCTTGAGCCCTACACGTAAGATTATTAACTTTATTACATTTGTTCATTTCTATTTTGATTAACTTTAATAATTGTTATAAAATTGCATATTGATCAATATTATAATTTTTCACACAGGAGCAAATGACAGAAAGAGTGGCTCAGGCCTCTCAGCCATCATCAGAGGGGGAGGAGCCACAGTCTCTATACACCGACACGCTAAATGAGATATGTTATGATGTTGTCAGTGGAAGGATAAAAAACTCCACCCTCTACGGCCTTGGCTCCAAGGCCAAAGTGGCATTTGATCGTTTGAGAACTCTTAGGGGTCATGCTAGTTCCTCTTCTGCTAGTGAGATGCAGTCTTTAAGACGCGAAAATGAAGAACTGCACACTCAACTGAAGTTAATGGATGAGAGGATGACTTCTATGGACCAGTGGAGGGCTGCTGAGGAGAAGAGGAGGACGGATAATGATGCTCTCTTGGCCCGTATGTAAGAGATCGTGATAAATTTTGCCAAAACCCATACAACAGATGGTTTTGAGTCACAGGAGACTCAAGACCCATCAGACCGTGGTGATTAGTATGTTTTGAGGTTTGTTCAACTACAATTTAAATTTTTAATTATCATACAAGTTACATGCAAAATATATTTGATTGTTTTATTCTAATATGCTTATTTCTAAATATTATATTATTATATGTTTCAGGCGTCAAGGTGTACATATTCAGGATCATTATCATCATCATCATCATCATCATCCTATCTAGGTATTTATTTTTTTACATATAAAATTCATTATACATATATCTAATATTTTGAAGTATACATCAATCTGATCATAATCTATTGTATTTTACTTTCTGCAGGATTTTATACTATTAGTTATTTTTGGAGTATTTGTTATCATGGTATTGATTTATATATTTGAACATGGAAATGTTTAGATTCATATATGGATGTTTTGTTTATATTGTGTTTGTTTCTATTTGTTTAGACATATATATGGAAATGTTTAGATTCATATATGGATGTTTTGTATGTATGGATTGTTAGGATTTGTAAACTGTCATTGTATAAATTGTTAGTGCGTGTAAAATATGATTATATGTATGGATTATATAATATGATGCTTATATGTAAGAAAAACCATCAATTGTGATGGTTTTATATGGATATGTAATTTGTAAACACGGTTGATTTCGAATACAATTGGTTGCTGTTAGTTTTTTTTTTCATTTTGTGACGGAATACCGACGAAATTTTGTCTCTGTCGAAAATGGATATCAAAACTTGTTGACGGAAAATAAATTTCTGTCGGTAATCATCGACAGAGGTCCTTGTCCCATCGGTAATCACCGATGGAAATTCAATTTCCGTCGACAAGTTTCGATATGGGCAACCTGTAATAAACCTTATTCCCGACGGATGATCTATTTCCGTCGGTAGTGTTGCTTGCTACACCTAGATACTGTTCTATTCCCCTGTACAAAAATTTTGTACAAGTATAGAACTTTCCTAGCTACCCTTGTGCCCTACTGAAGTCCAAACTTGGATTGCAAACGATGCTTTACATTATTAATCAAAGTTGTCCTTCAGAAGTTAAATTTGGATTGGGAACGATTCTTAACATTCTTACTCCAAATTTAACCGATGTGTTCTTCACAAGTTAAATCATATTACAGAAGCTAATTAAATATTTATTTCAAACATCGGCTTCCAGGACAAACTTGGTTAGGCACTAGGCCTTTTTGGGTATGGGTACATCCACCACTGTCTAGGCAAAGTCTTTCAAAGAAATCGGATATTCAATTTCTTAAGTAAATTAGGTTTAACTATAGAGACCTCAATAGAAGCACAATATTGAAACATGAAATCGAAAAACGATAACAAAACGATAATATAAAATCGATAGCCTCTTGTGTTTGTTTTTTCTAGATCTATACAAAAAGATGAACTAGTTATGATGCGGAAACTAATAACTAGTTATACCTTTTTTATCTTATAGACCTCTTGATCTTCTGTCGTATTTCTCTTCTTATCTCGGACGTCGTGTGGGCAACGATCTACCGAGATGAGAATTCACCCAAGCCTCCTTCTTCTCCTTGCAAGTTTCGGCCACCAACTATCCTTCAAGGAATGCTAGGAAACAAAGCCTCCTTTCTCTCCTTCTTCTCCAAGCAAGATCCGGCCACCACAAGAACTCCAAGAGAGGATGCCGCTGGCCACTAAAGAAGAAGACAAAAGGAAGAGCAAGGGGCCACCCACACCAAGGAAGGAAAGAGAGAGGAATAGAAGATATGTGTTGTGCAACCCCCTTCCTCTCTTTTATAATCTTTGGTCATGGTAAATAAGGAAAATTTTAAACACAATTAAAACTTCCTTATTTTCATTGCCAACAAATAAAAAGGAAAGTTTAATTAAAATTTCTTTTTAACCTTTGTTATGGCCGACCACCTTAAGTCCTCCAAATTAGGAAAGTTTTAAACACAAAATTAAAATTTTCTTATTTGTTTCCGGTAAGAAAAATTTTAAAATAAAATTTCTTTTTAATTTCCTTCATGGTTGGTTATAAAAGGAAACTTTTAGAAATTAAAATCTCTCTTTTAAAACATGTGGATGATTTCATAAAAGGAAAGTTTTATCGAAAAATTAAAATCTTTCTTTTAAACTCTACAAATAAGAAAAGATATCTAATCTTTCTTTTAATCCTTTGTAGAGATCTATAAAAGGAAAGATTTTTAAAATTTTAAAAACTCTCTTTTTAAATCATGGCTTCCACATAAGGAAAGATTTTAAAAATTAAAATCTCCTTTTAATTTGATATGGTCAGCCACCTATGCTTGGGTTCCAAGCTAGGGTCGGCCACAACTTGAACCTATCTAGCCTTGGTTTCATCGGCCCTAGCTTGGGCTCCAAGCTTGGCTTGGCCGGCCACCTTAAGGTGGGTAAGAAGTTGGTATTTGGTGGATATAATACTTTATAAATAAGAGGCTACGACGGGGACCGAGAGGAGGAATTGGTTTTGGTCTCCTGATGAACTTGAGCTTCCCGTGTTCGACCCGAACACCCAACTCGAGTTCATCAATAATAACTCGAGTTCATCAATAATATTAAAGAGTTATTATTGAACTACCGCACCAATCCCACATTACAATATGAGCTCCTTATCATGAGTGCACTAATCTCCCTGTGTTTAAGATATCGAATATCCATTTCATCAATAATATTAAAGAGTTATTATTGAACTACCGCACCAATCCCACATTACAATATGAGCTCCTTCTTATCATGAGTGCACTAATCTCCCTGTGTTTAAGATATCGAATATCCATTAATTAAATGAGTTACTAATAACTTAATTAATATCTAGCTTTAAGAGTAGTACCACTCAACCTTATTGTCATGTTGGACAAAGTCCACCTGCAGGGTTTACATGACAAATCTTATGACCTCCTCTTGGGGACATTATCAACCTAGACCTACTAGGACACAGTTTCCTTTTATAATCAACAACACACCATATAAATAATATTATTTCTCAACTCATCAGGCCTATTGATTTAACGAACTAAATCTCACCCATTGATAAATCAAAGAAATAAATACTAAGTATACGTGTTTGTTATTATATCGGAATTAAGAGTATGCACTTCTATAATAACTGAGGTCTTGTTCTTTTATGAAGTTAGTATAAAAAGATACAACCTCAAATGGTCCTACTCAATACACACATAGTGTACTAGTGTAATTTTATAGTCAAGATAAACTAATACTAAATTACACTACGACTATTCCAATGGTTTATTTCTATTCATCTTGGTCGTGAGCTACTATTTATAATTTATAAGGAACTGATAATATGTTCTTCTGTGTGTAACACCACACACTATGTTATCTATAATATAAATTAAATGAACAATTACATTTAGCATAAAAATATAAACATTTGATCAATGTGATTCTTATTTCAAACTAAATGTTTATAAAAAGCTAGGCTTTTAGTATACACTCTAACAGGTAGGTCACCGGCGAAAATCGAAATTCCGTCGGAGAATCTGGCGCTAGCTGCACAGTGTTTCCGGCAAATTTCCTTGACGGAATTATAATTCCGTCGGTGATCTACCGTCGGAAAATAAGGCTCCGACGTATGTTCTCGTAACCGATGGTTTCCCGTCGGAAATCCGTCAGGATAATGATTTACTGATGGAATTTCGACGGATACTCCGGTCGGTAAACCTGAGATTTTTTATGGTGTTTCGTTAGACATCTGCCATCAGGCACTGCAGATGCAACTGCAAGTAGTAATAGCATTTGGAGGAGGAGAGACATGGGAGTGCTGCTAGCTGCAGCTGAATGCATAGAGCTTAATTATAATTAGCTGATCGATAAGCCAATAGTACCCTCCTCACTACGGAAGTGCAAACCGTCTTTTACCACTTACCACCACCATGCTTACTAAACTCCACGCCGAGACAAATACACTTGTCATATATCATTGTCATTCCAAACACACAACAAGATTCTAACTATTCACGTACTGCAACGTAGACATTCATCACATGCCCACTTTTTATGGCTCTAACCGGCGACCCGGTAAAACATAAGTCAAGTCATGCTTTTAATATATGGTTTAAGAAATTGCACAACGAATGCTTTGTGTTAAAGCAGCCTTGGACTCTGATGTGATAAGTAGTCAAGGCAAGTCATGCTTTTAATATATATGGCTTAAGAAATTGCACAAAGAATACTTTGTGTTAACGCTGCCTTAGACTAATGTGATATGTAGTCAAGACAAGTCCAGACATTTAGTCATGTAAAATACCGTAATCCAAATAATGAGGTTTAGTAGACAAATAACGTTAACAAAATTTTTAGAAATTTTTTTAAAATTTTTCAGAGCACGTATGACGTAGGTTAAGGGGATAAATTATGAGACTAGGGGGAAGCAATTAGCTACTCTATTTGAACGAGGAAAAGTTTAATTTCTTTTTTCTTTTCTTTTCCTTTTTCTTTTTCTTCTCCCGTCGCCGAACCCTTGCCCGACTCTTCCTCTCTTCTCTTCTCCTCTTCGTTTTCCCCCAACCTAACGACGCCGCTTCGCGTTTCATCTTATCCCACGCGAACAAAGCCTCGGCAAAGGAGGAATTCGGACACTTCTTCTCCCCCTTCCTCTTCCTTTCGCCGAACCGTTCTCCCCTTCACACGATCGCCAACCACTACAAGCCGAAGCTAGGTCGCAACGCCGCTGATCTCCACGGCCATCAGCATCAGGAGTGGTCGCGACGGAGAATGAGACTAGTCTAGGCACCCGGGCAAGGATAAATGCCTTATCACAAAGCTGTTGCAAAGAGGATTGAGACGACCAATGGAAGCGCCCAGACCTAGTCCAGGCGCCCGGAGACTATCACATCATCAAATGGCTATTTCGACCAGTAGGCTATAAATAGAGCCCTGGTCTCATGAGTTTGCACGACACACTTGTACTTTCATCTATGAATTCTATTTCTCTGTTCATGCTTTAAATTTTTGTAAGAGGCTCCTCTAGCTACATCGAAGGAGAATTTTAATGAGCTTATACTGCCTTGGATTAGTATCCTTCCCGGTTGCAAACCAAGTAATTCCTTGTGTTTCTTACTTTTTTTGTCTTTTACTTTGTTTATCTAATGTATGTTTATCCTTACTAAGTAGCAAGAGATTAGTTTTAAATTGTACTTATAGGCAATTCATCTCCTCTTGTCAACCACACTAGCATCAGGTGTGGTCGCGACGGAGGACAAAGCTAGTCCCTCAGTCGATCTTCTTCTTCTTCTCGATTCTTCCCTCTCCAAGATTTGCCCTATTTCAGCTGTGCCCTAGTCTGAGCCAACCATCACTGGAGTGACCGAGCTTTTCTTCTCCTCTCCCGATCATCGCTTAATGCCAAACCCTAGCATCCTCCCTGAGCCGATGTCGCCTCCTTGTTGAAGGCTAAATCGAAGACATCGCCGGTTGAGGTAGAGCTGTCGATCCCCTCCCATGCCCTAGATTCCACCTCGAACCAGTGTTCCACAGGTATAAACAAAGATATGTGGTCCATAGTTTTTCCTTCATCCTTTTCGTTTGGAGATAAATAGAATCCTTTATCTTCTTGCTATGTGTATTACCTTTCATCTGTATAGATCTGAGGTGGTTTAGTTGGAAGACATCAATACTAGTTTGCTCTGTCCACCTATTTCTAATGGCAAGCATTCCTGGTAGTATTTTGATAGGGAAGCAATTAGTATTGAGGTATGTATGTTTAGGTATAGATTTGATATGCGATGTTGTTATAATTGGAGTAGTTGTTTCTGGCAGCAACTTCTCTTAGGGTCGATTAATTTGCTCTAACAGCATATCTTCTCCAGCAGTAAGTTATCGGCTGAGGCATTCAACTCAAGTGAGTTTGGTTTGATTTTGTTCACGGATTTAAATCCAAAGTTAGATGGGGAAATGGTTGGGATCACCTAACCTAAATGGATTAAATGATTGGTTAGTTGGATTTGGATTAGAATCTGTGATGGATTATGTTATAGTAAATCCTAATTAGAAGGTGGAAAAATTAGGGTTAATGAAGCTAACCCTAGTTAATCAATGGGTTAGATTTAGTAGGGGATTTGATTTAGAAAATTAATTTATGTAATTAGCTAAATCTATATATCATGCATTGCAGGACTCTGATTCGAGACAAACGTCTCGACGAGGGATTGGTTTAGCACGATCTCCATTTTTTAGGCGGGTACTTTGACTTATCTTTTTGATATTGTCATTCTGATATGCTTAGTAGGTTATAACTTGCAGTAATAGTTATATTTATTGCTATTTAGTATGTCACTACTTGATACATATAACATGCTTTATTTGTTGTTTGCTATACATCCATGCTTATACCCTCTTGATTATTGTCATGTGTATTTATGTTCGTAGAGGTAGACTTACCATACCTTATTGTGCATAGGACTAGTTATTTGTCATACCTGTCAAGTGTACCTAGATTATTTTATTTAATCCATTTGTTACACACTTTATGGAGGTGAATATGGTCAGGATTTACATGCTTAGTGACATGCACCATCTTGGATTATTGCATGCTGAGCGATTGTCGGCTCCATTATTGTTGAGCACATCGCAAGTTACATGGATCTGCACACCCAACCACTCATGGGTTAGTGGCATATTAGGCAGGGTGTGTTGCAGCAGATTGCTCTGTCAAGGGCTCTGCTGGCCCGCTCATGGGTAGTGGTGACGCAGCTGTTAGAATGTATACTAAAAGTCTAGCTTTTTGTAAACATTTATTATGAAATAAGAATCACATTAGTCAAATGTTTACATTTATATGCTAAATGTAATTGTTCATTAAATTTATATTGTAGATAACATGGTGTGTGGTGTCACACAGAAGATCATGTTATCGGTTCCATATAAATTATAAATAGTAGTTCACAACCAAGATGGAATGAAACAAACCATTAGAATGATTGTAGTGTAATTAGGTATTAGGTAGTATAATTACACTAGTACACTATGTGTGTATTGAGCAGGACCATTTGAGGTAGTTTCTTTTTATACTGACTACATAAAATAACATGACCTTTGTTATTATGGAAGTGCATACTCTTAATCCTGATATAATGACAAACACATATACTTAGTATTTGTTTCTTTAATTTATCAATGGGTGGGATTTAGTTCATTAAATCAATAGGCCTGATAAGTTGGGAAATGATATTATTTATATGGCGTGTTGTTGATTATAGAAAGAAACTGTGTCCTAGTAATTTAGGTTGATAATGTCCCCTTGAGGAACTCATAAGAATTGTCATGTAAACCCTACAGGTGGACTTAGTCCGACATGATGATAAAGTTGAGTGGTACTATTCTTGGAGCTAGAAATTAATTAAGTGAGTTGTCAGTAACTCATTTAATTAATGAACATTCGATATCTTAAACACAGGGAGATAATCACACTCATAATAAGAAGGAAACCATATTGTAATATGGGATTGGTGAGTTAGTTCAATAATAATTCTTTAGTGGTATAAGTTATTATTGATGAACTTGAGTTGGGTGTTCGGGGCGAACACGGGAAGCTCAAGCTCATTAGGAGACCAAAACCAATTTCTCCTCTTGGTCCTTGTCGTAGTCTCTTATTTATAAAGTCTTATATCCACCTAAAACTCAACTTCTTACCCATCCCAATGTGGCCGGCCAAGCCAAGCATGGAGTCCAAGCTAGGGCCGGCCAAGCCATTGAAAGGGGCTAAATTGGCCGACCAAGATTGGAGCCCAAGCTAGGTGGCCGGCCATATTAAAAATAAAAGGGTGTTTTAATTTTTTAAAATCTTTCCTAATGTGGAAGCAATGATTTTAAAAAGAGAGTTTTTAAAATTTTAAAAATCTTTTCTTTTATAGATTTCTACAAAGAGTTAAAAGAAAGATTTGATATCTTTCCTTATTTGTAGTTATCTATAATGTTTAAAAGAAATATTTAAATTTTTTGATAAAATTTTCCTTTTTTATAATCATCCACATGTTTTAAAAGAGGTATTTTAATTTTTAAAAGTTTCCTTTTATAACCAACCATGATAGAAATTAAAAGAGAAATTTTATTTTAAAATTTTTCTTACCGGAAACAAATAAGGAAGTTTTAATTTTATTTTTAAAACTTTCCTTATTTAGAGCTCTTGATATGGCCGGCCATAACATGTATTAAAAGGAAGTTTTAATTAAATTTTCATTTTTAGTCATTGGCAAGGAAAATAAGGAAGTTTTAATTATGTTTAAAACTTTCCTTTTTGCCATGACCAAGGATTATAAAAGAGAGGGTGGGAGTTGCCCCATGAGTAACACATTTTCTATTCCTCCTCTTTTATTCCTTATGGCCGGCCCTTGCTCTTCCTCTTCTCTTCTTCTTTGGTGACCGGCGGCATCATCTTTTGGAGATTGTTTAGTGGCCGGATCTTGCTTGGAGAAGAAGGAGAGAAAGAAGACATTGTTTCCTAGCATCCCTTGGAGATTGGTTGGTGGCCGAAAGCTTAGAAGGAAGAAGAAAGGCTTGGGTGGTTCTCATCTTAGTAGATCGTTGCCCACACGACGTTCGAGATAAGGAGAGGAATACAACAGAAGATCAAAAGGTCTATAAGCTACAAAAAGGTATAACTAATTATTTGTTTCCGCATCATAACTAGTTCACCTTTTTGTATAGATCTTGAAATACCAAATACAAGAGGCTATCAGTTTTGTGTTATCATTTTTCAATTTCATGTTTCGATATTGCGCTTCTATTGATGTCTCTATAGTTAAACCTAGTTTATTGTAAGAAATTAAATATCCGATTTCTTTGAAAGGTTTTGTCTAGACAGTGGTGGATGATCTCATACCCAAGAAGGCCTAGTGCCTCGCCACATTTGACCTGGAAGCCGATCTTTGAAATAGATATTTAATTAGCTTCTATAATATGGTTTAACTTGTGAAGAACACATCGGTTAAATTTGGAGTAAGAATGTTAAGCATCGTTCCCAATCCAAATTTAACTTCTGAAGAACAAGTTGGATTAATAATGTAAAACATCGTTTGCAATCCAAGTTTGGACTTCAGTAGAGTACAAGGGTAGCTAGGAAAGTTCTATCCTTGTACAAAATTTTTGTACAGGGAAATAGAACGGTATCCAGGTGTAGCAACCAACAATTAGTATCGAAGCTAGGGTTTGCCTCTGTGTGTTTGGTTTTCAGTTTAATTATGCACATGTCATACATAATTGGGCAGGATAATAGTAGGATGTGCAAATAGATTAACTCTGTGGTTGCAGGCTCCAACTATTATGGCCTATAGTGTTTTGTGTGTGATTGGACCCTCAGACATGTCGAGGCCATTTTATGTGTGTGCATGATTGTATTTATAAAATATAGCAGGGGTTGTATTAGTTTTAAATTTTACATTTTGTTCGATCTAGACTTTATGTGCATTCCCTTGAGGAATATAGGATCGATATATGTAAAATTTTTATTTTCGTCGCGGACCGTATTCTTGCGAGGCATGGGACTATCTGAGTACCAGAGGCGCAGTGGAAAAGGAAGTGTGATAGATGCAATGACTAGACCCGATGGCAGTGACTAAAGATGGTAGTAGCCAGAGTTGGCGGCACACAGAGGACAGTGATGGAAGAGGTCATAATACTTGGAAAATTATATTTCCATATTTATTGCTTTTATTTGCTGTGATGTGTGCTTGCATGTTAAAATTCCTCACCTTAAATAACTAATTGAGAGAGAGATTTTTAAATAAATTTCATGATCTCCATTATTGGTCTGTAAGTGATGCAAACAAACTTGCACATTGGCTCTGAACGTCTTCCTCCATATCAGATGAGTTTGTTTGCGGATCACTAGATCAAACTTCCTTTATGGATGATTATAGGAAATTATTTAGGAGCGTGTGATCTTCTCCATCTAAAGGTGCACAATCCTATTTAATGAACTAAGTATCAAGTGATGGTATACACTTAGGCGCAATTAATAGTATCCTCCCCATCGGAGTCACTGCTATTATTTGTGTGACCGAAGGAATACCAGCTATTAATTTTATTTGTCATAAAGTTAGGTTGACAAGAATAAAATTAATGGGTAAAATCTCCTCTTACAAATGTTTGAATTTGTATACGTCCACACTATCGTAGCATACAAAATTTATGGTGTTTTAAGGTGTTGGTGAATTTAAATGATATTGTTTGAGGAATCAATATTATTCTAAATTCTTAAGTTTTGACCAAAATTTATTTTGTGATTCTTAGGATGGCTTTCAACCCACTTGTTGTTATTCTCAAAGAGAATAAACTTACTGGTCCCAATTACATAGATTGGAAACGAAACCTGGACATTGTCCTAACTGCTGAAGGCTACAAGTTTGTACTGTTAGAGGCCTGCCCTAATGTGCCTAATGATGATTCTAGTGAAGAGGAGATAGAGTATCATAGGAAATGGGTCAAGGCAGACGAGATGGCCCGGTGTTACATTTTGGCTTCTATGTCAAATGTGCTGCAACATCAGCATTAGACCATGACCACTGCCTATGACATGATGCACAATCTCAAGAAACTCTTTGGACACCAGAATCGGACTGCTAGGCAAGAGGCAATGAGAAACTTGATGACAGCCACCATGTCTAAGGGGACACCCGTAAAGGATCATATCCTCAAAATGATGGCTTACTTGAACGAAATACAAATCCTTGGAGCTGAAATCGATGGGGAAACCCAGGTCGATATTATTCTCCAAACGCTACCCAAAAGTTTGAGCAGTTCCGCCTAAACTGCAATATGAATATAAGGAATTATTCATTGGCGGAACTACTGACAGAACTTTAAGCAACAGAAGGGCTATTTCGTCATAATTTTCAAATTCACTTTGCTGAAAATGTTTCTACTTCTAAGTTGAAAGGCAAAAAGAAGAAGAAGAAACAAGCTAGCTCGGCAAAGAAAGTGAATCGATCTCTAGGTACGAAAGCAGGAGTGAAGAAGCTGAAAGGCAAGTACTTTGATCCGGTTGTAAGAACAGGGGACCCCCGTCCGGTGGAGTCTACGCCACGTGGAAGTCAAAGTGGCAGGTGGCCGACCGGAGAGGGGTGGGTCGACCGGCCGAGGCGGCCGGCCGGTGTCTAGTTGATGGTTAAAGGCGCCCTGTCGAAAGTCAGGGTTCTGGCGCTCAGTGGACAAGATCGCAGGGCCGAGCGGACTGCATGCTCGGCCAAAGACATAAGGTAACATACTGCTAATAGTCTCCACAAAGCACGTGATTGAGAATCTCCCTAAGTAAACCACCGTATATGTCCGGCCGGATGTTGCGGAAGCTGGCCAGCCGGACGCCCTCCAGGGAGTTAGGGCAAAAGGACAAGGGACATCTTTTTCTGACAGCGGGCATGTGTTGCGTTCAGGCCATACTCAAAATCCTATGACAGAAGGATCCGCTGTCCCATCAGAGACGTGCTCAAACTGTAGTAGTATGGGGTCAGGTAAGCTCTTCTGACAAACCCATACCGGGGTATGGACAGAGGACACGTATGCACCTCGGTACATGTGCCCAAGCCTCTTCACAACCCTATATAAAGGGTCTTCACCCTTCGTCGGAGGTAAGCGTTCTAATATTTTGTGAGCCACTTTTTCACTGCTTGCTTGCCTGACTTGAGCATCGGAGGGTCGCCGCCGGGAACCCCTTCCCGGCTCGACTTCTGTGCAGGTTCGCCGGAGTTTCGTACGACTAGCCGGAGATCTACATCAGCGACCCGGAGAGCGCCACGTGCCCAGCGTCCGTTGATTCAGCATTCGGACAGGATCAATTTGGCGCCGTCTGTGGGAATGCTCCTGCATCCGAACGGAAGAAATGGACGAGGCTGGACGACAGCACACGGTGACGCTTTCCACGGAGGAACTCGATGCTCTGATCGAGTTGAGAGCCGCTAAGTTGGTGGAACAAAAACAGAAGGCACCGGCCGAGCGGCCTGAGCAACAAGCAACATCAGCATCCGGTGGCCGAGCGGAAGCACCCCCAGCCACAGTTCCATTCCATCGAGCTCTCTTCCGCACTCCTCCTGAAGCCGTAGCAGCTAATCGGGATAGAGACTCTTCGTCAGATGAAGTACCAATACGGGACAACAGAAAAGGCAAAGCCCCCCGATCGGACGCTTCGCCCGAGCGGGTCAATCGTCAATTCTCATATGCCATCTTGAAGGACCCTCTACCAAAGCATTATGTGCCCCCGGCAATCGGTGAATACAATGGGACCACCGATCCGGATGATCATCTGGGTAAGTTCGATAACACAGCTACTCTCCATCAATACACAGATCGAGTAAAATGTCGAGTTTTCCTTACCACCCTCTCGGGATCGGCTCAACGGTGGTTTCGGAGACTGCCGGACGGGTCCATCACAAGCTTCAAGGACTTCCGAACAGCCTTCCTCCACCATTTTGCAAGCAGTCGGCGCTACCAGAAAACTAGCGTGAGCCTGTTCGCCATCAAACAAGAGCCAAGAGAGCCGCTCAGAGCTTATATCCAACGGTTCAATCAGGTGGCCATGGATATTCCAACGGCCACCTCAGAGACAATGATGAACGCATTTACACAAGGCCTCGTGGACGGAGACTTCTTCCGCTCGCTCGTTCGGAGGCCGCCCCGAGACTACGACAACATGCTACACCGAGCCAACAAGTACATCAACGTGGAGGAAGCCCAAGCGGCTCGAAGAAAGGAAACTCCAACCGATCGGGCTCCACCTGTCGAGCGGAAGCCTCACACCGCTCATCAACCGCCAAGAGGACCGAGGGTCGAAGCAATCCGCTCTCCCCATGTGAGGTCCCAGGTGCAAGAAGTAGCAGCCAAGCGGCCCAAGTCAAAGAAGAAATGGACTCCCATGTTCTGCTCATTCCACCGGACGGACACGCACAATACCAGAGATTGTCGGAGTCTTCCCCTGATCGCCCATCCTGTTCCTCGGAGTGGTGGTCGTAGATCATCATCGTCCGATAAGCGACAGAGGCCTCGTATAGCCGAGCGGACAATACCCGATAGGCGGCAAAGGCAAACTCCTAAGCGGCGACATACACCGAGGCGTGAAAACAATCCCCGGATGTCTAGAGAGCAGCCTAGACCGTCCGTCCGGGAGGAAGAGAATAGAAGCAACATTTCCAGGGGCGAGATCAGCATTATAGCAGGCGGGCCGACCGGAGGTGACTCTAACCGAGCAAGGAAGGCGAGCGTCCGGCAGCTCCAAATCCATGCAGTCGGCTGCAGCCAAGAGCGTCGGGCCCGGGGACTTGGAAGGAGTTGAAGTACCCCATGACGACGCTCTCCTCATCAAAGCGGTAATAGCCAATTACACTATTCACCGCGTATTTGTTGACACAGGAAGCTCAGTCAACATCATATTTAAGAAGGCGTTCGATCAACTACAAATTGATCGAGCCGAGCTGCTACCCATGACGACCCCCCTCTACGGGTTTACGGGTAACGAAGTTCAGCCGGTCGGACAGATCCGGCTGGCTATCTCGCTGGGAGAAGAGCCGCTCAGGAGGACGAGGACAGCAAACTTCGTGGTGGTCGACTCTCCCTCGTCCTACAACGTCATTTTGGGATGGCCGGCGCTCAGCGAGTTCCGAGCGGCCGTCTCCACCTTCCATCAAAAGATCAAGTTCCCCGTGGAGGACAGAGTGGGAGAAGAACGGGGAGATCAACTCGCAGCTCGGCGATGCTATGTCGAGATGGTCCGAGCCGAAGCCAATTCCGCTCGGAAGACGCCCCGGATCGAGGTGAACGCTATAACTGAAAAGCCTCCCTCTTTAGTTTATGAAGAGAAAGAGGAAGTACAGATTCACCCGACTCGATCGGAAGCCACAACGTTTGTTGCGGCCGATCTGGAGGAATTCCGGAAATAAGAAGTGATCAAATGCCTCCAGAGAAACTGTGATGTCTTCGTCTGGTCGACGCACGAGCTGCCCGGAATTTCATCGAGCATAACGCAACACGAGCTACATGTCCGACCGGACGCTCGGCCAGTGAAGCAGAGAAAAAGGGATTTCAGCGCTGAACAGAATGTCATCATCCGGGCGGAAGTTGAGAAGCTTCTGGAGGCCGGCCATATACACGAGGTTCAGTTCCCGAGGCTGGCGAACGTAGTGTTAGTCTCCAAGCTGAGCAACAAGTGGAGAGTTTGCATAGATTTTCGGGACCTCAACAAAGCCTGCCCGAAAGATTTTTATCCTTTGCCCCGGATCGATCAATTGGTGGACTCCACAGCTGGCTGCGAGCTGATATGTATGCTTGACGCTTACCAAGGTTATCATCAAGTGCCGCTCGCCCATGAAGACCAAGAAAAGGTTAGCTTCGTCACTGCTGACGACACATATTGCTATAATGTGATGTCGTTCGGATTGAAGAACACGGAAGCCACATATCAGCGCCTGATGAACAAAGTGTTCAAAGAGCAGATCGGGCGAAACCTAGAAGTATACGTGGACGACATTCTCATCAAGTCCGTCCGAGCGGCCGATCTCTTCGAGGACATGGAGGAAACTTTCCGAACGCTACGAAAATATGGAGTCAAGCTAAACCCTCAGAAGTGTCTGTTCGGAGCAAAAGGAGGACGCTTCTTGGGTTACATAGTTACCGAGCGGGGTATTGAAGCAAATCCCAGCAAGGTGAAAGCGTTACAAAACATACCACCCCCAAGAAATCTAAGGGAAGTGCAGCGATTGACCGGTCAGATAACGGCGCTATCCAGGTTCATCTCCAAAACCGCCGACCGGAGCCTACCTTTCTTCAAAATCTTGCGCAAAGCCACCAAGTTTCATTGGGACGAGGAATGCGATCGGACGTTCGAAGATTTGAAGACATATTTAAATTCTCTCCCGATACTAGCTAAGCCAGCTGTGGGTGAGCCTCTTTGTATCTACTTGTCTTCAACTGAGCAAGCAGTCGGCTCGGCACTAGTAAGGGCAAGTGGAGAGGAGCCTGTATATTTTCTGAGCCACATTTTAAAAGATGCTGAATCTCGCTACACCGGCTCAAGAAGTTGTCCTTTGCTCTGGTTCTCGCCGCTCGGCGTCTTCGCCCATATTTCCTGGCGCATACCATCATCGTCCGGACTAATAGTCCACTGGGAAGAGTTCTGTTAAATCCAGAAGCGTCCGGACGGCTCATCAAATGGACTACAGAGTTGAGCGAATTCGACATTCAATACCAGCCCCGCTCGGCAATTAAAGCGCAGTCCTTGGCGGATTTTGTGACTGAGGTGCAAAAGCCGGAGCCGGAATCTATGTGGAGAATATATGTGGACGGATCGTCCACTCGGCTCGGAAGCGGGATTGGAGTACTGCTGCTCTCTCCCCAAGAAGAAAAAATGCACTTATCCGTCCGGTTGGATTATAGAGCTACAAATAATGTAGCGAAGTATGAAGCCCTCATAGCCGGCTTGCAGGCAGCTCGGCATGTTGGAGCCGGTCGGGTAACGCTCCATTCGGATTCGCAGTTAGCCGCTCAGCAGCATTCCGGCACCTTTGAAATTAACAACGCTCGGCTCAAACTTTACGCAGAAGCCTTTGAAAAACTCAAAGCCGATTTCCGAGAGGTTATTATCCAAAAGATACCCCGAGCAGAGAATCAAGCGGCCGATGAGTTAGCCAAACTTTCAAGCTCAATAACGCCGGTCGCCATCCAGCAGCCAATTGAGCAAGTACCTTTGGTGGCGCACGCCGACCGGATGGAAGGCATCACGTTTCCGAGCGACTGGAGGACACCCATCATGGAGTTTCTGCGCTCGGGCGCCACACCGTCCGATCGGAATGAAGCCCAGCTGCTAAGGAGGAGAGTCGGTCGGTTCACACTCATCGGCGATCAACTTTACAAGAAGGCTTTCTCATGCCCGCTGTTGAAATGCGTGAGCTCGGAGAACTCGGCTTACATCCTCCAAGAAGTACATCAAGGATCATGCGGAGGGCATCCGGGCGGACGATCGCTGGCTAAGAAGATCCTGCTGGCCGGGTACTTCTGGCCAACCTTACAAGCAGACGCCGCTCGGACCGTGTCGACGTGCCTTTCTTGCCAGAAGTACCATAACTTCTACCACCGACCGGCGGAGGAAATGAAAGCAGCTACTGTATCCTGTCCGTTCGACCAGTGGGGAATAGATATCGCGGGTCCATTTCCTATAGCGACCGGGCAGCGGAAATTTTTACTTGTGGCAGTAGATTACTTTTCCAAGTGGGTGGAGGCCGAGCCGCAAGCCAAGATCACCGAGCAGATGGTCAAAAAATTCATCTGGCAACACATCATCTGTCGGTTCGGCATCCCTCGCCGACTTGTTTCTGACAACGGGCGGCAATTCATAGGGAAGTTGCTCGAAGATTGGTGTAAAAGCTATGGCATTGAGCAACACTTCACGTCTGTGGCCTATCCCCAAAGCAACGGTCAAGCCGAAGTAGCCAACCGGGAAATTCTTCGTATTCTGCGCGCTCGGCTAGCAGAAGACCGTCGAGCTCCGACGTTAAATATCGAGAGACGAGCCGGCGTCTATAAATCTTTCGAGCGGAAGACCGTCGAGCTCCGACATTAAATATCGAGAGATGAGCCGACGTCTATAAATCTTTCGAGCGGAAGGCCGTTGAGCTCCGACGTTAAATATCGAGAGACGAGCCGGCGTCTATAAATCTTCCGAGCGGAAGACCGTCGAGCTCCGACGTTAAATATCGAAAGACGAGCCGGCGTCTATAAATCTTCCGAGCGGAAGGCCGTCGAGCTCCGACGTTAAATATCGAGAGACGAGCCGGCGTCTATAAATCTTCCGAGCGGAAGACCGTCGAGCTCCGACGTTAAATATCGAGAGACGAGCCGGCGTCTATAAATCTTCCGAGCGGAAGACCGTCGAGCTCGACGTTAAATATCAAGAGACGAGCCGGCGTCTATAAATCTTCCGAGCGGAAGACCGTCGAGCTCCGACGTTAAATATCGAGAGACGAGCCGGCGTCTATAAATCTTCCGAGCGGAAGACCGTCGAGCTCCGACGTTAAATAATATAGAGAGACGAGCCGGCGTCTATAAATCTTCCGAGCGGAAGGCCGTCGAGCTCCGACGTTAAATATCGAGAGACGAGCCGGCGTATATAAATCTTCTGAGCGGAAGACCGTCGAGCTCCGACGTTAAATATCGAGAGACGAGCCGGCGTCTATAAATCTTCCGAGCAGAAGACCATCGAGCTCCGACGTTAAATATCGAGAGACGAGCCGACGTCTATAAATATTCCGAGCGGAAGACCGTCGAGCTCTGACGTTAAATATCTAAAGACGAGCCGGCGTCTATAAATCTTCCGAGCGGAAGATCGTCGAGCTCCGACGTTAAATATCGAGAGACGAGTCGGCGTCTATAAATCTTCCAAGCGGAAGACCGTCGAGCTCCGACGTTAAATATCGGGAGACGAGCCGGCGTCTATAAATCTTCCGAGCGGAAGGCCGTCGAGCTCCGATGTTAAATATCGAGAGACGAGCCGGCGTCTGTAAATCTTCCGAGCGGAAGACCGTCGAGCTCCGATGTTAAATATCGAGAGACGAGCCGGCATCTATAAATCTTCCGAGCGGAAGACCGTCGAGTTCCGACATTAAATATTGAGAGACGAGCCGGCGTCTATAAATCTTCCGAGCGGAAGACCGTCGAGCTCCGACGTTAAATATCGAGAGACGAGCTGGCGTCTATAAACCCTCCGAGCAGAAGATGCCAATAAAAAAGATGCAATTGCCCCAGAAACTCGCCTTCAATATCGTTAGATCGTCTCTACGTTCCGCTCGGCCCAGCACCCAAAGCTACTTCATCGGTATCTAGCGAGTGATCTCTGCTATCAAAGCGGAATATTAAGTAGTCAAAATATTACATATTAAGCCGAGCGGAAGGGCAATGCCAAATACTTAGTAAAAATCCCTTTGGAATACCAGAGGGGTGATAATAGACGAGCGGGCAACACACATATTCACCAGCGAAAGGACAGAGTACATGAAAGAAAAACATTGCATTAAAATTAAAACTTTAGGCCGAGCGGCCTAAGTACAGAAAAGATCATTTTTTGGCCTAGCGGCCCAACTACATCTACCGACGTCTACTCAATGTAATCATAAAGGTTCCTGGGGATGTTATCCAGGAGCGCCACCTGATCGCCGGCCGGAATAGTAGTGGACTCCGGAAGAAGGTCCTTAGACTTCAGATATGTCATGGTGGCGGACATAGCCAAGTCGAAGGCTGTGTACATCCGCTCACAGATTTTCTCCTAGAATTCGAGCGAGCGGATGTAGCCCTGTCTTAGAGCAGCAACCCGACTCGGCTCAGCCTCTTGGTACTCTTTGAAGGCCAATTGAGATGCAGCGAGGGATTCCTGCAAAGTGGTCAGCTCGTCCTTATGCTTGGTGGCGTCGGCCGAGCGGCTCACTTTCTCTTGGTCAAGCTGCTCCATCAACTCCTTGACCTTCAGCTCCAGGCCCCGAGCCTCCACGTTCTTTTTCTCCAAGTCAAAAATGGCCGTATTCTTCCGAGTGGTGGCCAGGGTAAATTTTTGGTCAAGCGACTTGACTTGCCGCTCGAGCTCGGCCAGATGATGAGCCTGGTCGGCTGTTTTCTTCTGTTCGGCCGCCAGCATATCTTGAGCCTTCTTAAACTCCTTCTGCAGCTCGGAATACGACGGACCTTGAGAGCCGGACGGACCGCACGCCGCCTTCAGTTGCCTTAACTCCTCATCCACCATGGCTAGGTGGTTAGAGACTGCAATCTCCTCCACCCATCTCTGATGCAAAAGGAGAAATTGTTAAGGGTCGATCGGAAAATATGCATGAAAAACTTCGGAAAAAATGAACTTACCCCGTAGCCTCCTGCATGTGGCTATTGGCCAAATTGCAGAGGGGAATCATCGCGATGCGCGCTCGAGCGTCCGCCCACATCTCGGCTAGAGGCCCTTTCAAAGTAATGGTGTGCTCGGGCGCGGTGGGTCGGTCGGCCTCTGGTAGTAGCTCTTCAGTCGGTAGATGAAGAGTAACTCGTACGGTGCGGCCACGACCGGGGGTCGTCCGACTGGCAGTCGGAAGGGGATCAGAAGCCGACGCAGAGAACTGAGAATGAATGGTTGAGCGTTGGACTGAGTGACGAGCAGGTGGAAGGGTGCTAACCGGAGTAGCCTCAATTGGAGCAGCCGGCTCGTCCCATTCAGAAGGCGTCCGGTCGGACGAAATGGCTTCGACCTCTGGCGCCTTGCCTCGAGCGGTTGCAGTGGCCCGCTCGGATGGTTGGACCGCTGATGTAGCCGAGCGCAGGGGAGTCTCCACTCGGCGCCTCTTTTGTAGAGGTTGCTCCTCTTCCCGAGCAGAACATTCCTCGGGGACAGTTGGTTCTCCGAGGGGGGTGGCTCCGCTGGCCACGTTTTGTTGAGAAGCTTGAGCGGCAGACTCAGCCTGAGTCCCGCTTTCTCCTTCATGGGATCCGACCGGCTGGATACCAAGCGCTTCCATTTCTTTGGCCGCCGCGGCTTCTAGCGCTGCCGCCTTTCTCTTCAAAACGCCGACCATCACCGAATCCATGACGATGTCCGCTGCAAAGGAAAGAAAAGAAATCAGTTAGCAATCAAAGCAAATGCCCAAGTAAAATTCTTACCGAAGCCGGTCAGAAGAGGAGTCCGTATGGGACTCAGGCCGAAGATGTACATCACTCCTTCGTGAAGAAGCTTATTGATGTCAAGTCGCAGACCGGCTAGCATATTTGCATCATGGAGGTAGTCCGGTCGGGTCTTGAATTTCTTCAGCTCGGGAGTGGGGGGTAGGTTGACCTGCCACTTGGTCGGGAAGTTGGCCTGATCGGGCATACGGATGTAGAAAAAATAAACCTTCCAATGTTTATTGGAAGAAGGTAGTTTGTTGAAGAAGACTAAGCCGGACCGAGCTTGGAACATGAAGGTGCCCAGCTCGGCTTGCTTGGGGTAATAGAAATAAAAAAAGACCTCCGGTCGGAGGGGGATGTTGTGAATCTTGAACAAAACAACAACACCACAGAGGAGACGAAAGGTGTTGGGTACCAGACTGCCGAGCGACACGAAACGCAGACCGGCGGTAAACTGGCCGCGGAAGACACAGAAAGCTTCGCGCGGCGGCCTGTGTGGCCGAGCGGAAGGACCGGCTAAAAGAAGTTCAAAATCTTCGGGGATTTCAAAATTATCGGTTAGAATGTCAAAGTCACGCTGATTAAATCGTGACTGCATGGTAGTGTACCAAGGGCCGAGGGACTGGTCTTCGGGATGGGAAGAGCTAGCCATGGGCCGATCGGAAGGAATCAAAAAGGCAAAAAGGCAGGAGAAAAACAACAACAAGCGAAAAGAGGTTTCAAGGATTGAAACTGGGGAGAGAAATACGGAGTAAACACCGGAAACAAGAAAGAAAAGGTATAGAGCCTTACTGCGAGGAAAAAGGATCAAGGAAGAGGCGCCGGAGAGCGTCGGAAAGCAGGAATGGAATCGTCGGAGCACCGAAACACCAGAGACAAAGGTAGAAATCACGATAGCAAGTGAGGGGAATAGGAGAGAGCGAAGATTTTATATAGCGGGGGCCGGGCGGCCTCCGCCGTTGGATCCAGGTCACGAGAATCAAAGTGCATATCGCGCCGTCCATTTCGAAATGCCTCGATCCCATCAAAGCACCACACCGCCGCCGCCGTACGATGACGACAGTGCGCCACATGGCGTTCGGTCATTCGATGCATTTAATGAGCGCATGCTCAGCCTTAATGTCGAAGATTGGCACGGGTTACGAGGAGATCCGAGGAAGGTTGCTGTTGACTAACCTTAAGGCCATCCCTGTGGAAAGCCGAGCGGATTAGGTGTGCCTGAAGGCGCCGCCCGGCTAGGCTAACAGTCCAGTCAGTCGGACTAATCGCCTCCTTCGACTAGACTTGAAGGGGAGGCAAGTGATCCGGTTATAAGAACAGGGGACCCCCGTCCGGTGGAGTCTATGCCACGTGGAAGTCAAAGTGGCAGGTGGCCGGCCGGAGAGGGGTGGGCTGACCGGCCGGGGCGGCCGGCCGGTGTCTAGTTGATGGTTAAAGGCGCCCTGTCGAAAGTCAGGGTTCCGGCGCTCAGTGGACAAGATCGCAGGGTCGAGCGGACTGCACGCTCGGCCAAAGACATAAGGTAACATACTGCTAATAGTCTCCACAAAGCACGTGATTGAGAATCTCCCTAAGTAAACCACCGTATATGTCCGGCCAGATGTTGCGGAAGCTGGCCGGTCGGACGCCCTCCAGGGAGTTAGGGCAAAAGGACAAGGGACATCTTTTTCTGACAGCGGGCATGTGTTGCGTTCAGGCCATACTCAAAATCCTATGACAGAAGGATCCGCTATCCCATCAGAGACGTGCTCAAACTGTAGCAGTATGGGGTCAGGTAAGCTCTTCTGACAAACCCATACCGGGGTATGGACAGAGGACACGTATGCACCTCGGTACATGTGCCCAAGCCTCTTCATAGCCCTATATAAAGGGTCTTCACCCTTCGTCGGAGGTACGCGTTCTAATATTTTGGGAGCCACTTTTTCACTGCTTGCTTGCCTGACTTGAGCGTCGGAGGGTCACCGCCGGGAACGCCTTCCCGGCTCGACTTCTGTGCAGGTTCGCCGGAGTTTCGTACGACTAGCCGGAGATCTACATCAGCGACCCGGAGAGCGCCACGTGCCCAGCGTCCGTTGATTCAGCATTTGGACAGGATCATACTTCATTTGCAAGCAGTCTGGACATTGGAAGACGGACTATCCTCGTAGGAAGAAGAACAATAAAGCTATTTCTTATTCTCTAGTGGTTGAAACATGTTTAGCGGTGTTATCTACCGGTACTTGGTGTGTAGATACGGGAGCCACTGATCATGTCTATAATTCATTGTAGGGGTTCCAAGAAACCTTACGACTATATGAAGGAGAGATAACCGTCTACATGGGCAATGCTACAAAAGTGGCAGCTGTTGTAGTGGGAGATATTTACTTATCATTTGATAGGAATAGAACTTTGATTTTGAGAAATTGTCTTTATGCACCAAGTTTTAGAAAGAATTTAATTTCAGTTTCTAAACTGTTTTTGGATAGATATTCTGTTTCTTTTGATGACAAAGTGGTTATCAAGAAAAATAGGGTTATTATCTGTTCTGGTACATTGGTTGACAATTTGTATACTCTAAATCTAATTACTCCCACAAAGTAATAAATGGAAATTAATAACACATCTTCTAATTCTAATAAGAGAAAGGAACCTTCAGAAATAAACCAAACATATCTTTGACATCTAAGGCTTGGTCATATTAACTTGAGTAGGATTCAAAGGCTAATAGTCGATGGACTTTTGGGTTCATTGGTGGTGGAAAACTTTCCAACTTGTGAATCTTGCTTGGAAGGTAAAATGACCACGAGACCTTTTAATGCCAAGGGTATAGAGCCAAAGATGTGTTAGAATTGGTTCATTTTGATTTGTGTGGACCTATGACTATCCAGGCTAGAGGTGGTTTCGAATATTTTGTCTCTTTTATAGATGATTATTCGAGATACGGGTACATTTACTTGATGCACCGCAAGTCTGAGTGCTTTGATAAGTTCAAAGAGTATAAGGCTGATGTGGAGAAACGTCATGGTAAAAGTATCAAGACACTACGGTCTGATCATGGTGGTGAGTACCTCTTAATTACGAGAGTTTAGGAGTTACTTATTAGAGGTCGGGATTCAATTCCAATTGTCTGCACCTGGTACACCCTAACAAAATGGTGTGGCAGAACGAAGGAATATGACTCTTATGGAAATGGTTAGATCGATGATGAGTTATTCAGAATAACCAAATTCATTTTGGGGATATACTCTAAAAACGGCAGTGTACATTCTGAACTTGGTACCTTCTAAATCAGTACCCTCTACTCCCACAGAATTATAAAATAAGCGTAAGCCTAGTCTGAGACATGTTCAGATTTGGGGTAGTCCAACACATGTGTTGAAGGGAGATGTTGATAAATTGGAGTCTCGTACAGAAGTTTGTCTATTTGTAGGATATCCTAAAGGAACGAAAGGTGGTTTGTTTTATAGTCCTAAAGATCAGAAGGTCATTGTTAGCAGCAATGCTCGATTTTTAGAAGAAGACTATATAATAAACCACAAGCCCATGAGTGAAATCATTCTAGAAGAAATGAAAGAGGACACGTCTACTTTAGTACCAACAGTGCAGGATGAAACACCACAAGAAACTGCAACACATTGTTGGAGGATCGGTAGCCGGCTTGAAGGGGGGGTTGGATAGACGGCACCCCCAAATCGTTAGCTCCTACACTATTGTTAGCTTGCGCAGCGGAATACAAATAAAAACAAACAAGCTAAACTAAATACAAGACAAAGAAAGGAAATGCAAACCAAATCGCTAACACGTTCGATGTAACGTGGTTCGGAGATGATGCTCCTACTCTACGGCTGTCCGTAAGGTGGACGATCCCTCAATCCGTTGGTGGATTAGTCCCCGGAAACTCCGGCTAGCTCAAACCTCCTTATGGGTGGAGAAACCTCACCATAACACTCACCAACAACACTTGGACACAAGGGAACCTTGAGCACTTTGGTGACTACTAATTAGGCTTTAACCAAGTCTAATTTCGTCAGGTTGACCGGCCATCCCAAGCTCCCTCTTATAGAGCTTGGGGAAATCAGCCTTGCTGATTTGCCCGTTACCAGTCGACTGGTCCTTGCACCAGTCGACTGGTGCCAACCCAACGTCTCTATCAACGGCTATCTATCAGTCGACTGGTCCTTGGACCAGTCGACTGGTCCCAGCCGTTTTGGGCACAGAGAGCTTCTGTGCTCACCACCAGTCGACTGGTCCTTGTACCAGTCGACTGGTACAACCCTAAACTTAGGGTTTCCCATCCCGAGTACATTTCTCTCGCACTCGGACCCTCACGACTCACTTGACTCTTCTTTGCAGCCTTGACCTCTTGCCTTCAAGCCTACTTCCTTTGGCTCTCGTCCCTCGGATGCATCCAAGCCCGCGGCTCGTCCCCAATGCCATCCTTCGTGTATGCCTCGAAGTCGCTTCCCTCGGCCCTTGTCCTTGCTGCCTTGTCCACGGTCCCTCGGATGCTCCATCCTTCACCGGACCCGAAGCCGTCAACCTGAGTCACATGTGTCACCTGTAGTCCTGCACAACTCAAGTACACATATCAAATAACGAGGGCAATCCTAACTTAAACCCTTTGCCCAAACACCAAAACACATGGTCCCACGGACCATTGGGATTGCTCCAACAATCTCCCCCTTTTTGGTGTTTGGCAATACGTTTAAGTTAGGGAAAACAAATAGCAAATAAACATGCTAATATAATGGACTTACGATGCCAAGGCTACACACTTGGACTTATAATGCCGAATAGACTTACGTTGCCAAGGCTACACACTTGGCAACCGCCGAATCAATGTATCGTGAATTGGAACCTATCACAAGGCTCCCCCTACACCTAAGCTCCCCATTGAGCTAGGATTTTTCCACAGGGCTTTTTAAGAACCTATCCCAAGGCTCCCCCTACACCTATGCTCCCCAATGAGCTAGGATTTTTACAACGGGCTTTTTAAGAACCTATCCCAAGGCTCCCCCTACGCAAAGGCACTAACGGTTTTCCCAACTAAACCTTAATTCTCCCCCTTTGCCTAACATCCAAAAAGTTCTCCAACAATATCCCAATTGTTGAAAACTTATCATCCAAACTGACCCTAAACTCATGTATTAATCCCCCTTGGATCCCATACATCTAAGCGAGTTGACATGGTCACAAACCAATGCTGAAAACAATTTCAGACTGGTATCAGTCGACTGCCCTATGTGCCAGTCGACTGCCCCCTTCGACAACCTTACAGAACCATTCTGTGGTCGAAAAATACTGTTACCAGTCGACTGGTATCTGTACCAGTCGACTGGTACCCTATTTCTGAAAAAATCAGCCTTTTCAGGCCAACTTCAGAAATGCACCAGAAATTCCCTAGACCTCCAAAAATTCCCAAATTTTGTGGAGAGGTCTATTGTACCCTTGTCTACTTGGGAAAAATACATTACAAAATGTATCTATCACCAATCCCAAGATTGACACAAAATCCAAAACTAACTAAATGGTTCAATTGAACCTTGACCTAAAGTCCTAGTTTTGGCTTCCTTTTGATGTATTTGCCCATACCAACCCACAATGCATCCCTAGCATGGGTTTACATGGCATCTATACATCCAAAACCAATTATCACGCTATATGACCCCAAATGTCATATTTCTTGCATGAAACACAAACCATGTGTGCCAAATCCCTAGGTTTGACACTCAAATCCATCTCCAAACCTTTTGGCACACTCCATGGCTCCTCTAGACTCCCAAGTAGTACCCACCTAAGATCCATTTGCCATGGGTCCCAAATTGACTCTTAGAGCTCCCCCTAGAGCTCTTTGCCTTAGCCACCTCCCTAGGTGACTCATCCACAATGGCTAGGCCACAATGATGTCCCTTAGAAGATCTCCTTGTTGGTTGCTACTCGGAAAACCTAGAGGTTCCACTGTACAAAAATTTTGTACAAAGGTCTGAACCTTTTCCTAGCTACCATGTGTTCTTTTAAATTAAATTTTGGATCGCCTGCGGAACTTAACACGTTTGATCCAAAACTTAATCTATTCGTTCTTTTAGGTTTTGACTTGGGTCTCCTGCGGAACTTAACACGTTCGACCCAAATCACCTTAAGTTATTAATTCCATTAAATATTAATTTCCATAATTGGTTCCCAGTACTGACGTGGCGAGGCACATGACCTTCTTGGATATGGGAGCATCCACCACCGACTAGACAAAACCTTTTATAGAAAGCTAATATTTAATTTCCTAAAATAACTTTAGGTTAACCGAAAAGAACAATCAAATCACAAGGAAAAATAAAACAAAAGAACACAACATCGAAAAACATATTCGAAATACTAGAATCGTAAGCCTCTTGTATTTGGTATTATTTCCATAAATAACTAGTATGATGCGGAAAAGGAAAAATAACTAGTTATACCTTCTAGAAAGACTTCTTGATCTTCTACCGTATTCCTCTTCTAACCTCGGACATTGTGTGGGCAACGATCTTCCGAGATGAGAATCCACCAACCACCTTCTTCTCCTCCTAGCTAGGTTCGGCCACAACAAGCTTTACCAAGGATGAAGAACAAAACACCAACCAAGCTCCAAGAGATACAAGCTTTCTCTCCTTCTTCTTCTTCTTCTTCTCCAAGTAGTATCCGGCCACCGCAAGAGCTCCAAGGAAGAGAGAGAGGTTCGGCCACCACAAGAAGAAGAGAGGGAGAGGATGATGGTCGGCCACACCAAGGAACAAAAGAGGGAGAGAAATAATAGAGGTTATCTCTCATGAAGGCACCCTCACCCCTTCTTTTATATTCCTTGGCCTAGGCAAATTAGGAAATTTAATTACAATAAAATTTCCTTAATTTCCTTGACATGATTTAATTGAGAAAAATAAAATAAAATTTCCCAATTTAATCTATATTGGCCGGCCACATCATGACATCAAATTAGACAAGTTTCAATCAACAATTAAAACTTCCTAATTTGTTTCCGGAAATTTTAAAAAATAAAATTTCTCTTCAAAATCTCTTCATGGTTGATAAAAGGAAATTTCTATAATTTTAATTTTACAACATGTGAATAATTTCTAAAGAGAAATAAAATATCTCACCAATCTACAAATAAGGAAAGAGATCTAATCTCTTTCTTTAATCTTTTGTAGATCTTTTACAAGAGAGATATTTTAATTTTAATTCTCTTTAATAAATTATATCTTCCACATAATAAAAATTAAAATTAAAATCCTTTTTAAATTAATATGGCCGGCCCCTCTAGCTTGGGTTCAAGCTAGGGCCGGCCACCCCAACTTATGCTTAGGCCGGCCCTAGCTTGGTTCCCAAGCTACCTTGGCCGGCCCCTTTTAGGTGGGTATAGAAAGTGGGTATAGGTGGGTATAGTACTCTATAAATAAGATGCTACGATAGGGACCGAGAGGAGGAATTGGTTTTGGTCTCCCGATAAAATTAAGCATCCCGTGTTCGCCCCGAACACACAACTTAATTTTATCAATAATAATTCATTCCACTAGAGAACTATTATTGAACTACCGCACTAATCCCAAATTACATTTTTGGGCTCCTTCTTATTATGAGTGTGTTAGTCTCCCTGTGTTTAAGATATCGAATGTCCACTAATTAAGTGAGTTACTGACAACTCATTTAATTAATATCTTAGTCCAAGAGTAGTACCACTCAACCTTATCGTCATGTCGGACTAAGTCCACCTGCAGAGTTTAACATGACAATCCTTATGAGCTCCTCTTGGGGACATTATCAACCTAGTATCTCTAGGACACAGTTTCCTTCTATAATCAACAACACACACTATAAGTGATATCATTTCCCAACATATCAGGCTTATTGATTCATCGAACTAAATCTCACCCATTGATAAATTAAAGAAATAAATATCAAATATATGTGCTTGTTATTATATTAGGAATAAGAGCACACACTTCCATAATAACCGAGGTCTTTGTTTCTTTATAAAATCAGTATAAAAGAAACGACCTCAAATGGTCCTACTCAATACACTCTAAGTGTACTAGTGTAATTATACAGTCAAGATAAACTGATACCTAATTACACTACGACCTTCTAATGGTTTGTTCCTTTCCATTTTGGTCGTGAGCTACTGTTTATAATTTATAAGGTACTGATAACATCATCTTCTGCATGTGACACCACATACTATGTTATCTACAGTATAAATTAATTGAACAACTACAACTAAATGTAGACAATTTGACCAAATGTGATTCTTTATTCATAATGAATGTTTACAAAGCTTAGGATTTCAGTATACATCCAACACTCCTTATCTTCTTGACCTTGGACACATCATCCTTGCCATAGTCATATGCAACCCTAGCATATTTCTTTTTATTGGCCTTGGATGACTCTCCCTTGCCCTTATCATGTGTCACCCTGGCACATGGTCTCCTTTTGACCTTGGAGGGACTAGATCGATATCCCAAGCCCGATCTATCATTGTTGGGTCTTTGACTACCCAACACCATACTTAATCCCTTAGATCCAATAGTGAATCTCTTAAGAAATTTCTCTAAACCATCAAGCTTTGCCTTCAAAGCTTGATTCTCCCTTTCTAGAAACCTAGAGTCAACATGTCCACCTTGGACATTCCTAGACCTACCCTTTCTAGGCATATGTCTCCCCTTCTTAGGATTAATGCCTTGGGCCTCCTTAGGTCTACCATTCCTAGGTTTTTCATGAATTGGCCTCCTAGGGTTTTGATCTACATTAACCCTATTCCTATCATGATACTTAAATTCAAAATTTTGCATTGCTACATAATGATAATCATTATTTTTCCTAGCATGCATGGGAACATAAGAATTTGCATTGCATTTCAAATTAGGGTATACCTCCCTTACCCTTGAAGCTCCCCCTTGACTTGAGTTCCTCTTCTTCTTCTCCCACTTCTTTAGATGCTCCAACTTCTTGAACTCTTCCTTCCTCGAGCATCTTGTGTGGTAGTGTCCAAGTTCTCCACACATGAAGCATCTAATGTGTTTCTTCTCCTTCTTCTTCCTACAACTCAAATTAGATTCTAAAGGAATTGAATTGAGTTTGGGAGATACCTTCTTCTTACTCATTGGACACCTACTCTTGTAGTGTCCCTTCTCATTGCAATCGAAGCACACAATATGGTCCTTTAACTTTGCTTCGGTGGAGGTGCTTGCTAGATTAACCACTTCCAAGACCTCTTCTTCTTCTTCACTTGCCTTGGAATTTTCTTCAATTATTGAGGATGTAGATGATGTCTCATCTTCCTTCTCCTCCTCAGATGTTGAGCATGGCTCAACTTCTGTTTGCTCCTCCTCAACTTGAGCAATTAAACCCATCTCCTTGGGTTCTTCTTCTTCTTGTGTAGGTTTAGGTTCTTCCCGTAGAACCATCTTCACCTTGCTCCACAAATCGTGGGTGTTCTCATAGTCACCTACACGACTCATCAAGTTATTAGGAAAAATATCAATCAAAATAGATATTACCTTATCGTTTGCCTTTGACCGTGTGGTTTGCTCCTCCTTCCAATATCGTGGTCGTAGCTTCTTCCCTTTCTTGTCTTTAGGGACTTCGAATGGTTCATTTACCACCATCATGGTGTCCCAATCCGTGTTGAAGAAAACCTCCATCCTCATCATCCAATACGTGATGTCCCCAAGGCTTCCTCCTTCAAATTTTGGAGGGACAATAAACCCGGCCATCTTGTGCTTCCTTGGCGGTTAGTCCAACGGAGAGCGTCCTCGCTCTGATACCACTTGTTGGAGGATCGGTGGCCGGCTTGAAGGGGGGATTGGATAGACGGCACCCCCAAATCGTTAGCTCCTACACTATTGTTAGCTTACGCAGCGGAATACAAATAAAAACAAACAAGCTAAACTAAATACAAGACAAAGAAAGGAAATGCAAACCAAATCACTAACACGTTCGATGTAACGTGGTTCGGAGATGATGCTCCTAGTCCACGGCTGTCCGTAAGGTGGACGATCCCTCAATCCGTTGGTGGATTAGTCCCCGGAAACTCCGGCTAGCTCAAACCTCCTTGTGGGTGGAGAAACCTCACCACAACACTCACCAACAACACTTGGACACAAGGGAACCTTGAGCACTTTGGTGATTACTAATTAGGCTTCAACCAAGTCTAATTTCGTCAGGTTGACCGGCCATCCCAAGCTCCCTCTTATAGAGCTTGGGGAAATCAGCCTTGCTGATTTGCCCGTTACCAGTCGACTGGTCCTTGCACCAGTCGACTGGTGCCAACCCAACGTCTCTCTCAACGGCTATCTATCAGTCGACTGGTCCCTGGACCAGTCGACTGGTCCCAGGACCAGTCGACTGGTCCCAGCCGTTTTGGGCACAGAGAGCTTCTGTGCTCACCACCAGTCGACTGGTCCTTGTACCAGTCGACTGGTACAACCCTAAACTTAGGGTTTCCCATCCCGAGTACATTTCTCTCGCACTCGGACCCTCACGACTCACTTGACTCTTCTTTGCAGCCTTGACCTCTTGCCTTCAAGCCTACTTCCTTTGGCTCTCGTCCCTCGGATGCATCCAAGCCCGCGGCTCGTCCCCAATGTCATCCTTCGTGTATGCCTCGAAGTCGCTTCCCTCGGCCCTTGTCCTTGCTGCCTTGTCCACGGTCTCTCGGATGCTCCATCCTTCACCGGACCCGAAGCCGTCAACCTGAGTCACATGTGTCACCTGCAGTCCGGCACAACTCAAGTACACATATCAAATAACGAGGGCAATCCTAACTTAAACCCTTTGCCCAAACACCAAAACACATGGTCTCACGGACCATTGGGATTGCTCCAACACACATGTCACAAATGATACACAACCACAGGCAGTGCCTCATCGTAGTGGGAGGGTTGTTAGGCAACCTGAAAGATTCATGCTTTTTAGAGAATCTTTGGACTTGATCCCTGATAAACATGAACCTGATCCCCGAACATATGATGAAGCACTCCAAGATAAAGATGCAGTATCTTGGCAAAGAGCAATGAATTCAGAAATAGAATCTATGTATTCTAATAAAGTCTGGAAGCTAGTAGAACTATCAAATGGTGTAAAAGTCATTGGATGTAAATGAGTCTACAAAATGAAAAGAGGGACAGATAGGAAGGTGGAAACCTTTAAAGCAAGGCTTGTAGCGAAGGGATATACTCATAAAGAGGGAATCGATTATGAGGAAAACTTTTCACCGGTAGCTATGCTTAAGTCTATCCGGATACTCTTATCTATTGCTGCTCATATGGATTATGTGGGTTGGAAAATGGATGTCAAGACAGCTTTCCTTAACGGAAGTCTTGAAGAAAACATCCATATGAAGCAACTAGAGGAGTTTATTGTAAAGGGAAAAGAGCATCTTGTATGCAAGCTTAATCGGTCTATTTACGGACTGAAGCAAGCTTCAAGATCTTGGAATATCCGGTCTAATGAAGTAATCCAGTCCTATGGATTTATTCAGTGTCTGGATGAGTCTTGTGTATACAAGAAGTATAACGGAAACATGGTGATATTTCTTGTACTATACGTAGATGACATTTTGTTAGTTGAGAACAATGTCAAAGTGTTGTCAGAAGTAAGGGTATGGTTGTCCAAGCAATTTGATATAAAGGACTTGGGAGAATGCGCACATATTCTTGGGATCAAAGTAATAAGGGATCCCAAGAAAAGGATGTTGTGCTTGTCCCAAGCTTCATATATTGATACAATCCTTGCTCATTTTAGCATACAAAACTCTAAGAAAGGTTTTCTACCTTTTCAGCATGGAGTAGCTTTATCTAAAGAGATGTCTCCGAAGACATCAAAGGAGATAGAGGACATGAAGGCAGTTTCTTATGCTTCGACTGTCGAAAGCCTAATGTATGCAATGCTGTGTACGAGATCGGATATCTGTTTAGCTATGGGCATGGTTAGCAGATATCAAAGAAACCCTGGACAAGGACATTGGACTGCTGTAAAGTATATATTAAAGTACCTGAGAAGAACTAGGGATTATATGTTGATTTACCAAGCAGGTGATTTGCTCCCTGTGGGTTACACGGATTCTGACTTCCAATCAGATAGGGACAATAGTAAGTCTACATCAGGCTATGTGTTTACTTTAGGAGGTGGAGTCATTGCATGGAGGAGTGTTAAGGAGAAATGTGTTTCAGACTCAACCATGGAAGCTGAGTATGTGGCAGCCTCTAAGGCAGCCAAAGAAGTTGTATGACTTAGGAACTTCCTAATAGACTTAGATATGATTCCTGGTTTACCCAAAATCATCAAAATCTATTGTGATAATAGTGGTGCAGTAGCAAACTCGAAGGAACCACGAGCCCATAAGGCGAGTAAACACATAGAGCGCAAGTACCACCTGATACAAGATATCGTAAAGCGAGGAGAAGTTGTTGTCGCCAAGATTGCATCAGCAGATAACCTGGCAGATCCTTTCACTAAAGTCCTTCCTGCGAGAGCTTTTGATGGGCATGTTGAGGGGATGGGAATCAGATGTATGGCAACGTTTATGACAGGATAGTCTTTTAGTATAAGTGGGGGATTTTTAGAATGTATCCTAAAAGCTTAGCTATTGTAAATATTTATTATGAAATAAGAATCACATTGGTCAAATATTTACATTTATATGCTAAATGTAATTGTTCATTTAATTTATATTGTAGATAACATGGTGTGTGGTGTCACACAAAAGATCATGTTATCAGTTTCTTATAAATTATAAATAATAGCTTATAACCAAGATGGAATGGAACAAACCATTAGAATGATTGTAGTGTAATTAGGTATTAGTTTATCTTGACTATATAATTACACTAGTACAATATGTGTGTATTGAGCAGGACCATTTGAGGTAGTTTCTTTTTATACTGACTACATAAAATAACATGACCTTTGTTATTATGGAATTGCATACTCTTAATCCTGATATAATGACAAACACATATACTTAGTATTTGTTTCTTTAATTTATCAATGGGTGAGATTTAGTTCATTAAATCAATAGGCCCGATAAGTTGGGAAATGATATTATTTATATAGTATGTTGTTGATTATAGAAGGAAACTGTGTCCTAGTAATTTAGGTTGATAATGTCCCCTTGAGGAACTCATAAGGCTTGTCATGTAAACCCTACAGGTGGACTTAGTCCGACATGATGATAAGGTTGAGTGGTACTACTCTTGGAGCTAGAAATTAATTAAGTGAGTTGTCAGTAACTCATTTATTTAATAGATCATATTCGATATCTTAAACACAGGGAGATAATCACACTTATAATAAGAAGGAGCCCATATTGTAATATGGGATTGGTGTGGTAGTTCAATAATAACTCTTTAGTGGTATGAGTTATTATTGATGAACTTGAGTTCGGTGTTTGGGGCGAACACTAGAAGCTCAAGCTCATCAGGAGACCAAAACCAATTCCTTCTCTTGGTCCTTGTCGTAGCCCTTTATTTATAAAGTCTTATATCCACCAAAATCTAACTTCTTACCCATCCCAATGTGGTCAGCCAAGCCAAGCTTGAAGCCCAAGCTAGGGTTGGCCAAGCCATTGAAAGGGGTTAAGTTGGCCAGCCAAGCTTGGAGCCCAAGCCAGGTGGCCGACCATATTAAAAATAAAAGGATGTTTTAATTTTTTAAAATTTTTCCTTTTGTGGAAGCTATGATTTTAAAAAGAGAGTTTTTAAAATTTTAAAAATATTTCCTTTTATAGATTTCTACAATGAGTTAAAAGAAAGATTTGATATCTTTTCTTATTTGTAATTATCTATAATGTTTAAAAGAAATATTTTAATTTTTGGATAAAACTTTCTTTTTTATAATCATCCACATGTTTTAAAAGAGATATTTTAATTTCTAAAAGTTTCCTTTTATAACCAACCATGATAGAAATTAAAAGAGAAATTTTATTTTAAAATTTTTCTTACCGGAAACAAATAAGGAAGTTTTAATTTTATGTTTAAAACTTTCCTTATTTTGAGCTCTTGATATGGCCAGCCATAACATGTATTAAAATGCAGTTTTAATTAAATTTTCCTTTTTAATCATTGGCAAGGAAAATAAAGAAGTTTTAATTATGTTTAAAACTTTCCTTTTTTTTACCATAACCAAGGATTATAAAAGAGAGGGAGGGGGTTACCCCATGAGTAACACATCTTCTATTCCTCCTCTTTTATTCCTTGTGGTCGGCCCTTGCTCTTCCTCTTCTCTACTTCTTTGGTGGTCGGCGGCATCATCTTTTGGAGATTGTTTGGTGGTCGGATCTTGCTTGGAGAAGAAGGAGAGAAAGGAGGCATTGTTTCCTAGCATCCCTTGGATATTGGTTAGTGGTCGAAAGCTTGGAAGGAAGAAGAAAGGCTTGGGTGGTTCTCATCTTAGTTGATCGTCGCCCACACGACGTCCGAGATAAGGAGAGGAATACGACAAAAGATCAAAAGGTCTATAAGCTACAAAAAGGTATAACTAATTATTTGTTTCTGCATCATAACTAGTTCATCTTTTTGTATAAATCTTGAAATACCAAACACAAGAGGCTATTGGTTTTATGTTATCGTGATGTTATCATTTTTCGATTTCATGTTTCGATATTGTGCTTTTATTGTGGTCTCTATAGTTAAACCTAGTTTACTGTAAGAAATTAAATATCTGATTTCTTTGAAAGTCTTTGTTTAGGCAGTGGTGGATGATCTCATACCCAAGAAGGCCTAGTGCCTCGCCACGTTTAACCTGGAAGTCGATCTTTGAAATAGATATTTAATTAGCTTCTGTAATATGGTTTAACTTGTGAAGAACACATCAGTTAAATTTAGAGTAAGAATGTTAAGCATCGTTCCCAATCCAAATTTAACTTTTGAAGGACAACTTGGATTAATAATATAAAGCATCATTTGCAATCCAAGTTTGAACTTTAGTAGAGCACAAGGGTAGTTAGGAAAGTTCTATGCTTGTACAAAATTTTTGTACAGGGGAATAGAACGGTATCCAGGTGTAGCAACCAATAGCAGCGTGGTAGCAGGACAAGGATCCCTCCTCTGGACTATCTCAGGGAGATGAGAGCATTGAGCTCCCTCACTTATAATTTGGGGTAGGAGGATAGGTGTACTCTGACAGCATCCTATCCACTCGATCACTCAGGAGTAGTGATGACAAAGTGTACAGTTGTCATGACCCTACCCACTCGGTCTCACCATCGTGTGTGAGATGGTTGACTGGCGTCAGGGGTGACCATGTCATTTGCATCATATGCATGGATTGCATTTATTACTTGTAATTGCTACATTTTGGATGCTGCATTTGTCTGGGTTGCATATGATTGACATGCATATAGGAGACATGAGGTATCTGGTCTGACAACCCTTATGTCAGGATAGGAAACCCTGGTGAGTACAGCTTCTTTGCTTGTTCAATTTTTGCATTTCCTGTTATCGATCAGGAGAATGTACTCCATTATTATTACTGTTAGATATATCTTGTTATGCATGTCAGATTGATACCTGCTAGTTGTTAAACTCACCCCGTTGATTATTATTATTTCAGGTTGAAGTTGTCAAGAGGTTCCAGTCACTAGTCCCCACACTGAGTCGCGACGGTTTTCTATTTTTGGATTTTTGATTTCCTTGTTATGTTCATACATACTTGTGATGTGTGGTTGTACTCGATAATTTTTATATCGTGTTTTGGTCTACTACATGTTTTTCCGCTACGATAGTTTTCCGTGGTGGGTTGTGTTTTCCTCGAGTAGTGGTATAGGTTTTATAATAAACTGCGTGGTTGTGATTGTCAGTCGGATGCTGTCTATATAAACTGTGTAAATGTTTGTTTATTTTATTGTATATATTCCGGCCGTGTTGGCCGAGAATTGAGGGGCCCTGAGGACTTGTAGATAAGTTTCAGATTGTCATCCGTACAGGAAAAAAGCTACCGAAATTTCCTTGATAGAAACTCTCCCGGGGTGTGACAAGTCATCCTTCTAATACATGGTTTCAGAAATTACAGAAACCATTTAAATCGATATATAATAGAGCATTTGTGGATATCTATTTAATCCATTGAAAACGAGAGGTAGAAAATATATATAGTTATGCTTAATATGCTCTCTAAGTACTTATTTACTAAATCAAATATAAATAATATAAATACTGTAATGATTGATCAGTCAAATATCATGCCCAATCAAATTTTATCACAATGCTCGTCCTTGTTTTTTTAACACACGTAGCTGATCTCACCACATTGCTCCTTGCTTGCAGTTGATTGACTATGTCGCATTGCACTTTTAATTATTGCAGGCAGAAAATACTTTTTTAAAAAATATATATTTAAAGTTGATATCTTTAGGTACCATCCACATCGTCTTTACCTTGCATATTAAATTATCAAGCATAACTAGTGCTGCTACCACTAAGCATTTGATAAGCATCTGATGGAACAGGATGCAAGGTCTCCCCACCATTTTGTAGTATCGATGCTGTTGCTTGAACTTTATCAAAGTCACCACTGGTCTTCATCCTTGGAAATTAGCCTTGAAGCCCTGAAATCAGAAACTTTTGCATTGTAATTTTCATGCATGCAAGAGGCTATTGGCAGACTTCATGGAGACATGAAGCCGAAGAGTGTAAATAAGCAAGAGCATCAGCAGAATCATCAACAGCATGTAAGCACACGTCCAAATGGACTTTATCTATGTTCTTGCTGTGGATTAGATCAATCAAGTTACCATTAAGGATAAACTCATAGACCAACATGGGAACTTCCACTTCCAAACAACAGCTCAGCCCAAGAGCTTGACTATGTGCCTACACTTAACTTGGAAAACAATATAGGCATTTCTTTTACCGATTCTTTCGTTCTCTCTCATAAATAACTCTGGCTTCAATATGACAATCAAACTGATTGTATCCCATATCTCCTTTGTAAACACTTTCATATCCGCAATCCAATAAAATCTATTCACTCAGTTCCTCCTCCTCCTCCTCCTCCTGTTTCTCTTGAGTTACAAGCACTTAGGGGTTCATCCCCTTAAATACTACTAAAAAAGAATAATCTAGACTTTAACCATTCAACACATAAATTATGAAAAGATTAAAATCATTTATTCCACTTTGTTTCAGAAAAAATCTTCGTATCTCCAACAGCGGCAGTAGGGGCAGGTGTCGTTTTTGATAAGGCTCCACAAATTGCTTGTTTGGGATGGTTGATATAATTGCATTTATTATTAAAAAGCGGACATGAAAATAAAATCGCGTACTAATTTATAATTTCATAAGAAAAAATTATTACCATAAATATATAATAGAATAATTCTTTTATCTTCAATAAATAGAATAATTGCAAATTAAGCAACATTTTTATGTATAAAATGTAAAGAAATAAGAAGACAAGAGAATTTTGGAAAAAAAATATTCTTCATTGAATATTATGTACAAGATATATCTCTACGTACATACAAGATAGATTAGGAAAAAGACAATACACAATAAATCAAGTAAAAGAATATCTTCCTAAAATAATACTAACATATTTCAACACCTATAACAGAGTTTGGCTATTTAGAAACAATTCATCCTCAATTGGCTACCTAAAACTTCTTCTAAGGTCAAATTAAGTATTATGGGTGTTCATATCTACAATCGGTGAAGATGGATCGCTGCTGAGATGGTGTATGGGATGACAACAAGAAGACCTTGAGCGAAAAGAATCTCTGACCACAAGGAAGCTTGCCACGTCATAGAGAATGGAAGGAGAAGAAAACGTTAGTAGACGGACCAGGGAGGAGTCTCCGGCACAGTCAGGCCGATTCTCAAGTTAGTAAGGAGGATGGCTTAGTGAGTGTAATCGAAGAACAGTAATGATGAGTAATGAAAAGCAACTGGAAGAACTCACTTGCACGTGCAGAAAATACCTCTTATATAGTGTCATTTTCTCTAGCACATTTAACTAGGCGTATTGCTATAATAAGACCAACCGTACTGTCATTTATAGGGACGACAGAAGCATCCACTTTACTGCTTGCGCAGAGGATATTCCAGTGATTACCTAACAACCGTTACATATGGCGTTAAAATAGATATCGGGTTATTGGGTCGAATGGGCTGACTAGCTGCTATCCATTATTGATGGGCCTTTTTAGGCCTTGAGGGACTCTGATGATGTTCCTATAATAGCTCTAACCTTTCATGATATTCTATCAAACCTCAACCCCAAATAGGTCCGGTCAGATAAGAGGGATTAGGTAATAGTATGGTTTAGGTGAGTCTCGACAACTTAATCTATCTGGTGATGGTTGTCTACTTAGCCAAAAAGTTTGGTCGAACCTAGAGGATCCCCTACCCGATTAGACAGCGAATCTAGTTGGACCTAAGGGGAGCGATCTAGTCCATCGGACCTATCGGGCCCATGGGTCAACCACTGAAAAACCTCCGATCAAATCCATATAGGAAAATCTCGAGGGTGTGACCACCCATGGTTGTTCGAGTGTTCTTTGTCCCACCAGGGCTGGCCAAAGGCCTAAGTTAACTCCCTCTTGACTTTGACCGTCATATCAGCCAATACTCTTCACTCTCATACTACTTTGGGGACTCCACCCTTACACGCTGTATCACAAACCTCCCCTTCAAGTCTAGTTGAAGAAGGTTACAAGTCCAACTGACTAGACCGGTGTGTGTTAACTCCTTCTCGCAACCTTTGATCGACTATTTTGTCTGAACAGGTATTATTCCACTGCCCGTGCTCCCCACTGCCATAGTAGTGCCTTTAAAATAGGCATATCATACGTCATAAATGCGTAGTAATGCTTGCACGAATATTAATCAAGATGATGATTACTTTACCCCTTCCTTAATAAATGTCGCTCATAATTTTTTGCCATGTGGACCACTCCTTCCTTAATCGGACTTGCAGCCTCCTTCGACTAGACTTGACGAGCAGGCATGTGATGCGGTGATAAGGGCGGGCCTCACCACGCGGAGGATAGCTGCCACAGTGAGGGTCAAAGTCAAGACGGTCAACGTTCAAATATCATCAGCCGTTCAGGATATCATGCTCCGGCTGAGCGGACACGACACAAGCACAGAGAAAATGTGGCCGAGCGGACGTAACACAAGCATGGTGGAACTTCGGCTGAGCGAACATGACATAAGCACAGTGGAATTCCGGAAGCGGACAGACACAGGAATAGCAAAATTTCGGCCGAGTGGCCAACTTGTTAGGCCTAGCAGCATATTCTCTCTCTGGTATCCATTGGCATCCCTTTGGGAGTTGGTGCCGCTGACACCGGGCATGGACAACCAGAAGATCGTATGACGGAAAGTTCCACTGTTATTTCAGAGATATGCTTGGCCTGTTAAGGTACTGTGTCAGGGATACTTTATTGACAAGTTTTTCCAGAAAAAATTTTGGGAATTGTGCTCACCTAGGAAAGTGTGCATGCGCACTACAGGAGCTCTATATAAGGGGGGTCCAAATATCGGCTGAGGTATGCAGAACGTAATACGTAATAGGTGATACACTGTTTTTGTTAGTATTCATTCTCGTTGCTCCGCCTTCTACTTCATCGCCGGTGACTGACTTGAGCGTCGGAGGGCCAACGCCGAGGACCTCTTCCCTGGCTCGGCACTGACGTAATCTGTGTTACAGATTGGAGTGGAGTCTATAGACGGTCAACAGGAGTGCCACATCCCCAACTTTCTATCTCATCGATTTTCAGACAGGATCACTAGCGATGGACTTTTAATACCATTGCTAATTTTAAGGACTTATAATACCGAAGTTTTCATTGCTATTTGCCACTGAAATTTTTTATCACTAATAGGTCGCTAAGTGTATTTAGCAACCGATTAACGATTGAAATTCCAATCGCTACTTACTGTTTCCATGGAGTGGTATGAAGGATCCATTGTACACTCATTGCAGATTTAATTCTGTATTTATAAACTTTTTTCTCACACTTATTTTTACCAACTATCATATTTTTCTTAACTCAAAAATGACATTATTTTACCATTTTGCTAGTGAGGCCATTCACCCTCAAACTTGTCTGCGGTCAAACTCAAGGATAAATAGGAAAATACTGATAGGTGATAAATGAATTAAATATTTTTGAACAAGCAGTTTGATAAGAGTTTGTTTATATTCATTCAATACATATAACATCAATTAAATGAGTAAGCTTGAACAATTCGTTAAACTAAACAAACAAACATGAACACATGTGTTCAGCTCTTTAAAATTCATAAATAACATTTGTAAACAATGTTCATCAATAATATTTTTATCAATATGCTAATCAAAATGTATAAATATATTTATATTATCAAGCTTAATATTCAAGCTCAATAACCAACTAAACAAATTTAAAATATAAAAGTTTCAAATAATTAAATAAGTTTGAATTTAGAGCTCAATAACATATGAACGAACCAAGCTCAAATCAAACTTAACCAAGTTCAAACTCATAAAATTAAAATAAAGTCAAAGTTGAACAATTATTTCAACGACTTAGATGATTTTAGGTTTAGCTTGACTTGACTAATTTACCTTATCAAATAAGTTTAAAAATCACAAAGTTTGGCTCGGTTTGACTCCTTTACCGCCCTTCATACCAGTATATTTTATTAGATCTATGTTTCCTAATAAATTATAAACAATTTAGATACGAAGATCATTGTTGATTTCTTCTCCTTGGAACTTTATGTTTTCACTTTCGATAAGTGAATTCCAATATGGACTGCTGCTACAAGTCAAAATCTTATTTTCTAAGTAGTTAGTTATATGCAAATAGTTTTAAAAACTAATGTTCCTGGGCTGGAGGACATAATCAGATTGTTTCTATATAGCTTTTGCAAGATACAATATAACAATTTATATTCATTATAAGTATTCTTTGTTTGTTTTTCAAACTTGAATTCTTTCAATTTTCATAGATTCTTGTTCATATTATCTATTTTTACTCTTAGTCTTCTTTATGTAGATCTCACCTGGAGGCCAATCAGCTATCCTAGTTGGGAATATTTTTACGCCGAACTGGATAGCGATTTTCCCACGGACTTATTAGAAGGAGAATATGTAGAGAAAACAAAAAGAGAAATCGTCATCCTCAAGGTTTTCTAAAAATTAAAATTTTATTCAATAATAGAGGAATCATCTCTCAAATAGCTAAACAAACGCTTATAGACAAATCTTAATTCATAATAGGTAAAACTTTCAAAAATACCCTAAATATTAAAAAAAATAGTAAAAAAATATTTGGAACATCCAAAAAGGCCCTAAATCATGTTTTTAGGATATGCAAGTTTGGGGTTGTAGGTTCCATCAGATAATAAATATAAATCTCTCAACGAGTTTCGATTAAGTCAAAGAGTATCTCATTCTGACATCCAAGTTAAAAGTTATGACTATTCAAAATTAGATAGATTTTTAACTCATCTTGCATCATATTCTGTGGGGAAGATGTCAAGAGATCTCTTCTGAATAACTTGCATGTTCTTGATTTGTGGTGGCAAAAGGCGAATACGCTCATCTCCAGCGCCCCCGCCAACGTATCCCAAGGTCAACACCGAGAAGGTAAATCATGGGTGGCTACTAGCATTTAGAATAGTGACTAGCACATAAGAGAGGCATTTACCTCGGCTTTGTCGAAATTCGAACCCCAATTCTTATGATGACAACACCTCATGTGCTAGCCACTAGACCATCCCGAGAGGACCGCATGTTCTTGATTTGTGAACTATAATGTGGGAAGGCATCAATTATGTCATGTAAGCTAGTGTTATTTTCAAGTTCTTTCAATAGATCTTTATTTTACCAGCTTGGTTCAACTAATAAAGTTGTCATTTTTAAATGTATTTTTATTATATAGTAATATCATTACACATATAGAAATAATCAATTATTCTTTCACCCAATTTGCATTTATATTCCTGTGGCAGTTACAGTCCAAATTAACTTAAAAGAACTTAATAAACATTGATTGTTTTCTATTCATTACAAAATGAATATGATTTTGCTGTAACCAACAATTCGGAACTAGAAGGAATAATTGAGAACTATTTGATATTATTAACCAAAATCAGCTATTGCAGTTGTAACGAAGCAGAATCCCTAATTATTAGGGTTGTAATGGTTAGGACTAAGAGAATTCATTATTAGGATGTGTATAGGTTAGAGGGAGGTGAATACCTCGCTTCACTTTTTCGAACTTGATGTTATGGCAAATTTGAAGTAATGTTAATACATCAATTTACTTAGTATCTACCTCCTTAAAGTGACTAATCTAAAGGTCCGACTCTCTCACACAGTATTCACTATGAAAACCTCCTTCTCAGAATTCTTCTGGAGATAGAGAAACCTCGTACAATCTTGAGTACAAGAAATACAACGAGAAAATAAGAAAGCAAATATGAAATACAATCAAACACGACTTCACAACAATGAACTTTGTTTTGCTTGTTTTTTTCTTACTTTGGATTGTCTCTTGTTCAGTTGAAAATGCAGCAGCACTTCTTTCACAACCCTCCAAGAATTGGCTTCTTCAAATAGTCACAAACTCCCCTTTTCTAGGGTTTCTTTCGGGTTGGAAAACTCCTCCTAATCGATTGGTCTTACCCCCAATCGATTGTCATATTAGATCGATCGTTCAAACCTTGCAGAATGACTTTTTTCGTTCGATAGATCAATTGGTGAACCATACAAATCGATTGGTTAGCCTCTAATCAATTGCCCCAATTGATTCTGAGGCTTTCTGTTCTTTCACGAAAATGCCTTCAATCGATTAGCATAATCGATTGACAAGACTTAATCTATTATACCAATCGATTCAGTAGGCTACTATTTCCTTGCAAAACTCCTGCTAATCAATCAATTCAAAACCTTCTATTCACAGAGAAACTACTGCCAATCGATTTGGCAGTGTCCAATCGATTAAGCCAATCGATTCAACAGCCTATTGTTTCCTTACAAAATTGCACTGTCAATCGATTAGCCTAATCAATTGACAAGGATGAATCTATTAGCCTAATCTATTGACAAGATTGATTCGATTAGGCCAATTGATTCAGCAGCTTTCTGACAGCTACCAATTGATTGCCTTAATCGATTAGCGTTGCTCAATCGATCAGACCAATCGATCCGAGCATGTAAACTCGAAATTTTGGATTTTGGGTTTGTCAATCGATTCCACTTCCTTGCAATCGATTACTAACCCTAATTTCATCCTTTCCAAGTTAAATTCATATCTTGCCTGGTATCTAGTTGACCTTAACTTACGAGGACTTTCTTTGCCCAACATCTAGTCATCCGTGATCTGTTGAAACTTCTCGTTGCCTAGCATCTGATCAACCTTGACCTGCTAGAGCTTGTTTACCAAGTGTCTGGTCCTTCTTGACCCACTTGGACTTTCCCTTGTCAACTTTTCATTAGACTTCTGATCACCAAGTGTCCAACTACCCTTTGACCCACTTAGACTTTTTATTTACCAACCTTTCTGTTGGACTTTTCATTGTATAACCTCCAGTTAAGACTTTCCCTTACCTAACCTTCAATTATGACTTTCAGTTGCCTAGCCCCGCTAGGACTTCCATTGCCTAGTTCCTAACTAGGTCTTCCACTGCCAAATCCCGCTAAGACTTTTATTGCCTAGTTCCTAACTAGGTCTTCCACTGTCAAATCCCGCTAAAACTTTTATTGCCTAGTTCCTAACTAGGTCTTCCACTGTCTAGCCTGTTGAGTTTTAATTCAAACTATTCCTTTTGTTTCTTTTTGGTAATGCATATGTGTATGTATTTAGTCCCACATTGCTAAGCTCAGAAGGTTGGAAGGCCTTATATATGGAGCTCTTCCATCCTTGCTTAGCAAAGTTAAGGGGACCTACACGCATGCACGGGGCGAGCCCAAATCAGGTGGTTTCAGAGGGTTCGAGCTGGAAATCCATAAACCGGGCGCGACGCACACGATCATCGCGCGCAGGGGGGTGCAAATCCTCAGCTCGTGGGCTTCACGCTTGTAGGCGGCCTAGTTAGTTTTTGCCAGTCTCTGGTTTGGTTCTGTCCCTCGCAACTGGTGGTTTGGTTCTGTCCGCGTGAGGAAGCGAAGCGACGCGATGCACCTGGTTGGTTCTCTCCGCGTAAGGAAGCGAAGCGACGCACCTGGTTGCTCTGTCAACGTGAGAAAGCGGCGCGTGCTTTGGGAAGCAGTGCTTCAGAGTGAATAAATATGCAGTCTGCGCTCTGCTTTGCTTTCTCTTCTTCCTCTGTGTGTTCGTCCGCTCCCTTCCTTTCCTTGTTCTGAGTTTGAGGCTTGGTTCCGTGATTTGAGATTGAGTCCGAGTGCGACGTTCATCTTGGAGTGCACCTACGGACGACGCGAGTGGTTGTCGGATCTTGGGAGAATTTTGCAGGAGAGCCTCTGCACCGTGGGCGGCAATAAATTCTCTAAAGATAGTCGGCATGTCGACGCTTCAACCAGAGATAACATTTTCTCGACCTCTCTTTTTATTTACATGTTTACTGCATGCTTGCTGTTTTGGTGCAATTATATTACTGAGTTGCTGCTCTCGTTACAACAACATAGCCTCCCTAAGACTTTTATTACATAACCTCCAGTTCGGACTTTCCATTGTCTAACCTTCAGTCAGGACTTTCCCAGTCAAGTGTCTGATCCTCCCTTAACCCACTGATTTTTCTCTTATATATTGTCAAATATCGAAACTCAAGCTTTAACCAACTCGAACTTAGTCAAATGGTCAACCTTGACTCAAAGACGATTGTACCAACATTCACATATCTCCATAATGATATGATACTATCCACTTTGGGCGTAAGTTCTTATGGATTTATTTTTCAGCTCTATCCAAAATGTCTCATACCAATGGAAATATCTTTCATCTTTTAAACTCATGATTTTTTTTTATGTATTTCTAATATAGAACTTTTATTATATTCCCAACAATGCTCCTCTCAAATGAAGAATTATCATTATTCTCATGATCCGTGCCTCCCCTTAAGCATCCGGTCACCTTGACCTGCTCTAGGTCTCCTCTCAATTATTCGATCACTATTGACCTACTTTGAGTCTCCCCTCGAGTATCCAATAACTATTAACCTGCTCCAGTCTTCTAAGACTTTTCCACAACTTAGGGTTCACTCTCAAGGATTTCTACCAAGTATTTCTGCCAAGGATTTCTCTCAAGGATTACTACCTTTGATAAATTTATACCTGAATTGAATTAGGAGTGATATATCGTACGTATATCATATTATGTATCATATCAAAAATTTTGATATTTAAAAAATATATATCAATATCATACTAAAATTTTGATATGCTTAAATTTTATACCGTTCATATCAAAATTATTTAATATTTCGATATTCTTGATATACCAAAATTATAAAAATATATATATATATATATATATTTAGCATCAGGGCTGTTGAATTTCAAAAACCAATGCTACTAAATCTAACCCTAGTAAATAATTTATAAAAGAATTATTTGTATTTTAGTATATCAAAAAATAATAAATCTCACACCGATATCGAAAAATTTGGTATGATATAATACTGTATCAAAAATTTTGATATAAGTTTTTGATATGAACGATATATATCAATATGATATATACAATATATTAAAATTCGATATTTTCTACCCCTAAATTGAATATATATCAAATTCTAGGCTAAATAGACCAACTATTAGATCTCAGATCAGACTAGTTCAGTTCTACACTTTGTAGCAATAAACTAGGCTGATCTAAGATTTGATTGTTGATCTTATAATCACTTGATTTCTCTAGGTTAATAAAAGTAAATAAAAAAGATGATTGTCCAATCAAATCAATAACCAAAAGAAAATCAGTTAGTCAAATCTAAAAATAAAAAATTCAGTTATAAAACACGATCAATTACTATCATAATTTAACAACATAGAAAATACCTAAAAGAGCAATAAGTCAAACACAAATATCAATTTAACAAGCCAAATTAGATCTGATTGTAAATAAAATCAAATCATGAACCATTAACACATCTCTAAGTCTCATATCATAAATTAAAGATCAATATCATACATTATAAGTCAACAATTGGGTCATAAATCATATATCAACAACCTAAATCATAGCTGGAAGTATATAAATTTTATATATATATATATATATAAATACACAACATTTCACAATAACTGGACGGCACACAATCAACATGTGCTTCAAGAAATCAATATAAAATGGAATAGATATAAAATCACAAACAAAATTACTATCAAAGATAAAATAGACACCAATCAACACCACAATTTAAGAGACATTAAATTAATATCTTCAACCTAAATACTTTTTTATTTTCAATGAGAAGGAATTTTAATTGATTTATTTTTTCAAGACTATAACATGTAAGTAAAACTTTTGTCTTTTTTCAGAATTAAATTCAAAATTATTATCATCCCCTAATTATATCACAAGGAGGCAAACTGTGCGTCATATCTAAGTCATATCTAAGAAAAAAATAGATCATGTTAATTGAAGGGACGTGGATGAAAAAATATTAAAAATTTCAATATATATGGCATATACCATAAAAAATATATCAAATTATATTAAAAATTTAATATACTAAAAATTTTGATTAGGTAAATATACCATATCAAAAAGTTTTGATACGGTATTGATACGTAATTTACTAGTTTAATATTCGGTACATCGTACCTATACCAAAATTTGAGAGAAAATAATATAAAACTTATAGCATATCAAAAATCGGCATATTGAAATTTCAGTATATCGAAATTTTAATATGATATTCATATAATTTTTTTATATCAAAATTTTTGATACGATATATAGTATAGTATCGGTATAATCAAGTTTTACAAATTTAAATAGATTAAATATATCTATGATTTAAATGAACTCGTGAATTTTTCCTTAATACCTAAATTGCAAATATCAAATATCAGTTTATTATACTACTTACTCCAAATATCAAATATCAGTTTATTATGCTCACGGGGCTCTGACTGAATAAAATTGTACCTTTTTAAATTTAATAATTAAACGGGTACATGCCCAACTCAAATTTAATTAAGTAATAAATGTCCAAGTTTCCTTGGGGTCCCAACTCCAATACGATCCCCATGCTTCATTAGCCCATACTGCTCCACAAAGAATTCCTATGGTTAAAAAGGTAAACCCTAAACTAATGACACGATAACTCAAATAATCCAAACGTTGAGTTAATTGATATTTATAATAATTTCGAAATGAAAGAAAAGAAGTGTTTATAAAGTTTCATAATTATTTATCATAATTAAATCTAAATTGAACGATAAATGGTGGACTAAAATGAACTCATTAAACATTGAAATTGAACTTTAAACAAAGTTTAGGTTACAACGATTTATTTAAAAAAACATTTTTTTTAATGTCATAATTTAAAGGACAAAAAATATTATAATAAAGAAATAAAAATATTCTTTAAAATTATTATTCTCAAATGGAAAATGAAAAATTAGCAACTTCCACCAGCAATTAAGTTCTACTGGCTAACAAAATAAAATAATATGAAATCAAGTGAATTTCTGTCAATTTATTTTAAAATTAATTAACAAAAATTATGATTAAAAATTTGTTTAATCAATAAAAACGAGAGAGAATAATATTTATAAATTAAAGGAAATCACAACAGTGAACTAAATGGATACATAAAAAATAATCCATATAACAAAAAAAACCCAAATAATTGAAACAAACATAAATCTGATGATAACAAACTACCAAATATTTTAAATGACCAAGCTTATAGGCTTCAATAAGATCAACAAATTCAGTGTGAAAAATGTAGTGTACAAAGCAAAGGTCCCATTTTGAGTTAATGGCAGATTTCTTTACTAGTGAACAAAAGCCATTCAATGATTACAACATTGATCTGCTGATCCGCTTTAAGTTTGTGCTCTAAAATGACGATGGTATTTTTTTATCCTTTGTAAATGAATAATTCTACAAGCATCTCATTTGCTCTTCATTTCAGGCTGGACTTTGTGATACCGTTGCTTCTCTACAAAGAATTCTCAGATATTCATCTCTTGGTCTTTCACGAATGCCTAAGAGCCCACAAAACTATAGTGTACAATCACGAAAAAGGTGCGAGCTTGAGGCGCTGAGTCGGGCAACAGTTTGCTTGCAGCTCGAGAGCACCATCTGGAGGTGATGCCCAAGTGGAAGTATATGGTTGAGAGCATGTTAAATTAAAGGGTGTCATCCATTTCGTCGGGAAGATATAGCTTCTCCATTGCAGCCTGTAGAACAAGCAGGGTTACAAAACAGTAAGGCTAATGTAAGGACTTGGTGTTGATATCCTTGTGGATGAGATTTTCTTTTAAAGAAATGAATAACATTAACTGATAAATGATATTTTACATTGTTAAAAAGCATGTAGTCAATAGCAACTAGGGTTAGATATAACAAACAAGAGCGAGGAAGGGCAAAAGCATGCGGATGTACCACCACCATGGTGGTTGAGGCATTGACATTTATACCAAACCATCATGATGTCAACATCCTTGTGGGTGGTCTCAAAAATAACAAGAAAAGCATTCATAAGTAAATGCTACCTTACGCCTTTAAAAAACATTGACATCTATGCCGAAAGGTCATGTGGGATTGATAACCAACAGTGCTACATACAAGCAAAAGAACATGCCAAAATACCACCATCATGGCGGTTGTTACATTGGCATATTAACCATGGGACATGGTGTTGATATCCTTGTGGGCAATCTTGAAAACAAAACCAAAAAATCATTCATACTCATATAATAGCAAAAAAAAATGGCGACTTTTAGTACCTTAATGGTGGCGACATCAGCAGCAGGAGGCTTTAAATCCAAGGCAAGGCCAAAGCATAACATTGCCTTTTCATGCATTTCAAATCGTTTATAGATCTTACCCATCAATGCATACACACAACTTTCATGAGGTGCACTCTCCTTGAGCTGCTCCAACTCATTCAAGGCCTCATCATAGCATTCAAGACTGACTAGTATAATGGCTTTCTGGTAAACAGGAAGTGGATTCTGCTTGTCAGCAGATATTGCCCTTTCGATCATTTCCAATGCATCTTCATTTCTCTGATTGATTTTTACCAAAACAGAAGTGAACAACAACGAAAGATTAGCACATGACAAATATAGTAATGGACATAGGAAATTAAAAATACATTTTTCTTCAAATTGGGCACCAGCTAATGGCACATCTAGAGCTTTAGTGACAACCAAACCAAAGATCAAGGACAAAGATCAATAAGGAAAGACAATTTTCTTCAGGGGGTCAGTAGCAAAGGATTGGGATAAAACCTGCAATGCATGTTGTGTCATCCCAAGATAACACATGAGAACTGAAGATCGTGGATTTATATTGTAAGCTTTATGGAGGTGATGTTCAGCGAACTTAAACTTCTCCTGCCGTAGGTATACCACTCCAAGTCCATACCAAGAATTATAATGCCTCTGGTCTATTTGAAGTGCACTTTGGTAGCATTTTATTCCATTCTCAAAATCCTCCAACTCAACATACCTGTTAATTAGAAAAATGCAGTTAGAAAACAGGTTGCATAAAAGTGGGAACGGGAACTGGCAACTTCTACATTGATAAACAATGTTTTGTCTGACAAAAAAAGAAATGGCAGAGGCAATAAGGTCACATACTCATGGCCACAAAGAGTGTGAGCATACACAAATCTTGAGTCGAGTTGCACTGCACGTTGGAAATTTTTCAGTGCAGTCTCATGATCTTTCTGCAAGCTATAGCAATTGCCCAATGCACACCTAAGGAACCATTGTATAAAAGGAAGTTTGTAAGTGAAGGATTTGTTTATGGAATAAAACCAAAGAAAAGAAAATATCAGAAATAATGAAATACTAGAATTCTAGATTATTATATTGTTGAGTCAAAAGTTTGAAGAATATTTAACAATGTTTGGGTGTTGAGAGAAAAATTTTAATACAGTAGACTAAATGTTGAAACAACAAAAAGTAGTGGAAATAATGAAAACAAGTTGGGTGGGTTGTTTCCTGTTATTTCTTCCCTGACTTTCTTAGGGAACTCTTCTCCCTCGACAGGATGCTATGATCCTTGTAGCAATGAGTCCAAATTATAGATGGTTGACTACAAGGATCTTATCAGTGAACTCAACAGACACTATATTGTGAGTAGACCTGATTTTTTGAATTATTTAAAAAAAAACATTTGAGTAGAATTTTCTTCCAGTAACTTATTATTATACAAGAAGGGGAGCCTTGGCGCAACAGTAAAGTTATTGCTTTATGACCAAAAGGTCACGGGTTCAAATCCTGGAAACAACCTCTTGCAAAAAAACAGGATAAGGCTGAATCCTTCCCCGGGACCCCGCATAGCTGGAGCTTCGTGCACCGGGCTATCCTTTTTTTTATCTAATTATTATACAAATTTAGCTATAGAAATCAAACAAACAACTTTGGACATGTCTCTACATCATCGTAATATAATTTTCATTTTATTATATTTGCAGTGATACCCAATCATTCTTGAATTTTGATGTATGACTTTATCCCTTTTCTTACCAACCCACAAATTCATTCTAGGAATCTCTGGAGCACAAAATTTCCAAATAGAATTCATAATTTCGTCACAGAAGCAAGCCAAAAATGTTAGACTGTCCAATATACACTAGAGATATGTTTAGTCTTACACTCAAATTAGGAAATTAAAGAAATAAAGATTATTGACATTGGAAAATTCTGTTTACTTCTCCAGCTAAACAAGTTGAGAATTTCTCTTGGAATAAAAATCTATACAATTTTAAAGAGAACATCAACAAAAACTAACATTTTTTTAAGTAATATATATTCCTTGCTAAAATTAATACAACTACATAATGCAGAGCTTGAAAAGCATACCAAGCTTGAGGAGATAATCTGTCAACTGATAGAAGCTCTTTAGCAAGGTAACTCAATTTCATTTCCTCCTTCATATGCTAGCAAAAGAGAATTAGGAGCGTTAAATTGTCATTCTAAGGAAACTTATCAATTAAACTAAATCAAATTAACTTTAACCTAAGCTACCTTACCTAGTAACCAGTAATTCCTAAGTGTTAACTTAAAACAATTATTTCGCAAGAGAAATATCAATATACACACTTTTTAATATTTTAATACTGGCTGCATTTGTTCTGCATCTGTTCCTGCATATGCACTATGCAGTAAATCGACCACATATAGCCTAACTATTTGAAACTTTGGTAACAAATATTCTCTCATAAATTAGCATCAGAAATTTGTTCTCACTAACTACATGGCAGATGGAATTATAGACAAATACTGCACTATGTAAAACTGCTCTAAGATTCATAAGCATGAAGTGGCAATTTATAACACTCATCTATAGCTCATCCAACTTGCAATGATAAGGTATCAAATCCCATAAAATAGGGTACACCAGTTTTTGTTAAGTACACCCATCAAAACTTATCTGATCTGCAAAATGCCCACTAGATTCAATTTGGGGGAAATGACCACAAGTGAAATCTATTTGTAAATTCAATCAAGAATTTAGCTATATTCACAAACAAACACCTCATTACTCCACAAAAACCATAATCAAGATGAGGTATGAGAGGCATTTCATAAATATAAAGGTAACTTCTCGGAGAAACCTTGTCAAACTGAATCTAAGGTGACATATTGCAAACAGAATGCAAACTTTGAGAGTGCAACAATAAAACTCTATATGTTATTCTTGTCAAGCAAAATGAAATTCTCCCTACACTAATAGGAGACCTCCATAAACATGACCAACTACATAAATATAGTGCAAGATAAAAAAAAAAAAAAAGACAGCCCGGTGCACGAAACTCCTGCCATGTGGGGTCCCGGGGAAGGATCCATTGTACGCAGCTTTACCTTGCTTTTTGCAAGAGGTTGTTTCCAGGATTCAAATCCGTGACCTTTTGGTCACATGACAACAACTTTACCGTTGCGCCAAGACTCCCCTTCAAATATAGTGCAAGATAAAACACAAAAAAACATTACCATATATAAAAACTATTCATGAATTTACAAGACTTACATAAAGAACTGTTGAATAAATATCCATTGACTCCAGTATGGATGGTGACACTCGGCGTGCTAAATCAAAGAAGTGATCTGCTTCAAAATAATTGACTAGTTCGAAATGAATTTTTCCAACCTGCATTGCTGAATTTGTAAGTAAATATATAATACAAAAAAGCATCAAATCTTAATGCCCGTATTACAATGTTGCTCAAGATGTAAAGAAAGAGAGTGAGCTAAGAGAAGCAGAGTGTAGCAACAATAATATTAAAATTCAAACTGGAATCCATCACAATCCTTGTGTCTTGAAACACCAAAAAAAAACAAAGTAGTTCAAAAATTCATAATGTTTTCCAAGACTAGTGAATATGCCTAGAAATTCCATAGACAATACAGCAATAGAGAACATAAGCAATGGTGAGGGAAAAGCAGTCGGTTCCATTATCTGCTGCCATTATACTTTCTTCCAAAATCATAAGTTATCTGATTTCCATTCAGCAGAAACACAAGCATATTGCGGATGAAGAAATTCAGATTTCATATCACATAAAATGTGAAAACTTAAGCAAAGAAGTTTTTAGTTTTAATAACTAAATACCAGAGACATAAAATGCCAAAGCAGAATCATGCAAGCCATCTTATACCAAAGAAAGGCACTTGACCTGGGATAGCACCCATCCAGTATTGAATTGCTTTTCTGAAAGTTTCAGGTAAACATCCAGTGCTTCCTGCTCACAGAACATAAAAGGCATTTAGGCGTGCAATTATGCAGAATTTTTCTTTCTCATACTCCATACCTGACACCTATATGAACAGGAAAGCCGGTAGCCTTCTCCAAGAGTTCTCAGTAAGCATAACAGTTCTTGAGCACCATTAATCAATCTCGAATCTTGTGCCAAGTCTCCAATTGCCTTACCCTGCTCAAGGTATCTACTATCACCTGACATTGATGTAGAAGAGGAAGTTGTTGCCATATTCTCCATCCGGGAATCATCAAAAGCCTCTGATCGTCTCCCTAAAAGTAATAGAAGATCAAAAAAAGGGTAGATAGAGTGGAGAACAATATGTTTCACTATTAGCGATGGCCACAACCGGTAAACAGACTTAGTCAAATCTAATTTAGATCAATTCCATGTACAATAGCCTTCAGAATAAATCAGAAAATTTAATCTTGAAAAGCATATGTGACAAAGATCTATTGAAATTTGCATACGCAAAGTCAATGTTCTAAAAATCGGCCTAGGCGGCCGCCTAGGCCCCGCCTAGGCGCTAGGCACTAGCCAGCCGCACCGAAAACATGCTAGTCGGCCAGCCTAGTTGGCTTTGGGGCCTAGGGGGGATTAGGCGGCCCTAGGCGTCAACTAATCGATCAAATCCTCTAGGCGCCGCAGAAATAGTGCAGGGTTTTCATGATTTTTTATTAGTTTGGGCTTTTAAATTTAAAGCCCAATTTTTAAAAAAAATTGAAATGTAACCCCGAGTTTGTGTCCGATGATAATATTAAGTTTGTGTCCGATTAAGAACAAGTTGTTGAAAAGTATAGAGGAGAAAAAATGGAATAAATTTGTAATATTTTATTAGTTGTGTAATTTTAAACTTATTTAAAATTTGATTTATTGTGTTGGAGTTATAGAATGTGATTTATTATGTAATTTATGTTGATACCGTGAAATCTGTCTAGTAGCACCTACTCCCCGCCTAGGCAGCCTAGGCGCTAGGCGTTGATCTAGCGCCCGACTAGTGCCTAGCGAATTTTAGAACCTTGCCCAAAGTTATCTATAGACAAAGAAAATATCACAAACTTAGAAATGGGCCATGTCACAAAAAAAAATGACCACTAACTGTGTTGATGACCTTATCAGGTGTCGGTATGCTTTGCATATTTCATGCAGATGCACACTTGCCAGGTTATGTGATGCAGCACAAGTGGAGATTGAGGCTTGGGTGGTTTAGAGAGTAGAAATCTGGAATGAAGTGTTAAGGGATTGTAGAAACTTAGGTATCACACCTAGGGTTTCTTAGGCATCACGCCATAGGGAGATTGTATCACACAACCAAAAAGAACTCTCAAAACTTTGATATCTATTCCATATTCCAATAGGACTCACAAATGACTAAGCAACATAAATGCCAGTAGATGGAATCATTGAAAACACAAAGGAGTCATAAAGACACATAGGAAAAATAAAAAGACTCATCACTATGCTACAATTTCCATGCAAGGGAAATGAAAGCACATTAGAATTATTGGACATTTAATGATGGCTTTTGACTTTTAACTTCAACCCTTTAGAATTGATGAACTTTATATCATTTCCCAAATAGGTTTATCATCTTTTAAGACATGCCAAATTAATAGTGGAGTTTTAAAATCTTTATTTCTACCTGTAGACTTTTAATGGAGTTTGTCACTTGTCTCCATCAACTCTCCCCGGATGAGAAAAACTAGTCCCTGGTGAGTTAAAAGCGTGGAATCGTCCCTTGCTCTCCTTGCACTTGATTACCTTTAGATTGAGAAATCATGACTTCCATTTAGACAAATTTGCATGCCATCAAATTGTTCCATCATGCGAACAAGTATCTCATCACGTTGACAATTAGTCAACTTTCCTCTAAAGCTCCACCCAGATCTTGTAAGCATATTAACTCGCTCTACTACCAAATGATACTGAACAAGTTTTTCTCACCCGGGAAGAGTTGATGGAGACAAGTGGAGACTCCATTAATAGTTTATAAAGCAGAAATAAAGATTCGCAAACTCCACTATTAATTCGGCATGTCTTGGAAGATGACAAACCTACTTGAGAAATTATATAAAATTCATCAATTCCAAAGGATTGAAGTCAAAAGTCAAAAGCCAACTTTAAATGTCCAATAATTCCAATGTACTTTAATTTCTCATGCTTGGAAAATTGTAGCATATTTATAAGTTTTTTATTTTTGCTATGTGTCTTTATAAGTCCTTTGTGTTTTCAATGAATCCATCTACTAGCATTTATGTTGTTTAAGTCCTTTGTGAATCTTATTATAAATGTGTATTGCTGTAATCTGCAAATATGGAATAGATATCAAAGTTTTGAGAGTTCTCTTTAGTTGTGTGATACAATCTCCCTATGGTATGATGCCTAGGAACCCTATAGGATGATGCCTAGGAACTCTTAGGTGTGATACCTAAGTTTCTACATTTCTTTATACAATCTTCCTATGGTGTGATGTCTAGGAACCCTTAGGTGTGATATCTAAGTTTCTACATTTTTTTATACAATCTCCCTATGGTGTGATGCCTAAGAACCTTCAGGTGTGATAACAAAGTTTCTACAATCCCCTTACCACTTCATTCCAGATTTCTACTCCTTAAACCACCCAAACCTCAATCTGTGCTTGTGCTGCATCATTATTCATGTATATCAAGAATCAATTAAGTAGGAACAACTATTATTTGACCACATGTAACAACAACAACTAAGCCTTGACCACATAACACATAGTAAATAATAAGCAACAAGAAAAGTTTTTGTAAGTTGCACTAGGAAATGAATCAAATATTTGAACTATTCAACCTATCAGAGCCATATTCAGAAACCCTTCCTATTAATCATAGTGAATTCAGGTTCATGCAGTTTGGAGTTAATGTTTGATTTTCTAAATATCAAACTAATTATGGTATACAAATACAAATGTGTACCTCATTATATAGGTGAATTTGGGGATATGTATTTAAATTCTAGTCATGTTTTAATCAAGTTGAATACACTCATATATAAGGGTAACCATGGCACTCCTTTTTATCATCCCAGGTCATTGTTACTATTTCTTCTTTTAAGAGGAATTTTTTGTTTGCTCGCCAAATTTAACGAATTGTTGGTGTCATTAGGGATGTTGACAACTGTCAAGGACTTGCATATGAAGAAACATTGGGATGAATCACCACGAGAACATTCTTCATCATAGCCATGTTGTGTTAACCACCAAAATCTCCTTCCTTTAGTTGTAGTGCCACTGTGACCAATTGGCCTTCCAGGTCTCGACTCACTCTTTCAAGACCATGCAAATTACATCACTATAATGCACAATCTGTTGACTTGGAGAATCAAATCAGCTTGTGTCCTGTTAAGGAACTTTATTTCAAGTGTACATTTAAAGTTGCCCAGTACAACCACTTGAAGCATGGATTTTTCATCTCATACCCTGACATTTTGAGACCACAACTCAACAAGTCAGCATTCTTAATGCTTTAAAGTTGGCAATTTTCACCAGACTGGAGTATGCATATAAGTCAAGCCAAGTCATTTTGCATCCTATCTAGTGATTATCAATTGCTCCGAAGCATCCATTACTCAAATCTTCTTATCATTGAGATTGATGTAAACAAAAAATATTAACACCATTTCTAAGTTTGTGTACCTTGATTCAACTCCAACTCCTCCCTTAGTACTTAAAGCAAGCAAATGGCTTCAACCATTGTCTCTAGTTCTGTTCATGTTGTTCTCAGAATGATTACAGAACATTAAATCACTCTACTTTTGAAGATGAAGCTTCCTTCTTCTTGCCTTTGGAACCTTTCAATAAATTTGATAGATCCAACACCAAGGCATTATGGACAACATGCGAAAAACACTTCCGAACCTTGTTGCTGCCCTACATAAGCAATCTAGATAAGAATCTATGCCTTTTAGAAGAATCCACCTTTTTCATCTTACGATCTTTCCTTCTCCACCTTTATCAGAACCAAATACTCTTTTAAAAAAAACGCATGTGATGCTGGTGGAACGATGTAGCTTTAGCACTATAGCTCCTATGAGCAAATTCAACGTGTTTCTTTAATGCAATTTTTATTCGTCATCCCAACATTATAGTGAATACAACTCTTGTTGAGCTCAATTGCAATCCATCCATGAAGGAGTACTGACTAATCTCTATCATTTTAGAGATGCCAAACAAGATTACTGAGAACACCTTGGCATACTCATAGACAAATAATGATGCATCAACTGACACTAGTTTCACCCAATAACGAACTCCACGGCATTGGGTAAAATTGGGATTTGAACGCTGGCTTGATTGCTTCAGATCATTCCAGTTACAAATTTATAAATGTCCCTATTGTTGGTGCAATTTCCCTAAGTCAAGGTTGACCAGTTTAATTTAGCTTGAGTTGGCTTGAGCTCGAGTGTTTTGATGTTTGACAATATATATAGAGATTGCAGGTGCAATTGTCCGTTTGGGAAGATTGGTCAAGTTTGACAAGTTTGATGTGAATAAGAATCATGTAGGTCAAGATTGACCGGATACTTGATAGGGAAGTCCTAATTAGAAGTTAGGCAAGCGCAAGTCCAACGGAAAGGTTGGCAGAAGAAGAAAATCCAAGTGGGTTAGTGTTGATCGAACACTTGATGTGGAAAGTCCTGATGAGTGAAGTCATATCAAAGTCCTAGTGAATGAAGCTAGACAAATGAGAAGTCTGGTGAGTAAAGTCAGACAGTTCGAAAATCCTGGTGAGTGAAGTCAGGTGAAAAACTCTAGTGAGTAACACTAGGTGAAAAACCCTAGTGAGTGACGCTAGACAGAAGGAAAATTCTAGTAAGTGAAGCCAGTTGAAAGCCCTAGTAAGTAAAGCTAGGTAGTGAAGAAGTCCTGGTGAGTGAAGCCAGACATATGGAAATCCAAGTGGATAAAAATTGACCGGATATCTACTGTTTGGAAGTGCAAGTGGGTCAAGGTTGACCGGACACTTGGTGAAAAGTCTCAGTAGGTCAAGATTGAACAAATGTTAGGCAATGAGAAGTCCTAACAGGTCATGGTTGACCGGATGTTGGAAAAATGAACCCTAGACTTGGATGTAAGAAGTTAGGGTTGGTAATTGATTAGGATAATCGATTACCAAGACCTTAATCGATTAGGTTGATCGATTAAGGAGATTGGCGAGAAACGCATGCCTAATCGATGAGGTTAGAAAGCGTAATCGATTACACTTTAAAAACTAGTCGTTATCAGGCCGATAAAAGGCTTTGGCGTGCACTGTTTTCCCACTGCGCTTACGATTCTCCTCTTCCACTCTCTTCACCAAGCTCAAATCTTCACACCAGTTCTTGGAGATTTAGAGAGAAGTGTTGCTACACTTCCAAGTTGATCAAGAGGTGTCTACAACCAAGAAGTAGAAGCTAGGGTTTCATTTGTTATAAATCTAGTACGATTTCATATTGTATTAGCTTCTTTTGTTCTTCTTATATTTCTGTATTGAGAGCTTGTACAAGGTTTCTCCACCTCTAGAGTGTTTTCGAGAAGGAGTGTTTTATAGTGGATGTGTGAGAGAGGGTCGGATCCTTGGATTAGTCACCTCGTTTGAGGTGGATACCAAGTAAATCTCGACGTTAGCATTGGAGAAGTTTGCTTGAATGGTTTCCGCTGCAATAACTCATCGATCAAGTGAACGGAGCTAATCACCCCTTAGCTCCCAAAGTGTCCTAACACTTGGAATCTCAGTGTCATGCATAACTTGGCATCAGAAACAAGTGCCTAGTTACAATTGATACTTTGGCTTCCTCGCCTTCTAATTTTATTGCATAGAATTATCAAGGAGTTCTCCAAAACAATTCTAGTGAAGTTATACTAACATCCATAAAACGTTACCACAACAACTAAGGGTCATGCAAGAAACAGTGTTGAATAGGACTTCACCTTCATCAAAATTTTCAGAGATCCAAGAATGTCCTTTCCTAAATGTCAAAGATCGTGACGATGCTGCATTCACTTTTGATGATGATGATGAAGAAAATCCTCCAAGGAACTTGGTAGAAGTGTGACCATTTCCATTTCCTATTACTTGAGTAGCATTTGAACTCGCAACAGCTATTGCTTCAGCTGACAGTCTATTTGAACTCGCAACAGCTATTGCTTCAGCTGACAGTCTTGTACTACGTCTTGGTACAGAATCAGAAAACAATCTCCCTGAAACCTGACAGATGATTCTTGCTTGGTTAGATAATCAAGTTCCAAATGTCTCATTAAGATAAAATGTTGACAAGAAGCCTAAGCAAAATGGCAAATTAGATTTAAAGTTTAATCAGATATCTAATATAAATGAACAGCATAATGAGTAGAAAAACTAATACATGGCATAACAATCAGAAAAACATTATAAGGTATATGATGATGTCTAAACATTAAGGAGAAACCAAAAGATTAGAGTCTATAGCATGAGCCAAATACACACCAATAGATTGAGTAAAGTGGAAAAATGATGCACTTCGCTGTGTGCCCTGTGCAAACGATGATGTCAATATAAAACTAAATAATATATTCATGATATAACAGATTATGATAATAATAATATTCGATAGGGGCAATCATAATCACAATGACAACAACAGCAAAATAATTGCAACAAAGTACTAAAAGACAGTTCTAGGTAGTAGGTAAAAGCAAGGGGCCTTAACAATCAACATTAAAATAATGTTAAAATGGAGGGAAATATTAAATTAAGAATAGCTAATATTCATGTGTATATATAACATTCTAACTAAGAAAAGTCAAAATCAACAAAAAAAGGAAGAAAAAAAACATTCAAAGTGTGTTTTAAGATTAAATAATGAAATATTAAAAAACAAATGTGAAAAAAAAAGAGACATCAGAAGACCAAGATCAAACCTAAGAAGGAGAAAGAAGAAATGGTCACAAATCAATGCAGACGTTGAGATTGGGTGAAAAAGAACGGCGAAAATCATGTGGGATGGCACATTTAAGCAATCAAGGATTGGGTACGCTAACGGGAGAAATAGGATTACTTTCTAATGTCAAACAAATAAGCAACTTATAGGAAAAAAATTCAAAAAAAAAATCCTTACACTGGATTGCTTAGGCGAACCGTATAGGATGTTTAGGCCACCTAGGTGGTCAACATGTGCCTTTTTTTAGAGGATCATATAATAGGGATCATCTAAAGCAGCTAGCTAGGCTGCCTAGATGGTCACCTTTTAAAACAATGAATTGACAATAACCAAAATACAAAAATGAGTTTGAGAATGGCAATGACAATAATTATATTATTGTTAATGTTAAGTGGAGAGTTCTAAACAACCTGCAGTCTTTTTTTATAGTTCTCGCACATGAAAAATATACTTGCATATGCAGAAATCAATCAGGCATTCATAAATCAAGAAACATATTTGGCTTGTTTGGAAATAATGATTGGTCGAGTGCCACTAGACAGAGTGGCAAATGCATACTATTGTTATTCATGTATTTCAAAGATAAACAATAGAGTCAATTATCAAGACAATCAGAAAAGAGTAACCTTTCGTAGTTTCCCCTCATCCAACACTTTCCTCCTAGGTGCTTGAACTGCTATATTATTCAACTTTGTAGAAACATCATTGTTGGCTACATTGAAGGAGACATGCACATTACGACATAGAGGTGGAGGAGCTACTCCAGAGAGCTGTTAAATAAGGAACCTACTCAATTTCATTTCCAGCCAAGTACAGAGGACTAAGTTGACAATGATAAAGGGAACAAAATTGGTAATTCATTAGAACTACAAGTTGTCAACAACAAGCCATGTGATCTACTTGACAATTAAACAAAAAAATTCCTGAAAAAATGTCCTTTGTCTTACCTTGCCCGTTGTACAAATATCTATTTCAGTCTAGTTCCTCCAAAATAATCTAGCAGGCAATAACAAATATGACAGTTCTCAGAAAAACCAGTATGGAGTTTGAAAATAGTGTATTGAAATTAAAAAAGTTTGATTTTCAGATGATATGAATGTTGGTTCCAGGTGAATAAAAGTGATGAATTATTTTCCATTGAGGTAAATAATAATAATAATAATAATAGCTATTAAAATAATAATATAGCAAAATGGAAAAACTCTGCAGCTGCATTCAGTTAAATCCTTAATGGCTTCATCACTATTTGATAACAAATGCAGGATCCACAGTGAAATCCAAATCACAAAGGATCAACTTCCAAAAAATACCCCATGGGTAACACACTAATCCTTTTAAGCAATTTTTCAAAAGGTCCACATACAAATCACCCTAATCATCAACGTTGTAAATTTGAGGTTCAGATTACATATCATTTTGGTTAATCAATTTAACTAATTGTGAATCGTATCATACTGTGAGACGTAAGGTTCGTATAAGAATTATAAAATATGTTAAAAAATAATTAGAACAATTTTTATCTAAATGTATGTAAAATAATATAATATTTCAGTTAATAGCATAATATAGTAAATGTGTAAAAAAGAATAGAATGTGAGTTAAATTATGCTTAAATACAAAGAGTCTGCTGCGTAAGTGTCTTAGTATTTTGGATTTGACTGAGATCTCTCTTTGGCTTTAACAATATAAAATCTTGGCTCCCTTGACAAATAGTCAAAGGAATTGATATTTTTTAAGAAACAGCCAAATGATTTTCCTAAGGTCAACCTAAATATTCTACACTTAAATGTGTCTAAAGCAATGATTCATATACTGTATCCACCTGTGTTGCTGCTGGAGGAGTGATATATTGTGAAAAATTTGAAGACCCACTGTTACTGGCCGGCACTTTTGCAATCATTACACTTAGTGGAAGAGAGGCTATCTCTCTTGTATTGTTTCCGAGTTGCTTTGATTGCCTTGGAATTGAATCCACAGAAGTCACTGCCATATTAGAAGATAGGTTATAGAATTCACTGCCATTGCTTGAGTTAAGTGAACTTGACTCAGATAAATATTGCTGCTGAATGCGTTGAGCAGCCATATCACTAAAGTAATCATTTGCCTCTTCTATGGCACCTGAAACCAATAATAATAAATAAGTTCATCAATAGCATGCAGTAACGAAGCCTAAGTCAGAATCTTTAAGCAACAAAGAAGATGGATTTAAGCAAAAACATAACAAAATGACTGATACAGACCCAGAACACACAGTTCATCATACGCAGCCCACAGTAGAGGATCTAAAGTCAAAGCCTGCATTAAGTGTTCAATAGCAAGGGCTTGTCTGCCCATGTACCTAACAAAGATGAAAATATGAAGACCTATATAAGCATAAAAATGGTTCAGTTAATTTGGATTACAAAAAGGAATTACTTTATAAACTTGTTAGTCATATGGCAAACAAAACAGCAAAAAAAAATTACTAGACACTAAAAAAGCAAGATATAAACAGTAAGAAATTTGAGAGGAGAAAAAAATTCATTATCAAATAAATATAAATCCAAAAAAACCTTTTTTGGCAAAAAAAAATTATCATGTTACATGACATGACATGACAACAAATTAACCATAGTTGAACCCCCTAAATATAATCAGAAAACACTAGCCTCGGTGCACACAAGAAGCTACAAGTTTACATTGATTGTAAGAGTTCAAAATAATTCAACAACCTATATATAAGTCCAAGAAGGTAATGACCAGCTGCTCCATCTGGAACCTGCAGAGAGGAAGGTAAAGCAACTTAATGCTTTCTGTTTCAGCAATCTTCACGTGCAAATGATAAAATAATATTGATCAAGATCGTCGACTTTAAAAACCAATTGAATAACTAGAAATACGATGACTCTAAAAAAGAAACATCATTCAGCATTTCTATAGGACGGGAAAGTGTCTCAATGTTTGATGTTTGGGTGAGATTCACATGTAGAAAATACCAAAAAACCTAGGCTTTCAAAACCAATTCAAATTAGTAAAATGATACCATAGAATGAGATTGAAAAAAAATCAGTTCCTTGTGTAACTGTGGTTGCTGAGAAACTAAAACCAAAAGAACCATCCAACCAAATTCTTCAGCAAGATTTCAGTGATATGGTCTTGTTCTAGATTGATATTGAGAGTTCAGCACAATCAAAGAATATGCTGAACCTCACCAATGACGTTAACTAGCTTAGCCAAGTTTTTATGCATCCAGCTACTCAAATTGATTTAAATCACATAAGGAGAAGGATATACTGGTAATGATTTGCCATCCTGATAATTCAATTAGCTCCAGCGTGTAAGTTCTTCAATCATTCAATTCATAAGTAGCATATATGTAGAATTACCATGAAGAAGAAATAAATATGTCAGCTTGATGGCCAGATGAGTGTTCTGCTTTCATAAAGAACAACAACTAATATTGCCCTCCTAAATCGGTATTTCTCTCATTCAGTGTCCACAATTATATGTTTCACAAGCCTATATCCTTTTGAAGGAAGAAACATCTCTAAATTATCTAGTTATGGCAGAGGGTGTTAGACAACTGTAGGCCATTGTTGTTTTCAATGTTCATCAGTACATTTAGATGAGTAGAAAAAATGAATGAGGTACACACAGTGATATCTAGACTCATACGTTGGTGAAAAGAACAAATCCTGAATTTAATCTAGGTATCATAATACAATAGCAATCTAGATAACATGGAAGTAAACTTCATCTCAATAACTCAGCAGAATGAAATGAATACATGCCTCAACATTTGGTTCATTAGCTGGGCATAGTGCTGCTTCAGCTTCTTGTAGAAGATTCATCTGGAAACATGACATTGCAAACAAGTAGCGGGAATGTGGCATGCTTGTGCCTGCGTATATGGAAACCAAAAGGAGAATGTAATTAATTAACCCATCTGTAGTGCATAGAAGGCAAAAACAAACCAAATGAAGGAAACAAGAAGAGGTGTTTATTAGAGAATAACAGTACAGATCTACTAGGAGCACTGCATGCAGCTAACATTATTTAAGTGAACTATCATCCAAGATCAATAGAATCCATGCAAAGCGTTACATCCATTAACATCGTGAAACAAAATATTCATGCAATTTTCTGTGCCATTTTCAGACTGCGTACCTTTGGTATTTGGTAGGCACAATATGCTTTTCCATTTTGCAAGTAACAAGTTGCCAGGAGCTGCAAATTGATCTGCAATAAACAGACACATCACAAAGCATAAGTAAAAGTAAGCAACATGGGTTCAAATCCTCAATTAAAAACTTGAACCAAAAGAATTGGATCATCATGATGAGTTATGTTAGGGTGGTGTTTGTAGAGCTAAAACAACCACAAATTCCTCAAAATACAAATCACATACGCACAGCTTTAATAACTACATAGGACACCCAAAAAAACCAAAATGTCAATCAAATAAGTGTAGATTAAGGCTATAACATTCACTACATTCCAGCTGGAAAATTAGATTTTTCATTCCCATTTCATCAATACAAAGAGAAAATCTAACAAATTTAGCTGCAATGCACGTGCAATTCATGACGGGTAATTTGCACTGCTCGTCCAAGCAAAAGTAACTATATGTAAGAGAAAATAAAAAGCAAAAAAATGTAACGACTATTATGATTAACTACCAAAAGAAGGAACAAGCAGATTAATGTATAATCAAATGAATATGCTACAGATTCAGACCGGGAAGCAATCCTAAGAATACGTGAGAAATGGTTCGAATAACACTAGAAATAACGACCGACCAATAGCTAGAGATCCAGACCACAACAAGAAGAGAGAAGGAAATGCCAAATCGGACCTCAGTAGGGAACTCGGCGCAGAGTCGCTCGCAGAGGAAGATGGCATTGCGATGCATGAAGAAGCGAAGGCTGTTCTGGACGCGATCCACCATTAGGGTTTCCATGGCCGCTCGCCACCTTCTCCTTCGCTGCACTTCCGGGAGCAGGCGGCGCGAGGGAGGCGACCGAGGAGAGAAGGCCGGGAGGGCCGACGGAAGATCGGCGGCGCCGGTGGAGGAGGAGGCGGATCGGAGAGCGATCGATGGGAGTGAGAGGAAAGGGAGGGTTTTAGATTGGTGGGAGGTCGAATTCGAGGGTTTGATTTTGACGGTGTCGATTTCGAAACCAGATTTAAATTTGTTTCTTTTGAGCGACGGATAAACCATGCTTACTTCGACGCACGCTCAACACCTTCAATCATACGCGTTAATTTGACTCAAGGATCTGAGACACGTGGAAGCATCCTATTAATTCGAAAATATAGCGTCGTGTACACATTTTACCAATTGCTTAGTTTTATCCCGGGTCACGGTGCCGCAGTAAAATATTCAGATTATCATCTAAATACTTATGATTTAAACCCGCGGTGTATTTACATAAATTTTTCTTCCAAATAGGGGGTGTAATTAAATGATACTGGATTTCTGGGTTGACCGTCGCGTGTGCTTCCCGGTTTACCCTGATGATAAACTTCCGTAGGACCGGACTGGTCATCCCAGGGATAGTCAATGATTCTAACTGAGAGTATCATTTTTGTCCCCGGGGTAGTCATGGTACCGCGGTAGGGCATTTAGATTGTGACTCAGGGCACCCACAGTTCGGACTTCAGTTACGATGTATTTGTAGGAATTTTTCCTCCAAATGGAGGACGTAATCAAAAGATGCTGGATTACTAGATTGGTCGTCGCATGCACTTCCTGATTTACCTTGATGATTGATAGAAAATTTCTATGGAACCAAATCGATCACCACAAGGATAGTCAATGAAATTCACCGGAATTAACTTTTTTTTTTACTTGGTTTTTTTCTTAAATCCAGAGATCCACTTACCCTACTGCCATCACAAACTTTATTGGTTCATTAACATCTCCTTATTTCCACAATCCATAATAATACAACATCAACAAGAAAGACGTAGTTTAAGCACTGTCCATAAGACCAGCATTTCGATAACATTCAACGGTATCAATGAGGCTCTCCTTCATTGTTCTATATCTCAACCCCAACTTCTCCAGCTTCTCTGAACGCAGTCTGTAACTCTTTGCTTCTGTGAATCTGCATGATGTTTAACAAATCCAGATTCATAGAAGTTGAAAGAAAGCAACTTCTTCAAAATAATTTTACATCACTCACTTTTCAGGATATTTGTAGTTCGGGTATAAGCTCCTTAGCATATCTATCCAAATCAAACTTTTCACCTCATAAGGTCACAGCTCTCTCACCCACGATTATTCACTAGAAACCTCCTTCTCAGAATTCTTCTGGAGATAGAGAAACCTCGTACAATCTTGAGTACAAGAAATACAACGAGAAAATAAGAAAGCAAATATGAAATACAATCAAACACGACTTCACAACAATGAACTTTGTTTTGCTTGTTTTTTTCTTACTTTGGATTGTCTCTTGTTCAGTTGAAAATGCAGCAGCACTTCTTTCACAACCCTCCAAGAATTGGCTTCTTCAAATAGTCACAAACTCCCCTTTTCTAGGGTTTCTTTCGGGTTGGAAAACTCCTCCTAATCGATTGGTCTTACCCCCAATCGATTGTCATATTAGATCGATCGTTCAAACCTTGCAGAATGACTTTTTTCGTTCGATAGATCAATTGGTGAACCATACAAATCGATTGGTTAGCCTCTAATCAATTGCCCCAATTGATTCTGAGGCTTTCTGTTCTTTCACGAAAATGCCTTCAATCGATTAGCATAATCGATTGACAAGACTTAATCTATTATACCAATCGATTCAGTAGGCTACTATTTCCTTGCAAAACTCCTGCTAATCAATCAATTCAAAACCTTCTATTCACAGAGAAACTACTGCCAATCGATTTGGCAGTGTCCAATCGATTAAGCCAATCGATTCAACAGCCTATTGTTTCCTTACAAAATTGCACTGTCAATCGATTAGCCTAATCAATTGACAAGGATGAATCTATTAGCCTAATCTATTGACAAGATTGATTCGATTAGGCCAATTGATTCAGCAGCTTTCTGACAGCTACCAATTGATTGCCTTAATCGATTAGCGTTGCTCAATCGATCAGACCAATCGATCCGAGCATGTAAACTCGAAATTTTGGATTTTGGGTTTGTCAATCGATTCCACTTCCTTGCAATCGATTACTAACCCTAATTTCATCCTTTCCAAGTTAAATTCATATCTTGCCTGGTATCTAGTTGACCTTAACTTACGAGGACTTTCTTTGCCCAACATCTAGTCATCCGTGATCTGTTGAAACTTCTCGTTGCCTAGCATCTGATCAACCTTGACCTGCTAGAGCTTGTTTACCAAGTGTCTGGTCCTTCTTGACCCACTTGGACTTTCCCTTGTCAACTTTTCATTAGACTTCTGATCACCAAGTGTCCAACTACCCTTTGACCCACTTAGACTTTTTATTTACCAACCTTTCTGTTGGACTTTTCATTGTATAACCTCCAGTTAAGACTTTCCCTTACCTAACCTTCAATTATGACTTTCAGTTGCCTAGCCCCGCTAGGACTTCCATTGCCTAGTTCCTAACTAGGTCTTCCACTGCCAAATCCCGCTAAGACTTTTATTGCCTAGTTCCTAACTAGGTCTTCCACTGTCTAGCCTGTTGAGTTTTAATTCAAACTATTCCTTTTGTTTCTTTTTGGTAATGCATATGTGTATGTATTTAGTCCCACATTGCTAAGCTCAGAAGGTTGGAAGGCCTTATATATGGAGCTCTTCCATCCTTGCTTAGCAAAGTTAAGGGGACCTACACGCATGCACGGGGCGAGCCCAAATCAGGTGGTTTCAGAGGGTTCGAGCTGGAAATCCATAAACCGGGCGCGACGCACACGATCATCGCGCGCAGGGGGGTGCAAATCCTCAGCTCGTGGGCTTCACGCTTGTAGGCGGCCTAGTTAGTTTTTGCCAGTCTCTGGTTTGGTTCTGTCCCTCGCAACTGGTGGTTTGGTTCTGTCCGCGTGAGGAAGCGAAGCGACGCGATGCACCTGGTTGGTTCTCTCCGCGTAAGGAAGCGAAGCGACGCACCTGGTTGCTCTGTCAACGTGAGAAAGCGGCGCGTGCTTTGGGAAGCAGTGCTTCAGAGTGAATAAATATGCAGTCTGCGCTCTGCTTTGCTTTCTCTTCTTCCTCTGTGTGTTCGTCCGCTCCCTTCCTTTCCTTGTTCTGAGTTTGAGGCTTGGTTCCGTGATTTGAGATTGAGTCCGAGTGCGACGTTCATCTTGGAGTGCACCTACGGACGACGCGAGTGGTTGTCGGATCTTGGGAGAAGTTTGCTGGAGAGCCTCGGCACCGTTGGCGGCAATAAATTCTCTAAAGACAGTCGGCATGCCGACGCTTCAACCGGAGATAACATTTTCTCGACCTCTCTTTTTATTTACATGTTTACTGCATGCTTGCTGTTTTGGTACAAATATATTACTGAGTTGCTGCTCTCGTTACAACAACATAGCCTCCCTAGGACTTTTATTACATAACCTCCAGTTTGGACTTTCCATTGTCTAACCTTCAGTCAGGACTTTCCCAGTCAAGTGTGTGGTCTTCCCTTAACCCACTGATTTTTCTCTCATATATTGTCAAATATCGAAACTCAAGCTTTAACCAACCCGAGCTTAGTCAAATGGTCAACCTTGACTCAAAGACGATTGTACCAACATTCACATATCTCCATAATGATATGATACTATCCACTTTGGGCGTAAGTTCTTATGGATTTATTTTTCAGCTCTATCCAAAATGTCTCATACCAATGGAAATATCTTTCATCTTTTAAACTCATGATTTTTTTTTATGTATTTCTAATATAGAACTTTTATTATATTCCCAACAATGCTCCTCTCAAATGAAGAATTATCATTATTCTCATGATCCGTGCCTCCCCTTAAGCATCCGGTCACCTTGACCTGCTCTAGGTCTCCTCTCAATTATTCGATCACTATTGACCTACTTTGAGTCTCCCCTCGAGTATCCAATAACTATTAACCTGCTCCAGTCTTCTAAGACTTTTCCACAACTTAGGGTTCACTCTCAAGGATTTCTACCAAGTATTTCTGCCAAGGATTTCTCTCAAGGATTACTACCTTTGATAAATTTATACCTGAATTGAATTAGGAGTGATATATCGTACGTATATCATATTATGTATCATATCAAAAATTTTGATATTTAAAAAATATATATCAATATCATACTAAAATTTTGATATGCTTAAATTTTATACCGTTCATATCAAAATTATTTAATATTTCGATATTCTTGATATACCAAAATTATAAAAATATATATATATATATTTAGCATCAGGGCTGTTGAATTTCAAAAACCAATGCTACTAAATCTAACCCTAGTAAATAATTTATAAAAGAATTATTTGTATTTTAGTATATCAAAAAATAATAAATCTCACACCGATATCGAAAAATTTGGTATGATATAATACTGTATCAAAAATTTTGATATAAGTTTTTGATATGAACGATATATATCAATATGATATATACAATATATTAAAATTCGATATTTTCTACCCCTAAATTGAATATATATCAAATTCTAGGCTAAATAGACCAACTATTAGATCTCAGATCAGACTAGTTCAGTTCTACACTTTGTAGCAATAAACTAGGCTGATCTAAGATTTGATTGTTGATCTTATAATCACTTGATTTCTCTAGGTTAATAAAAGTAAATAAAAAAGATGATTGTCCAATCAAATCAATAACCAAAAGAAAATCAGTTAGTCAAATCTAAAAATAAAAAATTCAGTTATAAAACACGATCAATTACTATCATAATTTAACAACATAGAAAATACCTAAAAGAGCAATAAGTCAAACACAAATATCAATTTAACAAGCCAAATTAGATCTGATTGTAAATAAAATCAAATCATGAACCATTAACACATCTCTAAGTCTCATATCATAAATTAAAGATCAATATCATACATTATAAGTCAACAATTGGGTCATAAATCATATATCAACAACCTAAATCATAGCTGGAAGTATATAAATTTTATATATATATATATATATAAATACACAACATTTCACAATAACTGGACGGCACACAATCAACATGTGCTTCAAGAAATCAATATAAAATGGAATAGATATAAAATCACAAACAAAATTACTATCAAAGATAAAATAGACACCAATCAACACCACAATTTAAGAGACATTAAATTAATATCTTCAACCTAAATACTTTTTTATTTTCAATGAGAAGGAATTTTAATTGATTTATTTTTTCAAGACTATAACATGTAAGTAAAACTTTTGTCTTTTTTCAGAATTAAATTCAAAATTATTATCATCCCCTAATTATATCACAAGGAGGCAAACTGTGCGTCATATCTAAGTCATATCTAAGAAAAAAATAGATCATGTTAATTGAAGGGACGTGGATGAAAAAATATTAAAAATTTCAATATATATGGCATATACCATAAAAAATATATCAAATTATATTAAAAATTTAATATACTAAAAATTTTGATTAGGTAAATATACCATATCAAAAAGTTTTGATACGGTATTGATACGTAATTTACTAGTTTAATATTCGGTACATCGTACCTATACCAAAATTTGAGAGAAAATAATATAAAACTTATAGCATATCAAAAATCGGCATATTGAAATTTCAGTATATCGAAATTTTAATATGATATTCATATAATTTTTTTATATCAAAATTTTTGATACGATATATAGTATAGTATCGGTATAATCAAGTTTTACAAATTTAAATAGATTAAATATATCTATGATTTAAATGAACTCGTGAATTTTTCCTTAATACCTAAATTGCAAATATCAAATATCAGTTTATTATACTACTTACTCCAAATATCAAATATCAGTTTATTATGCTCACGGGGCTCTGACTGAATAAAATTGTACCTTTTTAAATTTAATAATTAAACGGGTACATGCCCAACTCAAATTTAATTAAGTAATAAATGTCCAAGTTTCTTTGGGGTCCCAACTCTAATACGATCCTCATGCTTCATTAGTTTATACTGCTCCACAAAGAATTCCTATGGTTAAAAAGGTAAACCTTAAACTAATGACACGATAACTCAAATAATCCAAACGTTGAGTTAATTGATATTTATAATAATTTCGAAATGAAAGAAAAGAAGTGTTTATAAAGTTTCATAATTATTTATCATAATTAAATCTAAATTGAACGATAAATGGTGGACTAAAATGAACTCATTAAACATTGAAATTGAACTTTAAACAAAGTTTAGGTTACAACGATTTATTTAAAAAAACATTTTTTTTAATGTCATAATTTAAAGGACAAAAAATATTATAATAAAGAAATAAAAATATTCTTTAAAATTATTATTCTCAAATGGAAAATGAAAAATTAGCAACTTCCACCAGCAATTAAGTTCTACTGGCTAACAAAATAAAATAATATGAAATCAAGTGAATTTCTGTCAATTTATTTTAAAATTAATTAACAAAAATTATGATTAAAAATTTGTTTAATCAATAAAAACGAGAGAGAATAATATTTATAAATTAAAGGAAATCACAACAGTGAACTAAATGGATACATAAAAAATAATCCATATAACAAAAAAAACCCAAATAATTGAAACAAACATAAATCTGATGATAACAAACTACCAAATATTTTAAATGACCAAGCTTATAGGCTTCAATAAGATCAACAAATTCAGTGTGAAAAATGTAGTGTACAAAGCAAAGGTCCCATTTTGAGTTAATGGCAGATTTCTTTACTAGTGAACAAAAGCCATTCAATGATTACAACATTGATCTGCTGATCCGCTTTAAGTTTGTGCTCTAAAATGACGATGGTATTTTTTTATCCTTTGTAAATGAATAATTCTACAAGCATCTCATTTGCTCTTCATTTCAGGCTGGACTTTGTGATACCGTTGCTTCTCTACAAAGAATTCTCAGATATTCATCTCTTGGTCTTTCACGAATGCCTAAGAGCCCACAAAACTATAGTGTACAATCACGAAAAAGGTGCGAGCTTGAGGCGCTGAGTCGGGCAACAGTTTGCTTGCAGCTCGAGAGCACCATCTGGAGGTGATGCCCAAGTGGAAGTATATGGTTGAGAGCATGTTAAATTAAAGGGTGTCATCCATTTCGTCGGGAAGATATAGCTTCTCCATTGCAGCCTGTAGAACAAGCAGGGTTACAAAACAGTAAGGCTAATGTAAGGACTTGGTGTTGATATCCTTGTGGATGAGATTTTCTTTTAAAGAAATGAATAACATTAACTGATAAATGATATTTTACATTGTTAAAAAGCATGTAGTCAATAGCAACTAGGGTTAGATATAACAAACAAGAGCGAGGAAGGGCAAAAGCATGCGGATGTACCACCACCATGGTGGTTGAGGCATTGACATTTATACCAAACCATCATGATGTCAACATCCTTGTGGGTGGTCTCAAAAATAACAAGAAAAGCATTCATAAGTAAATGCTACCTTACGCCTTTAAAAAACATTGACATCTATGCCGAAAGGTCATGTGGGATTGATAACCAACAGTGCTACATACAAGCAAAAGAACATGCCAAAATACCACCATCATGGCGGTTGTTACATTGGCATATTAACCATGGGACATGGTGTTGATATCCTTGTGGGCAATCTTGAAAACAAAACCAAAAAATCATTCATACTCATATAATAGCAAAAAAAAATGGCGACTTTTAGTACCTTAATGGTGGCGACATCAGCAGCAGGAGGCTTTAAATCCAAGGCAAGGCCAAAGCATAACATTGCCTTTTCATGCATTTCAAATCGTTTATAGATCTTACCCATCAATGCATACACACAACTTTCATGAGGTGCACTCTCCTTGAGCTGCTCCAACTCATTCAAGGCCTCATCATAGCATTCAAGACTGACTAGTATAATGGCTTTCTGGTAAACAGGAAGTGGATTCTGCTTGTCAGCAGATATTGCCCTTTCGATCATTTCCAATGCATCTTCATTTCTCTGATTGATTTTTACCAAAACAGAAGTGAACAACAACGAAAGATTAGCACATGACAAATATAGTAATGGACATAGGAAATTAAAAATACATTTTTCTTCAAATTGGGCACCAGCTAATGGCACATCTAGAGCTTTAGTGACAACCAAACCAAAGATCAAGGACAAAGATCAATAAGGAAAGACAATTTTCTTCAGGGGGTCAGTAGCAAAGGATTGGGATAAAACCTGCAATGCATGTTGTGTCATCCCAAGATAACACATGAGAACTGAAGATCGTGGATTTATATTGTAAGCTTTATGGAGGTGATGTTCAGCGAACTTAAACTTCTCCTGCCGTAGGTATACCACTCCAAGTCCATACCAAGAATTATAATGCCTCTGGTCTATTTGAAGTGCACTTTGGTAGCATTTTATTCCATTCTCAAAATCCTCCAACTCAACATACCTGTTAATTAGAAAAATGCAGTTAGAAAACAGGTTGCATAAAAGTGGGAACGGGAACTGGCAACTTCTACATTGATAAACAATGTTTTGTCTGACAAAAAAAGAAATGGCAGAGGCAATAAGGTCACATACTCATGGCCACAAAGAGTGTGAGCATACACAAATCTTGAGTCGAGTTGCACTGCACGTTGGAAATTTTTCAGTGCAGTCTCATGATCTTTCTGCAAGCTATAGCAATTGCCCAATGCACACCTAAGGAACCATTGTATAAAAGGAAGTTTGTAAGTGAAGGATTTGTTTATGGAATAAAACCAAAGAAAAGAAAATATCAGAAATAATGAAATACTAGAATTCTAGATTATTATATTGTTGAGTCAAAAGTTTGAAGAATATTTAACAATGTTTGGGTGTTGAGAGAAAAATTTTAATACAGTAGACTAAATGTTGAAACAACAAAAAGTAGTGGAAATAATGAAAACAAGTTGGGTGGGTTGTTTCCTGTTATTTCTTCCCTGACTTTCTTAGGGAACTCTTCTCCCTCGACAGGATGCTATGATCCTTGTAGCAATGAGTCCAAATTATAGATGGTTGACTACAAGGATCTTATCAGTGAACTCAACAGACACTATATTGTGAGTAGACCTGATTTTTTGAATTATTTAAAAAAAAACATTTGAGTAGAATTTTCTTCCAGTAACTTATTATTATACAAGAAGGGGAGCCTTGGCGCAACAGTAAAGTTATTGCTTTATGACCAAAAGGTCACGGGTTCAAATCCTGGAAACAACCTCTTGCAAAAAAACAGGATAAGGCTGAATCCTTCCCCGGGACCCCGCATAGCTGGAGCTTCGTGCACCGGGCTATCCTTTTTTTTATCTAATTATTATACAAATTTAGCTATAGAAATCAAACAAACAACTTTGGACATGTCTCTACATCATCGTAATATAATTTTCATTTTATTATATTTGCAGTGATACCCAATCATTCTTGAATTTTGATGTATGACTTTATCCCTTTTCTTACCAACCCACAAATTCATTCTAGGAATCTCTGGAGCACAAAATTTCCAAATAGAATTCATAATTTCGTCACAGAAGCAAGCCAAAAATGTTAGACTGCCCAATATACACTAGAGATATGTTTAGTCTTACACTCAAATTAGGAAATTAAAGAAATAAAGATTATTGACATTGGAAAATTCTGTTTATTTCTCCAGCTAAACAAGTTGAGAATTTCTCTTGGAATAAAAATCTATACAATTTTAAAGAGAACATCAACAAAAACTAACATTTTTTTAAGTAATATATATTCCTTGCTAAAATTAATACAACTACATAATGCAGAGCTTGAAAAGCATACCAAGCTTGAGGAGATAATCTGTCAACTGATAGAAGCTCTTTAGCAAGGTAACTCAATTTCATTTCCTCCTTCATATGCTAGCAAAAGAGAATTAGGAGCGTTAAATTGTCATTCTAAGGAAACTTATCAATTAAACTAAATCAAATTAACTTTAACCTAAGCTACCTTACCTAGTAACCAGTAATTCCTAAGTGTTAACTTAAAACAATTATTTCGCAAGAGAAATATCAATATACACACTTTTTAATATTTTAATACTGGCTGCATTTGTTCTGCATCTGTTCCTGCATATGCACTATGCAGTAAATCGACCACATATAGCCTAACTATTTGAAACTTTGGTAACAAATATTCTCTCATAAATTAGCATCAGAAATTTGTTCTCACTAACTACATGGCAGATGGAATTATAGACAAATACTGCACTATGTAAAACTGCTCTAAGATTCATAAGCATGAAGTGGCAATTTATAACACTCATCTATAGCTCATCCAACTTGCAATGATAAGGTATCAAATCCCATAAAATAGGGTACACCAGTTTTTGTTAAGTACACCCATCAAAACTTATCTGATCTGCAAAATGCCCACTAGATTCAATTTGGGGGAAATGACCACAAGTGAAATCTGTTTGTAAATTCAATCAAGAATTTAGCTATATTCACAAACAAACACCTCATTACTCCACAAAAACCATAATCAAGATGAGGTATGAGAGGCATTTCATAAATATAAAGGTAACTTCTCGGAGAAACCTTGTCAAACTGAATCTAAGGTGACATATTGCAAACAGAATGCAAACTTTGAGAGTGCAACAATAAAACTCTATATGTTATTCTTGTCAAGCAAAATGAAATTCTCCCTACACTAATAGGAGACCTCCATAAACATGACCAACTACATAAATATAGTGCAAGATAAAAAAAAAAAAAAAGACAGCCCGGTGCACGAAACTCCTGCCATGTGGGGTCCCGGGGAAGGATCCATTGTACGCAGCTTTACCTTGCTTTTTGCAAGAGGTTGTTTCCAGGATTCAAATCCGTGACCTTTTGGTCACATGACAACAACTTTACCGTTGCGCCAAGACTCCCCTTCAAATATAGTGCAAGATAAAACACAAAAAAACATTACCATATAAAAACTATTCATGAATTTACAAGACTTACATAAAGAACTGTTGAATAAATATCCATTGACTCCAGTATGGATGGTGACACTCGGCGTGCTAAATCAAAGAAGTGATCTGCTTCAAAATAATTGACTAGTTCGAAATGAATTTTTCCAACCTGCATTGCTGAATTTGTAAGTAAATATATAATACAAAAAAGCATCAAATCTTAATGCCCGTATTACAATGTTGCTCAAGATGTAAAGAAAGAGAGTGAGCTAAGAGAAGCAGAGTGTAGCAACAATAATATTAAAATTCAAACTGGAATCCATCACAATCCTTGTGTCTTGAAACACCAAAAAAAAACAAAGTAGTTCAAAAATTCATAATGTTTTCCAAGACTAGTGAATATTCCTAGAAATTCCATAGACAATATAGCAATAGAGAACATAAGCAATGGTGAGGGAAAAGCAGTCGGTTCCATTATCTGCTGCCATTATACTTTCTTCTAAAATCATAAGTTATCTGATTTCCATTCAGCAGAAACACAAGCATATTGCAGATGAAGAAATTCAGATTTCATATCACATAAAATGTGAAAACTTAAGCAAAGAAGTTTTTAGTTTTAATAACTATATACCAGAGACATAAAATGCCAAAGCAGAATCATGCAAACCATCTTATACCAAAGAAAGGCACTTGACCTGGGATAGCACCCATCCAGTATTGAATTGCTTTTCTGAAAGTTTCAGGTAAGCATCCAGTGCTTCCTGCTCACAGAACATAAAAGGTATTTAGGCGTGCAATTATGCAGAATTTTTCTTTCTCATACTCCATACCTGACACCTATATGAACAGGAAAGCCGGTAGCCTTCTCCAAGAGTTCTCAGTAAGCATAACAGTTCCTGAGCACCATTAATCAATCTCGAATCTTGTGCCAAGTCTCCAATTGCCTTACCCTGCTCAAGGTATCTACTATCACCTGACATTGATGTAGAAGAGGAAGTTGTTGCCATATTCTCCATCCGGGAATCATCAAAAGCCTCTGATCGTCTCCCTAAAAGTAATAGAAGATCAAAAAAAGGGTAGATAGAGTGGAGAACAATATGTTTCACTATTAGCGATGGCCACAACCGGTAAACAGACTTAGTCAAATCTAATTTAGATCAATTCCATGTACAATAGCCTTCAGAATAAATCAGAAAATTTAATCTTGAAAAGCATATGTGACAAAGATCTATTGAAATTTGCATACGCAAAGTCAATGTTCTAAAAATCGGCCTAGGCGGCCGCCTAGGCCCCGCCTAGGCGCTAGGCACTAGCCAGCCGCACCGAAAACATGCTAGTCGGCCAGCCTAGTTGGCTTTGGGGCCTAGGGGGGATTAGGCGGCCCTAGGCGTCAACTAATCGATCAAATCCTCTAGGCGCCGCAGAAATAGTGCAGGGTTTTCATGATTTTTTTTATTAGTTTGGGCTTTTAAATTTAAAGCCCAATTTTTTTAAAAAAAAATTGAAATGTAACCCTGAGTTTGTGTCCGATGATAATATTAAGTTTGTGTCCGATTAAGAACAAGTTGTTGAAAAGTATAGAGGAGAAAAAAAATGGAATAAATTTGTAATATTTTATTAGTTGTGTAATTTTAAACTTATTTAAAATTTGATTTATTGTGTTGGAGTTATAGAATGTGATTTATTATGTAATTTATGTTGATACCGTGAAATCTGTCTAGTAGCACCTACTCCCCGCCTAGGCAGCCTAGGCGCTAGGCGTTGATCTAGCGCCCGACTAGTGCCTAGCGAATTTTAGAACCTTGCCCAAAGTTATCTATAGACAAAGAAAATATCACAAACTTAGAAATGGGCCATGTCACAAAAAAAAATGACCACTAACTGTGTTGATGACCTTATCAGGTGTCGGTATGCTTTGCATATTTCATGCAGATGCACACTTGCCAGGTTATGTGATGCAGCACAAGTGGAGATTGAGGCTTGGGTGGTTTAGAGAGTAGAAATCTGGAATGAAGTGTTAAGGGATTGTAGAAACTTAGGTATCACACCTAGGGTTTCTTAGGCATCACGCCATAGGGAGATTGTATCACACAACCAAAAAGAACTCTCAAAACTTTGATATCTATTCCATATTCCAATAGGACTCACAAATGACTAAGCAACATAAATGCCAGTAGATGGAATCATTGAAAACACAAAGGAGTCATAAAGACACATAGGAAAAATAAAAAGACTCATCACTATGCTACAATTTCCATGCAAGGGAAATGAAAGCACATTAGAATTATTGGACATTTAATGATGGCTTTTGACTTTTAACTTCAACCCTTTAGAATTGATGAACTTTATATCATTTCCCAAATAGGTTTATCATCTTTTAAGACATGCCAAATTAATAGTGGAGTTTTAAAATCTTTATTTCTACCTGTAGACTTTTAATGGAGTTTGTCACTTGTCTCCATCAACTCTCCCCGGATGAGAAAAACTAGTCCCTGGTGAGTTAAAAGCGTGGAATCGTCCCTTGCTCTCCTTGCACTTGATTACCTTTAGATTGAGAAATCATGACTTCCATTTAGACAAATTTGCATGCCATCAAATTGTTCCATCATGCGAACAAGTATCTCATCACGTTGACAATTAGTCAACTTTCCTCTAAAGCTCCACCCAGATCTTGTAAGCATATTAACTCGCTCTACTACCAAATGATACTGAACAAGTTTTTCTCACCCGGGAAGAGTTGATGGAGACAAGTGGCAGACTCCATTAATAGTTTATAAAAGCAGAAATAAAGATTCGCAAACTCCACTATTAATTCGGCATGTCTTGGAAGATGACAAACCTACTTGAGAAATTATATAAAATTCATCAATTCCAAAGGATTGAAGTCAAAAGTCAAAAGCCAACTTTAAATGTCCAATAATTCCAATGTACTTTAATTTCTCATGCTTGGAAAATTGTAGCATATTTATAAGTTTTTTATTTTTGCTATGTGTCTTTATAAGTCCTTTGTGTTTTCAATGAATCCATCTACTAGCATTTATGTTGTTTAAGTCCTTTGTGAATCTTATTATAAATGTGTATTGCTGTAATCTGCAAATATGGAATAGATATCAAAGTTTTGAGAGTTCTCTTTAGTTGTGTGATACAATCTCCCTATGGTATGATGCCTAGGAACCCTATAGGATGATGCCTAGGAACTCTTAGGTGTGATACCTAAGTTTCTACATTTCTTTATACAATCTTCCTATGGTGTGATGTCTAGAAACCCTTAGGTGTGATATCTAAGTTTCTACATTTTTTTATACAATCTCCCTATGGTGTGATGCCTAAGAACCTTCAGGTGTGATAACAAAGTTTCTACAATCCCCTTACCACTTCATTCCAGATTTCTACTCCTTAAACCACCCAAACCTCAATCTGTGCTTGTGCTGCATCATTATTCATGTATATCAAGAATCAATTAAGTAGGAACAACTATTATTTGACCACATGTAACAACAACAACTAAGCCTTGACCACATAACACATAGTAAATAATAAGCAACAAGAAAAGTTTTTGTAAGTTGCACTAGGAAATGAATCAAATATTTGAACTATTCAACCTATCAGAGCCATATTCAGAAACCCTTCCTATTAATCATAGTGAATTCAGGTTCATGCAGTTTGGAGTTAATGTTTGATTTTCTAAATATCAAACTAATTATGGTATACAAATACAAATGTGTACCTCATTATATAGGTGAATTTGGGGATATGTATTTAAATTCTAGTCATGTTTTAATCAAGTTGAATACACTCATATATAAGGGTAACCATGGCACTCCTTTTTATCATCCCAGGTCATTGTTACTATTTCTTCTTTTAAGAGGAATTTTTTGTTTGCTCGCCAAATTTAACGAATTGTTGGTGTCATTAGGGATGTTGACAACTGTCAAGGACTTGCATATGAAGAAACATTGGGATGAATCACCACGAGAACATTCTTCATCATAGCCATGTTGTGTTAACCACCAAAATCTCCTTCCTTTAGTTGTAGTGCCACTGTGACCAATTGGCCTTCCAGGTCTCGACTCACTCTTTCAAGACCATGCAAATTACATCACTATAATGCACAATCTGTTGACTTGGAGAATCAAATCAGCTTGTGTCCTGTTAAGGAACTTTATTTCAAGTGTACATTTAAAGTTGCCCAGTACAACCACTTGAAGCATGGATTTTTCATCTCATACCCTGACATTTTGAGACCACAACTCAACAAGTCAGCATTCTTAATGCTTTAAAGTTGGCAATTTTCACCAGACTGGAGTATGCATATAAGTCAAGCCAAGTCATTTTGCATCCTATCTAGTGATTATCAATTGCTCCGAAGCATCCATTACTCAAATCTTCTTATCATTGAGATTGATGTAAACAAAAAATATTAACACCATTTCTAAGTTTGTGTACCTTGATTCAACTCCAACTCCTCCCTTAGTACTTAAAGCAAGCAAATGGCTTCAACCATTGTCTCTAGTTCTGTTCATGTTGTTCTCAGAATGATTACAGAACATTAAATCACTCTACTTTTGAAGATGAAGCTTCCTTCTTCTTGCCTTTGGAACCTTTCAATAAATTTGATAGATCCAACACCAAGGCATTATGGACAACATGCGAAAAACACTTCCGAACCTTGTTGCTGCCCTACATAAGCAATCTAGATAAGAATCTATGCCTTTTAGAAGAATCCACCTTTTTCATCTTACGATCTTTCCTTCTCCACCTTTATCAGAACCAAATACTCTTTTAAAAAAAACGCATGTGATGCTGGTGGAACGATGTAGCTTTAGCACTATAGCTCCTATGAGCAAATTCAACGTGTTTCTTTAATGCAATTTTTATTCGTCATCCAAACATTATAGTGAATACAACTCTTGTTGAGCTCAATTGCAATCCATCCATGGAGTACTGACTAATCTCTATCATTTTAGAGATGCCAAACAAGATTACTGAGAACACCTTGGCATACTCATAGACAAATAATGATGCATCAACTGACACTAGTTTCACCCAATAACGAACTCCACGGCATTGGGTAAAATTGGGATTTGAACGCTGGCTTGATTGCTTCAGATCATTCCAGTTACAAATTTATAAATGTCCCTATTGTTGGTGCAATTTCCCTAAGTCAAGGTTGACCAGTTTAATTTAGCTTGAGTTGGCTTGAGCTCGAGTGTTTTGATGTTTGACAATATATATAGAGATTGCAGGTGCAATTGTCCGTTTGGGAAGATTGGTCAAGTTTGACAAGTTTGATGTGAATAAGAATCATGTAGGTCAAGATTGACCGGATACTTGATAGGGAAGTCCTAATTAGAAGTTAGGCAAGCGCAAGTCCAACGGAAAGGTTGGCAGAAGAAGAAAATCCAAGTGGGTTAGTGTTGATCGAACACTTGATGTGGAAAGTCCTGATGAGTGAAGTCATATCAAAGTCCTAGTGAATGAAGCTAGACAAATGAGAAGTCTGGTGAGTAAAGTCAGACAGTTCGAAAATCCTGGTGAGTGAAGTCAGGTGAAAAACTCTAGTGAGTAACACTAGGTGAAAAACCCTAGTGAGTGACGCTAGACAGAAGGAAAATTCTAGTAAGTGAAGCCAGTTGAAAGCCCTAGTAAGTAAAGCTAGGTAGTGAAGAAGTCCTGGTGAGTGAAGCCAGACATATGGAAATCCAAGTGGATAAAAATTGACCGGATATCTACTGTTTGGAAGTGCAAGTGGGTCAAGGTTGACCGGACACTTGGTGAAAAGTCTCAGTAGGTCAAGATTGAACAAATGTTAGGCAATGAGAAGTCCTAACAGGTCATGGTTGACCGGATGTTGGAAAAATGAACCCTAGACTTGGATGTAAGAAGTTAGGGTTGGTAATTGATTAGGATAATCGATTACCAAGACCTTAATCGATTAGGTTGATCGATTAAGGAGATTGGCGCGAGGAAACAGAAGCATGCCTAATCGATGAGGTTAGAAAGCGTAATCGATTACACTTTAAAAACTAGTCGTTATCAGGCCGATAAAAGGCTTTGGCGTGCACTGTTTTCCCACTGCGCTTACGATTCTCCTCTTCCACTCTCTTCACCAAGCTCAAATCTTCACACCAGTTCTTGGAGATTTAGAGAGAAGTGTTGCTACACTTCCAAGTTGATCAAGAGGTGTCTACAACCAAGAAGTAAGAAGCTAGGGTTTCATTTGTTATAAATCTAGTACGATTTCATATTGTATTAGCTTCTTTTGTTCTTCTTATATTTCTGTATTGAGAGCTTGTACAAGGTTTCTCCACCTCTAGAGTGTTTTCGAGAAGGAGTGTTTTATAGTGGATGTGTGAGAGAGGGTCGGATCCTTGGATTAGTCACCTCGTTTGAGGTGGATACCAAGTAAATCTCGACGTTAGCATTGGAGAAGTTTGCTTGAATGGTTTCCGCTGCAATAACTCATCGATCAAGTGAACGGAGCTAATCACCCCCCCCCCCCTTAGCTCCCAAAGTGTCCTAACACCTGTTGGATCTCAAGTGTCATGCATAACTTGGCATTGTAAAACAAGTGCCTAGTTACAATTGATACTTTGGCTTCCTCGCCTTCTAATTTTATTGCATAGAATTATCAAGGAGTTCTCCAAAACAATTCTAGTGAAGTTATACTAACATCCATAAAACGTTACCACAACAACTAAGGGTCATGCAAGAAACAGTGTTGAATAGGACTTCACCTTCATCAAAATTTTCAGAGATCCAAGAATGTCCTTTCCTAAATGTCAAAGATCGTGACGATGCTGCATTCACTTTTGATGATGATGATGAAGAAAATCCTCCAAGGAACTTGGTAGAAGTGTGACCATTTCCATTTCCTATTACTTGAGTAGCATTTGAACTCGCAACAGCTATTGCTTCAGCTGACAGTCTATTTGAACTCGCAACAGCTATTGCTTCAGCTGACAGTCTTGTACTACGTCTTGGTACAGAATCAGAAAACAATCTCCCTGAAACCTGACAGATGATTCTTGCTTGGTTAGATAATCAAGTTCCAAATGTCTCATTAAGATAAAATGTTGACAAGAAGCCTAAGCAAAATGGCAAATTAGATTTAAAGTTTAATCAGATATCTAATATAAATGAACAGCATAATGAGTAGAAAAACTAATACATGGCATAACAATCAGAAAAACATTATAAGGTATATGATGATGTCTAAACATTAAGGAGAAACCAAAAGATTAGAGTCTATAGCATGAGCCAAATACACACCAATAGATTGAGTAAAGTGGAAAAATGATGCACTTCGCTGTGTGCCCTGTGCAAACGATGATGTCAATATAAAACTAAATAATATATTCATGATATAACAGATTATGATAATAATAATATTCGATAGGGGCAATCATAATCACAATGACAACAACAGCAAAATAATTGCAACAAAGTACTAAAAGACAGTTCTAGGTAGTAGGTAAAAGCAAGGGGCCTTAACAATCAACATTAAAATAATGTTAAAATGGAGGGAAATATTAAATTAAGAATAGCTAATATTCATGTGTATATATAACATTCTAACTAAGAAAAGTCAAAAATCAACAAAAAAAAGGAAGAAAAAAAACATTCAAAGTGTGTTTTAAGATTAAATAATGAAATATTAAAAAACAAATGTGAAAAAAAAAGAGACATCAGAAGACCAAGATCAAACCTAAGAAGGAGAAAGAAGAAATGGTCACAAATCAATGCAGACGTTGAGATTGGGTGAAAAAGAACGGCGAAAATCATGTGGGATGGCACATTTAAGCAATCAAGGATTGGGTACGCTAACGGGAGAAATAGGATTACTTTCTAATGTCAAACAAATAAGCAACTTATAGGAAAAAAATTCAAAAAAAAAATCCTTACACTGGATTGCTTAGGCGAACCGTATAGGATGTTTAGGCCACCTAGGTGGTCAACATGTGCCTTTTTTTAGAGGATCATATAATAGGGATCATCTAAAGCAGCTAGCTAGGCTGCCTAGATGGTCACCTTTTAAAACAATGAATTGACAATAACCAAAATACAAAAATGAGTTTGAGAATGGCAATGACAATAATTATATTATTGTTAATGTTAAGTGGAGAGTTCTAAACAACCTGCAGTCTTTTTTTATAGTTCTCGCACATGAAAAATATACTTGCATATGCAGAAATCAATCAGGCATTCATAAATCAAGAAACATATTTGGCTTGTTTGGAAATAATGATTGGTCGAGTGCCACTAGACAGAGTGGCAAATGCATACTATTGTTATTCATGTATTTCAAAGATAAACAATAGAGTCAATTATCAAGACAATCAGAAAAGAGTAACCTTTCGTAGTTTCCCCTCATCCAACACTTTCCTCCTAGGTGCTTGAACTGCTATATTATTCAACTTTGTAGAAACATCATTGTTGGCTACATTGAAGGAGACATGCATATTACGACAAAGAGGTGGAGGAGCTACTCCAGAGAGCTGTTAAATAAGGAACATACTCAATTTCATTTCCAGCCAAGTACAGAGGACTAAGTTGACAATGATAAAGGGAACAAAATTGGTAATTCATTAGAACTACAAGTTGTCAACAACAAGCCATGTGATCTACTTGACAATTAAACAAAAAAATTCCTGAAAAAATGTCCTTTGTCTTACCTTGCCCGTTGTACAAATATCTATTTCAGTCTAGTTCCTCCAAAATAATCTAGCAGGCAATAACAAATATGACAGTTCTCAGAAAAACCAGTATGGAGTTTGAAAATAGTGTATTGAAAAAAGTTTGATTTTCAGATGATATGAATGTTGGTTCCAGGTGAATAAAAGTGATGAATTATTTTCCATTGAGGTAAATAATAATAATAATAATAATAGCTATTAAAATAATAATATAGCAAAATGGAAAAACTCTGCAGCTGCATTCAGTTAAATCCTTAATGGCTTCATCACTATTTGATAACAAATGCAGGATCCACAGTGAAATCCAAATCACAAAGGATCAACTTCCAAAAAATACCCCATGGGTAACACACTAATCCTTTTAAGCAATTTTTCAAAAGGTCCACATACAAATCACCCTAATCATCAACGTTGTAAATTTGAGGTTCAGATTACATATCATTTTGGTTAATCAATTTAACTAATTGTGAATCGTATCATACTGTGAGACGTAAGGTTCGTATAAGAATTATAAAATATGTTAAAAAATAATTAGAACAATTTTTATCTAAATGTATGTAAAATAATATAATATTTCAGTTAATAGCATAATATAGTAAATGTGTAAAAAAGAATAGAATGTGAGTTAAATTATGCTTAAATACAAAGAGTCTGCTGCGTAAGTGTCTTAGTATTTTGGATTTGACTGAGATCTCTCTTTGGCTTTAACAATATAAAATCTTGGCTCCCTTGACAAATAGTCAAAGGAATTGATATTTTTTAAGAAACAGCCAAATGATTTTCCTAAGGTCAACCTAAATATTCTACACTTAAATGTGTCTAAAGCAATGATTCATATACTGTATCCACCTGTGTTGCTGCTGGAGGAGTGATATATTGTGAAAAATTTGAAGACCCACTGTTACTGGCCGGCACTTTTGCAATCATTACACTTAGTGGAAGAGAGGCTATCTCTCTTGTATTGTTTCCGAGTTGCTTTGATTGCCTTGGAATTGAATCCACAGAAGTCACTGCCATATTAGAAGATAGGTTATAGAATTCACTGCCATTGCTTGAGTTAAGTGAACTTGACTCAGATAAATATTGCTGCTGAATGCGTTGAGCAGCCATATCACTAAAGTAATCATTTGCCTCTTCTATGGCACCTGAAACCAATAATAATAAATAAGTTCATCAATAGCATGCAGTAACGAAGCCTAAGTCAGAATCTTTAAGCAACAAAGAAGATGGATTTAAGCAAAAACATAACAAAATGACTGATACAGACCCAGAACACACAGTTCATCATACGCAGCCCACAGTAGAGGATCTAAAGTCAAAGCCTGCATTAAGTGTTCAATAGCAAGGGCTTGTCTGCCCATGTACCTAACAAAGATGAAAATATGAAGACCTATATAAGCATAAAAATGGTTCAGTTAATTTGGATTACAAAAAGGAATTACTTTATAAACTTGTTAGTCATATGGCAAACAAAACAGCAAAAAAAAATTACTAGACACTAAAAAAGCAAGATATAAACAGTAAGAAATTTGAGAGGAGAAAAAAATTCATTATCAAATAAATATAAATCCAAAAAAACCTTTTTTGGCAAAAAAAAATTATCATGTTACATGACATGACATGACAACAAATTAACCATAGTTGAACCCCCTAAATATAATCAGAAAACACTAGCCTCGGTGCACACAAGAAGCTACAAGTTTACATTGATTGTAAGAGTTCAAAATAATTCAACAACCTATATATAAGTCCAAGAAGGTAATGACCAGCTGCTCCATCTGGAACCTGCAGAGAGGAAGGTAAAGCAACTTAATGCTTTCTGTTTCAGCAATCTTCACGTGCAAATGACAAAATAATATTGATCAAGATCGTCGACTTTAAAAACCAATTGAATAACTAGAAATACGATGACTCTAAAAAAGAAACATCATTCAGCATTTCTATAGGACGGGAAAGTGTCTCAATGTTTGATGTTTGGGTGAGATTCACATGTAGAAAATACCAAAAAACCTAGGCTTTCAAAACCAATTCAAATTAGTAAAATGATACCATAGAATGAGATTGAAAAAAAATCAGTTCCTTGTGTAACTGTGGTTGCTGAGAAACTAAAACCAAAAGAACCATCCAACCAAATTCTTCAGCAAGATTTCAGTGATATGGTCTTGTTCTAGATTGATATTGAGAGTTCAGCACAATCAAAGAATATGCTGAACCTCACCAATGACGTTAACTAGCTTAGCCAAGTTTTTATGCATCCAGCTACTCAAATTGATTTAAATCACATAAGGAGAAGGATATACTGGTAATGATTTGCCATCCTGATAATTCAATTAGCTCCAGCGTGTAAGTTCTTCAATCATTCAATTCATAAGTAGCATATATGTAGAATTACCATGAAGAAGAAATAAATATGTCAGCTTGATGGCCAGATGAGTGTTCTGCTTTCATAAAGAACAACAACTAATATTGCCCTCCTAAATCGGTATTTCTCTCATTCAGTGTCCACAATTATTATATACAAGCCTATATCCTTTTGAAGGAAGAAACATCTCTAAATTATCTAGTTATGGCAGAGGTGTTAGACAACTGTAGGCCATTGTTGTTTTCAATGTTCATCAGTACATTTAGATGAGTAGAAAAAATGAATGAGGTACACACAGTGATATCTAGACTCATACGTTGGTGAAAAGAACAAATCCTGAATTTAATCTAGGTATCATAATACAATAGCAATCTAGATAACATGGAAGTAAACTTCATCTCAATAACTCAGCAGAATGAAATGAATACATGCCTCAACATTTGGTTCATTAGCTGGGCATAGTGCTGCTTCAGCTTCTTGTAGAAGATTCATCTGGAAACATGACATTGCAAACAAGTAGCGGGAATGTGGCATGCTTGTGCCTGCGTATATGGAAACCAAAAGGAGAATGTAATTAATTAACCCATCTGTAGTGCATAGAAGGCAAAAACAAACCAAATGAAGGAAACAAGAAGAGGTGTTTATTAGAGAATAACAGTACACGAATCTACTAGGAGCACTGCATGCAGCTAACATTATTTAAGTGAACTATCATCCAAGATCAATAGAATCCATGCAGAGCGCGTTACATCCATTAACATCGTGAAACAAAATATTCATGCAATTTTCTGTGCCATTTTCCAGACTGCATTACCTTTGAGTATTTGGTAGGCACAATATGCTTTTCCATTTTGCAAGTAACAAGTTGCCAGGAGCTGCAAATTGATCTGCAATAAACAGACACATCACAAAAGCATAAGTAAAAGTAAGCAACATGGGTTCAAAATCCTCCAATTAAAAACTTGAACCAAAAGAATTGGATCATCATGATGAGTTATGTTAGGGTGAATTGTTTGTAGAGCTAAAACAACCACAAATTCCTCAAAATACAAATCACATACGCACAGCTTTAATAACTACATAGGACACCCAAAAAAAACCAAAATGTCAATCAAATAAGTGTAGATTAAGAGCTATAACATTCACTACATTCCAGCTGGAAAATTAGATTTTTCATTCCCATTTCATCAATACAAAGAGAAAATCTAACAAATTTAGCTGCAATGCACGTGCAATTCATGACGGGTAATTTGCACTGCTCGTCCAAGCAAAAGTAACTATATGTAAGAGAAAATAAAAAGCAAAAAAATGTAACGACTATTATGATTAACTACCAAAAGAAGGAACAAGCAGATTAATGTATAATCAAATGAATATGCTACAGATTCAGACCGGGAAGCAATCCTAAGAATACGTGAGAAATGGTTCGAATAACACTAGAAATAACGACCGACCAATAGCTAGAGATCCAGACCACAACAAGAAGAGAGAAGGAAATGCCAAATCGGACCTCAGTAGGGAACTCGGCGCAGAGACGCTCGCAGAGGAAGATGGCGTTGCGATGCATGAAGAAGCGAAGGCTGTTCTGGACGCGATCCACCATTAGGGTTTCCATGGCCGCTCGCCACCTTCTCCTTCGCTGCACTTCCGGGAGCAGGCGGCGCGAGGGAGGCGACCGAGGAGAGAAGGCCGGGAGGGCCGACGGAAGATCGGCGGCGCCGGTGGAGGAGGAGGCGGATCGGAGAGCGATCGATGGGAGTGAGAGGAAAGGGAGGGTTTTAGATTGGTGGGAGGTCGAATTCGAGGGTTTGATTTTGACGGTGTCGATTTCGAAACCAGATTTAAATTTGTTTCTTTTTGAGCGACGGATAAACCATGCTTACTTCGACGCACGCTCAACACCTTCAATCATACGCGTTAATTTGACTCAAGGATCTGAGACACGTGGAAGCATCCTATTAATTCGAAAATATAGCGTCGTGTACACATTTTACCAATTGCTTAGTTTTATCCCGGGTCACGGTGCCGCAGTAAAATATTCAGATTATCATCTAAATACTTATGATTTAAACCCGCGGTGTATTTACATAAATTTTTCTTCCAAATAGGGGGTGTAATTAAATGATACTGGATTTCTGGGTTGACCGTCGCGTGTGCTTCCCGGTTTACCCTGATGATAAACTTCCGTAGGACCGGACTGGTCATCCCAGGGATAGTCAATGATTCTAACTGAGAGTATCATTTTTGTCCCCGGGGTAGTCATGGTACCGCGGTAGGGCATTTAGATTGTGACTCAGGGCACCCACAGTTCGGACTTCAGTTACGATGTATTTGTAGGAATTTTTCCTCCAAATGGAGGACGTAATCAAAAGATGCTGGATTACTAGATTGGTCGTCGCATGCACTTCCTGATTTACCTTGATGATTGATAGAAAATTTCTATGGAACCAAATCGATCACCACAAGGATAGTCAATGAAATTCACCGGAATTAACTTTTTTTTTTACTTGGTTTTTTTCTTAAATCCAGAGATCCACTTACCCTACTGCCATCACAAACTTTATTGGTTCATTAACATCTCCTTATTTCCACAATCCATAATAATACAACATCAACAAGAAAGACGTAGTTTAAGCACTGTCCATAAGACCAGCATTTCGATAACATTCAACGGTATCAATGAGGCTCTCCTTCATTGTTCTATATCTCAACCCCAACTTCTCCAGCTTCTCTGAACGCAGTCTGTAACTCTTTGCTTCTGTGAATCTGCATGATGTTTAACAAATCCAGATTCATAGAAGTTGAAAGAAAGCAACTTCTTCAAAATAATTTTACATCACTCACTTTTCAGGATATTTGTAGTTCGGGTATAAGCTCCTTAGCATATCTATCAAATCAGGCATTTTCACCTCATAAGGTGCACAGCTATGTCGCCCTGATGCTTCTGGTTTCTCGTATACCAGAAATAGTGCATCAGCTACATCCCGAACATCCACCAAATAGAATAATCTGTCTTCCATGGAGCTGTGTGTACCTGCAACATAGTGATAAGTAGGGTATGGGATCATGCCTTGTGTGATATCTGCAAGGGTTCTAATGATACAGAAGAAAATAATAGACCATTCAGAATATTGATGAGAAACAAGCTGCTAGCATTCACAGTGGGTTGGAGCAACGGCCCAATGACGTAAGATGGACAAACAGACACTACATCGAGTCCATGCTTCTCGCCATAGTTCATTGCCTCACGCTCTGCTAGTGTTTTTGAAAGACAGTACCAACTCTATGAACACAAAAGGAATCAATGATTAAATAAGCGTCTTTTAGGCAAGCATTCAGCATATGCAATATTAATCAGAACACTATAAGAAAAGTCAGATCAAGTAACTAAAAGAACACATACACGGAGCAATTCTTGCAAAACTGCGGTAATTGCAATGCTCTCATTATCTTCTCCTCAAGAGGCTGAAAGTAATTGATAATTTAGCAAGTCTTGTTTGTCTGAATTTTTTAGGGTTGGTTAACTATGAAAGAATACATAAAGTGAGTAATCTTTGCACAGGTATGACATTTGCAATTGCTCTCGTTATCTTCCCCTTAGAGCCTAACATAACAAGTGATATGGGAGGTAGGGTTTGTCCCCTACATGGCATAGAAAGGTCAAGAGTCAAGCTAGCCTTGAAGCTAGATGAGCCAGATCAAGGGGGGACTCGGGTCTCAACCCTCCGAGTTATGTCCCAACTGGGTTAGACTCATATCCTATGCGGACCTGACTTGAAGACCAATGCCACTTGGCACCCGACAGCCGACTTCAAGACCAACGCCTCTGAACACATGACATCTGACTCCAGGACCAACACCACTCGGCACTTGACTCCGGGATTGACGCCACATGACACCTGACTTCCCTCTCCGAGACCCTTGTCACTCAACGCCTAGGTAGGGACGACGTGGCCAAGAACACGGGAGAGCATGTATGAGTGAAACACCCCCTCGACTTGAACTTGGGACAAGTGGAGAACCTGGGATCCACTTCCTCTGCTAACATAAATATATAAAAGAGAGCTCATCTTTAAGAGCATCCACAACGCTAATTCGTTATAACATCCATCACCTCATCAAAAAACATGGGCTAATTGTCGTATACTCATTATAACAATATATCTTTTCGTTCACATCTCTTTTAACATTAATACTCATTATTTATGCGCTCCATCGTCTACTCACTCATCTCTTTTACTATTTTTTAAATAATATTAAAAATTTTATAATTTTTTTAAAAAAAAAAGGAAAAAAAAATTAGGAAAGAGAGAGTGTTCAAAGATGCTCACCCTCTCTCCTCTCTCTTGTGAATGGGCATTATAATGCTCACTCACAATGGAGAGGGGGTGTTAAATGGGCATTATAATGCCCATTTAGCAAAACCACAATGAGGATGCTCTAAGGCGCACATATGCACACACAATTTCAGCCACTTCTTTTCTAATTCATAGTACTTTCATATCCTTCATCTCTATTTACTGGAACTGACTGGAACTGACTTAAACGTCGGAGAACCACCATTCTAACTCTCTAACTGTTGCAGAGCCCCAACTTGAAGACCTCCAACCCGTCTCCAGCATCCTTATTGGTGGTTCCCTCCTCCTTAATCTCGGACTGGATCAAACAGTATACACCAAGAGAACGAAAATATATACCAAAGACAAAATTATATTGATGTTGCTCCAATGATAACAGAGAAAATTTTCGCTAATGTTGAGCATCAATTACCTCAGTTTTCCGGCAATATTCAGCATCGGACCATGCGCTCTCATCCAAGATCTTACCCTTTGCATCTGGACTCATTACGACTGCAACAATTGATGAAACCACTACCACTCGCTTAACTTTTGCCTCAGAACATGCCTTGAGAACATTCAAAGTGCCTGTAACAGCAGGCTCAATGACCTCTGTCTGCACCACATCAAAAAGCTTTATATGTCACACAATTGTAGCAAAGACTCCATAACTAAAGGATTTCATATAATTGCTTGAGATACTTGCCTCCGGATTAGGCACTCTGGCAAAAGGGACAGGGCTAGCAACATGGAACACCCCTTCACATCCTGCAATTGCCGAGGCAACAGACTCGTAGTCGAGCAGATCTACCTTAAACAACTTAAGGTTATCTGTAGCTGTGGGGTGTAGTTCCTTTAGATGAGCATTCTTGGGATCACCTGCATAAAAGATTCAACAGAATTAGAAATCTAATGAGTTCTTAAAAAGGGGTAAATTTTAATGCTTACATCAAGTATCCCTCAGATCCTACAATCTCTTTCAAGTTTCAAAATGTTCTGTTAAACGCCATTCCAAACAGACACAGATGCAAGTTTCAATAATTCAGCGCTTCGTCTGGGTCTATCTCTCCGTCCGAGTCGTCTTCATCTTGGTACTCTTCTTGATCAAATTTTTCCTCCATGTCATCTTTGAGCCCGTCCATATCATCTCGAGCGTTGAAGCTATCATCTTCCATGGCGAAACTTAATCTTCCCTAGAATAAAGTTCGAGTATAACTAAAGGGAAAACAGTGATTTTTCATTCTTTTTTTTTCTCCTAATATCTGATCTTAGTCTTGCCTGGTCAATCTCGTGAGCATCCTAATTGCTCTTAACATATCCATGCTTGACCTCTGAGTTTGAGGCCAATTAATTTTACTTTCATCTAATCGAGTATTTTCTTATAATAAAAAATCTTCTCCACTTCGTAAGTCAATCAATGAATTCCTCGATCCATGACTACTAGAAAACTCAGGAAAATCAATTGAAAACTCATATCTTCATACCACTCTTTTTGACTACGATTTTCCCATAACTGAGCATGACTGTGATTTAGATTTTTGAAAACAGAATCACAATTATGATTAGAAAATTTACGACCTATAGAATTTTGCACTGCTAGATGTTGAGATAACTTATTTGCGGGAGATTGAGCAAGAGGGGAAGAGTTGACTTACTCGGGTCTCGGACGGTGCCATGGACGATGTATCCCTTGGAGAGCAGCAGCTTCACCAGCCAGGAGGCGATGAAGCCTCCGGCTCCGGTCACGCACATCCTCTTCTTCTCCGCCGCCGGATCCATGCGATGTTACGGCAACGCAACTCTTCGCTGACGCCAAATGAGGACCAGCAATCTGCTAGACGGCGGTGCATTTATGCTATCCATTCAATTCCGAAACTTTTCACTTTTATCCCCAGAAGTTTTCAAATCTATTTGCTTCTTTTAAACTTGCCCCTAAAGTTTCTTAAATTACATTGAATCTCCTCTAGTCTTTTCTCACTTGTTAGAATCTTAATTCAGTCAACTAAACTCTACGAACATGCACCCACAGTGATAAACAAGAAAATCAAAAATTGAATCTCAAATGAAATAAATATCTAGATAACTCGGTGCATGGCAGAGACGTTAATCTCAAATTATAACATCTTGAAAATCGAACCCTGAACTTCTCAGTTATAAGACCATGCGCCCCAACTATACTACACCTTGGGACAACAGTAAACCATCTATAGTATACCTGTATGTTTCTCGATCACACTTTCAGAATTTGCTTATATTCTTTTTCATGGCAATGGAAATGGCAATTCTCAAGTGACAGTTGAAGTAACCGGCCTATGATACACTGTTTTAATCGTCTCGCACCACAGGTCACAAATCTATTAATTCTCCCTTGCAGCTGAAACATTACTCGTACTACCAAGATATTCTGCATCTTCCTGTGGTTGATCATATTACTTTTGCGTAGTTTCCACCCTTCATCACCTTTTTGATGAATCTTGTTTCAGGTTGTTGCATTAAAAAGGATTATATATATTTCATTATTTTGTTGATTAGATTTTTAAAAACTCCTCCCTCCCTTCTCTCTCTCTCTCTCTCTCCGCCAATAAGAGGGTGCTCCCTTTGGTTATTGTGACCACTATAAGGGAGGAAAACTCTCCTTTGTGTACTTTTCTTCTTCTTTCTCTTGATCTCTCTTCTTCACTCATTGCTAATAGCTTCTGAAGGAGAGATTTATACTCAAGGAGTTGTCTTGAGGAGCTCGACATGGATACGATTAGAGGTGAGGTTGACAACGTCGCTACGGTTGATGTCATTCTCGTTACAGGTCATCCGTAAGATATACCTAGCATAAATTTACTTTCCGTAAAAATTTAATTATGTGATCATGTTTGACATGTTATATCCTTGTATGCGTATGGTGTGTGTGTGCTGAAATAATTAAAAATTATTATTGTTTAATTTTTCGTTGCACATATTTATAAAATGTGTTCTAGCACGCACCCGTATCAAGCATATCCTTACAGGCTGCCCGTTGATGTACGTAGATTATATATGTTATTTTATATCGTTTAACACACATCTTTTTGTATTTATTTGATTATGATCTATGCTTTTGCACCATTTTTTATCATATTTCAGCACAATTACTACTTTATGTCTAGATATCTGCTTGGTTGCTTATTTTAATTTCCAGGAGGAGTTTGGAGTGAAAAGGATGCTAAAGACGCAAATGAAGATCAAATGAAACAAGGATTAGAGTCTCATATCATTTCAGAACCAAATTGGGCCTGACCATGACTTGAGGCACATCGGAAGAAGATTCAGATGGTGGTCGTGTGCAAAGGCACGACCAATGAAGAAAAGAAGACATGGTCGTGCCAAATGGCACGACTAGAGAGAAGAAATAGTACAAGAAAAAGGATAAGACGTGTCCCAGAGCACGACCAAAAGCTTTCCATGCCATTTCCAAGGCACGACCATGAACTTCAAAGTGGAGTTCTGACGAGCTGGCCGTGCTACTTGGCACAGCTGAGAAGAGGCAAAGCAGAGTTGCTCTTCTTTAGCCGTGACAAACTGTAAAATACAGCAACAAAAACTAATTAATTAATAAAGCTAAATAGAGAAATAACCTTAACGGAATTTTTCAGAATTTTTAGAAAGTTTTTGGGAATTTTTCGGAGCTTGTATGACGAGTTCAAAGGGGATAAATATTGGGTCACGGGAAAGCCTATTTAGACTACCCCATTTAAATGAAGAAAAGTTAAATTTTCCTTTTCTTTTTCTATTTCTTTTTCTTTTCCCTTTCTTCCATGTCGTGTCGTGCCTGATCCTCTTCTCCCCTTTTCTCTTCCTCTTCGTAGCATCGATCATCTTCCTCTCCTTACCAACCTTCGCCGCCGACGCTTATTCTCCTCTTCCCTCCCGAGACGCACCACTTCCAATCTTCCTCTTTTCCTCATGCTTCTCCCCTTATCCTCCTCTACCCCGTCGTTCCTTGCCGCGGAGATCCCCAAATCACGTCGAGCAGCATCTCTACCACTCCGATCTAGAGCCATGCCCTAACTTGATCCACCGCCAGCCTACCCGTGCTCTACTCCTTGAGTGTCGGCGCCACTCGACCGTCGGCCATCAGCCTTGAACCGGCCAAGAGAAGGAGAGCACTAGCTAACAATCCACCATCGGCGATCTTCTTCCTCCCTTGTCATAGCCGGAGCAGAGCCGCCTTCCCTCTACCCTAGCGTAGCGCCGGCAGCTCGATCCCCTTCCACCTCCGACAAAAGGGTAAGCTGCCAGCATAGATTTGGGATCTGGCCACTGGATTCTGGCAACGATTTCTCCAAGGGCTAACTACTTCATTTTGGCAGCAAGTTGTCTTCGGCTGTGGAACACCGGCTGAGGCTTTGGATTTGGGTAAGGTTGTAGTCTTTTGGAGTTTAATTCTAGTAAGGAGTGTTTGTGCTAACTGGGAGTTGTTTGTGTTAGGACCAAAAGTAGCTAGAGGGGGGGTGAATAGCTCGTCGCGTTCGCTCGGTGCTCGGCGTTGCTTGTTCCTTCAAAGATGTGCAGCGGAAAATACAGAAACAAACACACAACACTAACACGGTTGGTTTTACTTGGTATCCACCTCACAAGAGGTGACTAATCCAAGGATCCACACCAACACACACACCCTCCACTAAATAAAACTCTCCTTTGTGGTAACTACCAAGGGCGGAGAAGCCCTACAATACTCAATACAAGAAGAGAGGGAAAGGATACAAGAAATACAAGCTTACAAGCTTACAATGAGTACAAAACCCTAACCCTAGCTTCTCTTCTTGGCTTTGATCCGCCTCTTGACTTGGAGAGCTTCCAAGATCCTTCAAGAACTGGCGATCTGAGCTTTGTGAGCGCTGTGGAGGAGTTGGCGAGAGCTCTGGAGTGAATCGGAGAAGTTCTACCGCAGCCATCGAACGCCTGCAGCTATAAACGACGCCAACGGTCGGATCCCGATCGATTCGAATGTTCCCAATCGATCGGGGGGCTTTGATCGATCCACGGATCGATCCAGCGCCTATCGAATAAGCGCTGGATCGATCCACGGATCGATCCGGAGCGCCTGCCCCAATCGATCCACCGATCGATTGAGACCTCGGATCGATCCACGGATCGATCCGGAAGCTCTGTTCGCTGGGACAGGTGCGGATCGATCCACCGATCGATCCAGAGCCTGGATCGATCCACTGATCGATCCAGCACTTGGTTTTTGTCCAAAACCAAGTCCTAAACCTCCCAAACCAACATCCGGTCAACCTTGACCTGTTGGTATGTCATGCCTAGCATCTAGTCACTCCCTTGACCTGCTAGGACTCCCTTACCAAGTGTCCAGTCAATCCCTTTGACCCACTTGGACTTTTCTCTGTGCCAAGTATCCGATCAATCCCTTTGACCTACTTGGACTTTTCTTTCATGCCAAGTATCCAGTCAATCCTTTGACCTACTTGGACTTCCCAGCACCAGATGTCCGATCATCCTTGATCCATCTGGATTTTCCCTTGCCTGGCTTCACTCACCAGGGCTTTCACCTAGCTTCACTCACTAGGGTTTTCCATCTGCCTAGCTTCACTCACTAGGACTTTCACCTAGCTTCACTCACTAGGGTTTTCACTCTGCCTAGCTTCACTCACTAGGACTTTCACCTGGCTTCACTCACCAGGATTTCCATCTGCCTAGCTTCACTCACTAGGACTTTCACCTGGCTTCACTCACCAGGATTTCCATCTGCCTAGCTTCACTCACTAGGACTTCCTTCTGCCTGGCTTCACTCACCAGGACTTTTATTTTGCCTAACATCCCAGTTAGGACTTCCCAGTCAAGTATCCAGTCAACCTTGACCTACTTGACTCTTCTTCAATCAATATCTTATTGTCAAACATCTAAACCCAAACCAAGACTCAGCTTGGTTACCCAGGTCAACCTTGACCTGAGGGATATTGCACCAACAGTTTGTAGTAACTTCACAGTAGCACCGACAATAGATCTTCGGCAGGAGCTACCTTCGGATAACAATTATTTCCTGACAGCACGCATCTCCGGTAGTGAATCAGCAGTTGAGTCATCAGATTCAGGTGAGTATTTGGATTGAGTCCTTGGGTTGAATACCTTGATATGGATGTGATGATTTTTTATTTAAGGCTTTTGGAATTTGCTGTGGCAATTGTGTTTCGGTTGAGGATTTAAAGGAAGAGGTTGCAAAGGTTAGTTTATCATGATAAGCTTTAATTTGATCAATGAAGGTATTGGAATTAGTTTTAGAACGCGTTATTTTAGAATAACTAGGGTTAAGGAAACTAACCCTAGTTGAACATTGAGTTATATTTAGTTAGAGTTAATTGATGGATGTAATCTAAGTTTCAGATTAGACTCGAGTTATGTAGCTAACCGAGATTAATAAATGAATTAGGATTCCTAGTAAATAAGAATTTAATTTAACTATTTGATATTTGTGGTAGTAACTAAATTAAAGGTGTTGTTACAGGACTCTGATTTGCAACAAGCTGCCTTTCATGAGATTTCTTTTGACACGCGCTATATCGGAGGCGGGTACCTTGACTTATCTTTTAGATATTGTCTTTTGATATGCATAGTAAATTTTAACGAGTAGTAATAATTATGTTATATCTGCATTGGTATGTCATTGTCTGATTCCTTTAGCATGTTTATTTACTATCTGTTTTGTATTCATTTCCCTTTTGATTATTTTATGCTCATAAAGGTAGTGCCATATCATGCCTTATGATATACTGGACTAGACAATTACCATATCTGACATGTGTACCCAGATTTTTTTATTTAATCCATGTATTTTCTTTGGGTACATATTTTATGGATGTAGATATGGTCAAGATCTTCATGCTTAGTGTCATGCACCATCTCGCATGATTGCATGCTAAGCGATTGACAGCTCCATTATTGTTGAGCACATCACAAGTTACATGGATTTGCACACACAACCACTCATGGGTTAGTGGTATATCAGGCAGGGTGTGTGACAGTTTTGCTCTGTTAGGCTCCGCTGGTCCCCTCATTGGTAGTGGTGACGCAGCGTGGTAGCCGGCAGGGATCCCTCCTCTGGACTGTCTCAGGGAGATGAGAGCATTGAGCTCCCCCACTTATAATTTGGCGTAGGAGGATAGGTGTACTCCGACAGCATCCTGTCCACTCAGTCACTCATCAGGAACAGTGACAGCAGAGTACACAATTATCATAGCCCTACCCACTCGGTCTCACCATCGTGTATGAGATGGCTGACTGGAGTCAGGGGTGACCATATCATTTGCATCATATGCATGATTGCATTTATTGCTTGTGTTTGCTGCACTTTATTTGTTGCATATTGGATGGATGCATATGATTGATATGCATATAGGGACATGTTATTTTCGGTCTGATAACCTTATTATCCTGATAGGAGGTCCTGGTAGTACAACTTCTCCCTTTACTTCCAGTTTTGCATTGTTCATTATTTCATGAGACTGTACACATATTTATTACTATTAGTTATAGTTTGCTATGCATGTCAACTTGGTATCCGCTGAGTGTTGGACACACCCCGTTGATTATATCTATTTCAAGTTGAGGTCATCAGGAGGTTCTAGTCGCTAGTCCCCCACCACTTCACGTCGCGACGGTTTTCTAGTCTTTAGTCTTTTGGTTCCTTGCTACATTTCATATATATGCGTGTCATGTGTATGATTTGTACTCGAGGATTTTTGTCGAGTTTTGGTCTACTACTTATTTTTCCGCTGCGATGGTTTCTCTGTTATGGTTTTAAGTTTTTCGTCGTTGTAGTGGCGTAGGTTTTATTTAATATAAACTGCGTGGTTGTGTCAGCCAGAGGATGAGATGATATAAATTGAGTGGTTTATCTAGTATTTTTTTATATTTATTGTTCCGGTCGTATTGGCCGAGGTATGTGTGGCTCTGAAGGCTTGTAGTAAAGTTTCATATTGTCACTCGTACAGGGGAGATGCTGTCGAAATTTCTTCTAGCAGGGACTACCTGGGGCATACACAAACCATACGGCTTGGTTGTGTGGAAAGAGCCAAACTTGCTCTGGTTGTGCCTTATGGCATGGCAAAGAAGTCAGCAGCAGAGAAGGTGTCATGCCATTTGGCATGGCCAAACACTTGTGGTCAAGATTGATTGGCTCTGGCCGTGCCAAATGGCACGGTCAGATGCTGGAGTCATGTCTAAGCCGTGCCTAAAGGCACAACCAACCCGTGTCACACCGTTATAAGAGGAGCACTTCATCTCCTCCAAAAGGGGGGAGGAAGTTTTATGGAAAGGAAAAGACCATCTAGGTCAAATCCTTGCATCCGGAGGCATTGTCCGGGCGATCCGAGATTGTTCTACTGCTCTATCCTCATCGTCACGCCAAGATCTGCATCTAAAGACTTCACTTGACATCAAAGGATAAGATTTCCTCTTCCTTCTCTTGGATTTATGTTATTATGAGTCTTTAGATTGCATCTCTAGCTATTATTAAGTAGATTTAATCTGTTATAGGACGTAGGATGTAATTGTAATGTGTGGATAATGTAAACTCTATAGAATTATCAATGATCTAGTTTGATGATGTTTATATGCATTTGTTTTATTTGATGAAATGCTTGCATAAAGGCATTCTCTTATGATCATGAATTTGTCTATCTAGATTATATTTTGAATTATATACATTGTTATATGTCTATATCAGGACAGTGCGTGAACTTGAATTTTCGTTGATCAGATGCATAAATCATCGCTTCTTTTGAGTGTATGTTCCGATATGTCTCGATATGACCTTAGGATACTTGTTTGGAGTTGAGTATTTAAGGTAACTATTCTTCTATATGGAACGCAATTTCCTAAGGGAGGATGATTCTATATATGGATAAGTCTATCACTTGACCTAATGGGCTTCTCCTAATCATATATGTTGCGTAAGTGACCTACGTAATCTAGAGACATATATCCGGGGGAGATCTTGTGACAGGAGGTACTCTATTGAAAATCCGAACTCTCTAAGTTGCTTCTTCACTTGATGGTATACTTGGTTATTGACATGGGAAGCACTCTGATACACCGTCATGGGGTGGAATTCGGTAGATGTTTAGACTGTCCTATAAACATATAAACAGAGGACTAGGAACGGATCAATTCGTAGCACAACATCTACCATTATAATAAAACCTTCGGCCTAGAACATCTTCTGAACTAAGGACTTCCTCAATTTACTTTCTTTACTTTCACATTTTAATTCTAAAATCTCAAAACAAACATCTATCAATTTTGTCTACCTAAATTCGAAGTGTAGAACCAACTAGCATTTAAATTTCGATCCTCATGGGATCGACTTTATAAATTTTATTACTTAACGACAACCGTGCGCTTGCTGTCATAACATCACCTGTCCCTCTAGGTACATAATTTTTCTTCATGTCATCTTTGAGTCTAACTGATTTCTCTTTCTTTTTTGCAGCTCAAATCATGAACAGAGCATTGCTAAGCTACAAGTGTAAGCTTATCGATGCGGAGATAAACGCCAAAGGGGTGGCTGAGCTTGAGAGTCGCAATCTGGTGTCGGTCAAGCATTCTGAATAGTGACTGGCAAAACAGGGGGAAGCCAGCTGGCGGCCAGTGACACAGAGGCCAACACTAGCGAGTTGCTACCTGAGCGGCACTTTATGGTGCTAACCGTGGTCCCGTCAGAGTCGGCCACCTCGGTCCAGCTCCGTAAGAGGCACCGAGCGGAGTCTTCCTCCCACTTTGCAACTTCGTCTTTATATGTCCTTGTTCCCACAGCGACTCCCTGACCTCCGTCTGAGCTAGTCAAGACTTCTTTCTCTATAATTCCTGAGAGGAAGGTTGTCTTGCTAACTCCTCCTTCTGATTGGACTCTTTCTTTATCTAGACTGCTGACCGGGATGATATTTGCACTGTCAATCTCCTATCTGCCACCCCTGTTAATGAGCACAAAGGCCCCTATTTCCATTTTTCATTCATCCCCCATGTCCAAGTTCCAGGGCAAGGCCACCTCAGAGCCTTCAAGTCCGAGCGGTCATAGACTTATCAGCCCATTATTCGCTTGCCAACCAATGAGTGGTGCCATCTAGACAATGTCGAGTCGCGCTCCCCAGAGCGCCAAATCAAAATTCAAGGTCCCCTAGTGCAGAGCTGGGCAGATGCTAGGGCCAGAGTGACTACTATTTCGCCCAAGGAGCTTGCTGATAGTTTCAATCAAAAAACAACTAGGGTAAGTTTAGCTGGAATCTTTGGGGTAAGTTTAGCTGGAATCTTTTCTTCACTTTTCTTGATCGACACTAACTGGCTTCTTTTGATTACAGTTTTGGGTGGAGAGTCTGGCTATGTGCAAGAGGCTGGCATTCTAGGAGCACAAGAACCAGCAACTACGAGCACCGGTCAGGCAAATAGACACCTCATAGGCTCGAGTCGATCAATTAACTACGGAGGTGACCCAACTAAAGAAAGACTTAAACACGAGCTTTGAGTAAGTTCTTGGGTCCGAGTAGGCACTCATGGTGGAAAAGAATAAGAATCACGATTAGGTTCTCTCTATCTCGACCGGCTAGCCAAGCAGACTCATCACTTTGAGTCAAAGATTAATTCTGCCAACGCTAAGAAGTTCATGGGTATCAAAAATAAGGAGGCTTGGGTTTTGGCAAATAAGTTTAAAGAGGCAGAAGCTATGTTAGCAGCCGAGCAAGTTAGCCGAACCACTGAGCAGATGGCAAGCTCGCTCCAGCTCAGGGAGCATTAATGAATAATTAGTGAGAAAGACGCTGAACTGGTCACGCTAAAGGCCGAGTTGGAGGCATCCAAGGCTAAATTCAACAAGTTCAAGGAGGAGAAGTCTGATCGGCTAGAATCTTTCAGGATGAAGCACCTTTGCTCCTCAAATTGCAACCATATGTTCACCGATCAGACTCTTCGTCTCTTTGACTACTACATTGATGGAACCCTCTAACAGTTGAAGGATGGTGACTGCCTCTCCCTCGAGATGTTTACCAAAATTATAAAAAGGGAGAAGATCGCGGATTCACTCCTAGATGACGTGCTTAACTACCTTGCATAGTTCTTTCTATAAGTTTGGCAGCATCTTCTTGTAACCGCCAGAGGCACCCTGTAAAAATTTTTGTATGAATCCATGCACGCCCATTCGATGTTTTTGAGTTCTCTGTTTTAGAGTCTTGCAATCTTTTAACCTATCCTTAGCGTAGGAGGCTTGGTTTTTTAGATTTGTCCGCATGATACATAGAATGAAAGTTGAGCTCTCTTATAACACGACCGAGGGGCGCGTGCACCTTGAGCACTTAGTGTGAGTACTTCGCTTACTTATAACACGAGCAAGCGTCACGTGAGTCTTGGGTACTTAACGCAAGGGCTTCACTTGTTTATAACTCGCCTGAACGGGTCGAGAGTCTAGGGACGTAAGAGCTTAGCTCACTTTTAACTCTTCCAAACAGGTCAAGAGTCTTTGACACTTAGCACGAGGGCTTGACTTACTTATAACTTGGTCAAACAACTCAAGAGTCTAGAGGTGTGAGAGCTCAGCTCATTTATAACTCGCCCGAACGGATCAAGAATCTTTGACACTTAGCGAGAGGGCTTGACTTGCTCATAACTTGGCCAAACGACTCAAGAGTTTGAAGGCGTAAGAGCTCAGTTCAATTATAACTCGCCTGAAAAGGGTCGAGAGTCTTTGACACTTAACTCGAGGATCTTGTTCACTTATAATTTGGTCGAACGGCTCAAGAAACTGGAAGCACGAGAGCTCAGCTCACCTATAACTCACCCGAATGGGTCAAGAGTCTTTGACACTTAGCGTGAGAGCTTTACTTGCTTATAATTTGGTTGAATGGCTCAAGAGTTTGGAGGCGTAAGAGCTCAGCTCACTTATAACTTGCCGGAACAAATTGAGAGTCTTTGACACTTACTGTGAGGGCTTTGTTTGCTTATAACTTGGTCGAATGACTCAAGAGTCTGGAGGCATGAGATCTTATCTTACTTATAACTCTCCTGAATAGGTCGAGAGTCTTTGACACTTAGCACAAGGGATTTGCTCGCTTATAACTTGACCGAATGGCTCAAGAGTCTGGAGGTGTGAGAACTTAGCTCACTTATAACTCGGCCGAATGGGTTGAGAGTCTTTGACACTTAGTGCGAGCGCTTTGCTCGCTTATAACTTGGCTTAACAGCCCAAGAGTTTGACACACTTATTAATTTTTCCTTCAAATTTTCTTGCATTAATGGAATAAATATTTTTACAATTTACATGAATTTAATCATAAACTTACTACCTGGCCCGGTAGGGCTGTAAATGGTTTGCACTTCATGGTCATTCCAGGTTTCTCTCATTTTCAACTTGTAAATAATAAGATCTTGAACTGAGCTTTTGGAGTTAACATTATTAATCAAGTTCAATCTTTAGGAGTTAAACTTGAATCACAAACGAAACTTAACATTATTAATTCAAGTTCAATCTTCAGGAGTTAAACTTGAATCGCAAACGGAACTTAACATTATTAATCAAGTTCAATCTTCAAGAGTTAAACTTGGATCACAAATGGAACTTTACATTATTAATCCAAGTTTAACCGATGTATTCTTCTTAAGTTAAACCATATTACAAAAATTATCAAATATCTATTTCAAGGATCGGCTCCCAGGTTAAACATAGCGAGGCACTAGGCCTTCTTGGGTATAGGATCATCCACCACTGCCTCGACAAAGTCTTTCAAAGAAATTGGATATTTAACTTCTTATAGTAAACTAGGTTTAACTACAAAGACCTCAATAGAAGCACAGTATCGAACATGAAATCGAAAAACGATAATGTAAAAACTGTAATCTTCTTGTGTTTGGTATTTCAAAATCTAAACAAAAGAATGAACTAGTTATGATGCGGAAACTAATAACTAGTTATACCTTTTGTATTTTATAGACCTCTTGATCTTCTGTCGTATTCCTCTTCTTATCTCAGACGTCGTGTGGGTGATGATCTACCGAGATGAGAATCCACCCAAGTCTTCTTCTTCTCCTTGCAAATTTCGGCCACCAACTATTCTTCAAGGGAAACTTTCTTTCTCTTCTTCTTCTCCACAAGCAACCGACCACCAAGATGAAACAAGACCTCCAAGTGTCGCTGGCCTCAACAAAAGGAGAAGAGAGAAAGAAGAGAGGAGAGGGCCGACCACCACCACCAAGCTCCAAGGGATGCTAGGAAACAAAGTCTCCTTTCTCTCCTTCTTCCTCAAGCAAGATCCGGCCACCAAAAGCTCCAAGAGATGTGATGCCGCCAGCCTCCAAGGAAGAAGAGAAGAGGATGAGAGAGGGCCGACCACCATCAAGGAAAAAAGAGGAGAGGAATAATAGATGTGTGTTGTGAGGTGAGGCACCTCTACCCTCTCTTTTATATTCCTTGGTCTTGGCAAATAAGGAAAGTTTTAAACATAATTAAAACTTCCTTATTTTCCTTGCCAATGACTAAAAAGGAAAATTTAATTAAAACTTCCTTTTAATCTTTCAATGGTCGGCCACATCATGTGCACTAAACAAGGAAAGTTTTAAACATAAAATTAAAACTTCCTTATTTGTTTTCAGAAATTTTTAAAATAAAAGTTTCTCTTTTAAATTCCCTTCATGATTGGTTATAAAAGGAAACTTTTATAAATTAAAATCTCTCTTTTAAAACATGTGGATGATTACAATTAAGGAAAGTTTTCTCTAAAAATTAAAATATTCCTTTTAACTACAAATAAGGAAAGATATCAAACCTTTCTCTTAATCCTTTGTAGAAACTATAAAAGAAAGATTTAATTTTAAAATCCTCTTTTAAAATCATGGCTTCCACATAAGGAAAGATTTTAAAATAAACTCCCTTTTATTTTTTATGTGGTCGACCACCTAAGCTTGGGCTCCAACCTAGGCCAACCACATCTTAATCCCATCCAAGGCTTGGTTTGGTCGGCCCTTGCTTGGGCTCCAAGCTTGGCTTGGCCGACCACCTAAGAATGGGTAAGAAGGTGGGCTTTAGGTGAATATAAGACTTTATAATTAAGAGACTACGACAGGGACCAAGAAGAGGAATTGGTTTTGGTCTCCCGATGAACTTGACCTTCCCGTGTTCGCCCCGAACACCCAACTCGAGTTCATCAATAATAACTCATGCCACTAAAGAGTTATTATTGAACTACCGTACCAATCTCATATTACTATATGAGCTCCTTCTTATCATGAGTGTGTTAATCTCCCTGTGTTTAAGATATCGAATGTCCACTAATTAAATGAATTACTGACAACTCATTTAATTAATATCTAACTCCAAGAGTAGTACCACTAAACCTTATTATCATGTCGGACTAAGTCCACCTGCAGGGTTTACATGACAATTCTTATGAGCTCCTCAAGGGGACATCATCAACCTAGATTACTAGGACACAGTTTCCTTCTATAACCAACAACATACCATATAAATAATATTAATTCCCAACCTATCGGGTCTTTTGATTTAACGAGCTAAATCTCACCCATTGATAAGTCAAAGAAATAAATACTAAGTATACATGTTTGTTGTTATATCGGGATTAAGAGTACACACTTCCATAATAACTGAGGTTCTATTCTTTTATGCAGTCAGTATAAAAAGAACAACCTCAAATGATCCTGCTCAATACACTCATAGTGTACTAGTGTAATTTTATAGTTTAGATAAACTAATACTAAATTACACTACAACCACTCCAATGATTTGTCCATTCCATCTTGATTGTAAGCTATTATTTATAATTTATAAGGATTTGATAACATGATCTTCTGTGTGTCTCCTCACACCATGTTATCTACAATATAAATTAAATAGACAACTACACTTAGCATAAATGTAGACATTTGATCAATGTGATTCTTATTTCTAAATAAATGTTTATAAAAAAAGTTAAACTTTTAGTATACATTCCAACAGAAGGATTTACAGAAGATGATCAAGTCTACATCCAACAATGAAAAGGCGAACATCACCTGCTTTATGCAACAAGAAGAGTCACTTCAAGCACGAGTACCCTAGTATGAAAGAAGAAGAAGTCAAATCCAAGAAGACAAGAAGAAAAAAGGCACCCAAAGCCACCTGGAGGACTAGACACCAGGCTAAAGTCAAATTAGGCAAGGAGGACCAGATAGCTAGCGTAAAGCCCAGATAGGTCAAAGAGAACCAGATATCTGCAGGTAGTCCAGTTGTGTCAGCAGGATCTGACAACTGGCTGCAATTCAGATGGAGCATATGACAGGAAGACCTGGTGGGTCAGACGTCAAGTCAAGTAAGTCTGCAAATGGTAACTAAGCTAACCACTGGAGGAGAGAGGTCCAATGAGGACTAGTCCTTGTGGGATTGTAGGCGTTGGTCTAACTTAAATCCATTTAAAAAATCTAAGTTGAGATTAAGACTAGATCTTGGTCGTGTTAGCATGATCTAATTTATAATTTTATTATGTGTGTTAACTCTATTTTGCAGGTGCTAGCTTTTATTATTTTAGACTAACATATTTTGTAGGAGCTTGGAGCAAAAAATGGAGTCCATATGAATAATACTCGAGATGCCTCAGTTGAGTGGAAGTGAAAGGTTGGAGGCACCCCAAAATAGATAAGCATCGAGGATAAAGTTTCAGTGCTTGAAGACACGTCGGAGATGATTGGAAATGCCTCAGATCGGACTGGAGGCATCACCAAGTGGAAAAACAATAAACTTCTCGGTTATTGGAGGCACCCCCAATGCAGTGTAACAGAGGAGTTCAGTCAATACTCAAATCATCAATTTCTTACCTGCTTTCAAGCTCTTTTTGCTACGTCATACTCCTATTACTGCTCCACTACAACTTTGCTACGTCCAACTACTACAGTCAAAACGACACCAAACCTCGAGCTACAATCTTCAAACTACTACAAGCGTTGGTAACGATTTAAAGTTGATTATTATTGTTCTTGCATAAGATAAGAAAGTGTAGTTTGTCACATTTTCTTCATTTATATTTAAGGTTTAATTTTTACTGGATTATCCATTAGATACGTCCTAAGGGGACGTGAGCCTTAGAGTAATAATCATTAGGCTACGAACCAAGTAACTGACTGTGTGCTAATTCTTTTGCTCTTTCTTAATTTATTTTCTTTCGCTACGCACTCGATTTTCGATAAATTTTTTAAAAATAAAAAAAAAGATAGTTTTGATCCTACAGTAGTAACCATTGGGCTACAAACCAAATAATCGACTATGTACTAATTCTTTTGCTCTTTCTTAATTTATTTTCTTCTATTATGCACTTGATTTTCGATAAGTTTTTAAATTGAAAACCATAGTTTCGATCCTACAATAATTTCTGTTCTTCATTGCCTTCTTAAATCTTGTTTCATGTTGTTGCGTCAAAAAGGCTAACTCTTCTGTTGGAAGGACGAAGATTAATGACATTAATAAAAAATAATTTTAAATTAATTTCAATAGATTTATTATATTTGACATCACAATCAAACCCTAAACCCTAAAAACAAAACTTTCATATCTATTATATTTATTACTATACTTATAATTGTATGTCATATTTAATTTTTCTATTATTATTTAAATAATTTATATAAATAAGCCTTAATTTTAGTAAATAACATATCAAAGAATTATTTTCTATTATATTTCTTTCCTCTATCCCTCTAGGCCGTGGAGCTTCAAGATCATCTTAAGAAGGTGGGTGCACAACTAATCTCTCATAACATTTTGCTGAAGTCGGGGATCCTAAATTCATGGTTGAATTGTTCGTATTGCTCCTCGCTCTTCGTCTCCTAATTACATGGGCAGTATCTCTAAATCCTCATTTTCACAAGAATTCTTATATCACAAGTTTCAAAACAACTCATTTGATTGAAACAACCCAACGAATTCATTCAGATGCGATCACAAACTCTATTGGTTCATTAGCATCTCCTTATTTCCACATTCCACAAGAATGCAACATCAACAAGAAAGACGTAGTTTAAGCACTGTCCAAAAGACCGGCATTTTGATAACATTCAACGCTATCAATGAGGCTCTCCTCCAGTGTTCTATATCTCAACCCCAACTTCTCCAGCTTCTCCGAACGCAGTGTGTAACTCGTTGCTTCTATGAATCTGCATGATGTTCAACAAATCCAGATTCATAAAAGTCGAAAGAAAGCAAGTTCTTCGAAATGATTCTGAATTTCAGTAGTTTTACGCCACTCACTTTTCAAGATATTTGTAGTTTGGGTATAAGCTCCTCAGCTTATGTACCAATTCAGAGAGTTTCATTTTGTAAGGTCCACAGAGATATCGCCCTGACGCTTCTGGTTTCTCATAGATCAGAAATAGTGCATCAGCTACGTCCCGAACATCTACATAATAGTATGATGTGTCTTCCAAGCAGCTGAATGTACCTGCAACACGGTGATGAGGAGAATATGGGATCAGACCAAGTGTGATATCTTCAAGGGTTCTAATAATACAAAAGAAAAGTATAGATGATAGACCTTTCAGAATATGGATAAAAAACAAACTGCTAGGATTCACAGTGGGTTGTAGCAACGGTCCGATAACATAAACTGGACAAACAGTCACAACATCAAGTCCATGCTTCTCGGCATAGTTCACTGCCTCACGCTCTGCCAGTGTTTTTGAAAGTCCGTACCAATTCTATGAATTCAGAGCAATCAACGATTAAATAAGTGTCTTTTAGTCAAGCATACCAAAACCTAATGTGTTTCTGTTACTTAAGGCAACATTATATTGATGTTGCTCCAATGATCACTAAAAAATAAAAAAGATAGTCTGGTGCATAAAGTTCTTATCATGCGGAGTATGGGGAAGGATTCATTGTACGCAGCCTTACTCTGCTTTTTACAGAAAATTTTCACGAATGTTGGACATCATTTACCTCAGTTTTCCGGCAATATTCAGCATCGGACCATGCGCCCTCGTCCAAGATCTTATCGTTTGCATCTGGACTCAACCCGACTGCAAAATATGATGAAACCACTACTACTCGCTTTACTTTTGCTTCAGAGCATGCCTTGAGAACATTCAAAGTGCCTGTAACAGCAGGCTCAATGATCTCTGTCTGCACCACATCAAAAGATCTTCAGATATCACACGATTGTAGCAAAGACTGCATAACTATAACATTTCATACAATTGCTTGAGACACTTGCCTCCGGATTAGGGACTCTGCCATAAGGGACAGGGCTGGCAACATGGAACACCCCTTCACATCCTGCAATCGCAGAGGCAACCGACTCGTAGTCGAGCAAATCGGCCTTAAACAACTGAAGGTTCTCTGTGGCTGCGGGGTGCAGTTCTTTTAGATGGGCATTCTTGGGATCGCCTGCAGAAAAGATTCAACAGAATTTAGAGCTCTAATGAGTTCTTAAAAAGGGGTAAATTTTAAGTTTCTCCAAGCATTAAAGAAGAAGAAGAAGAAGATATTTTGATGGGATTTTGGGAAACCTCAAAATTAATCCACCGACCCTTGCGGGAGATTGAGCAAGTGGCAGAGAGTTGGACTTACTCGGGTCTTGAACGGTGCCGTGGACGATGTATCCCTTGGAGAGCAGCAGCTTCACCAGCCAGGAGGCGATGAAGCCTCCGGCTCCGGTCACGCACACCCTCTTCTTCTCCGCCGCCGGATCCATGCGAATGATGGCCGGTGCAAATGCAATGCAGCTCTTCGCCGACGGCAAATGAAGACCCGGAGGATTTATAATCCATCAGCGTTTTATTCAGATGAGGACGGAGATTTTGAGAATTTTAATGGGCGCACCAATAATTTCAACTCTTAAAAAAAATTAATTACTTTTCGATTTTGAGAATTTCAGCGGGCGCACAAACAATTTCAACTTAAAAGGAAATTAATTACTTTCCTTGAGTTGAATTGGATTGGGTTGAATTGAATTCAAAATATAAATAAATAATTATTTTATTAAAGATTTCCATATAAAAAACATACTTAAAAATTTTTAAATTAATATTAAATTGAATTGAATTAAATTAAATTCAGAATAAAAAAATAAAAAATATTTTATTAAATATTTCCATAGAGAAAACATACTTACAAATTTTAAATTTATATTAAATTAGTATTACTCATTCTGCATAGCTTTTTAATTTATTTATACATATTTTAAAATCCATTAATAATTATTTACCAAAAATCATTAATGGTTACAAAAAAGTTAATTTTGTTTTAAATCTACAATGATCCCTAAATTTATTTTTATTTTTAAAATATTACTATTTAAAAAAAAGGTTATAAAATAAAATTAATAATAATAAAATCTTTATTAACTTTTACTTTTTTAGTTTTCAATTTTAAAATATCTAATTATAGGAAAAAAAAACAAAGGTATTTCATGAGGACTTTCGTATAAAAACAATAAAAAGGCATAGATACCATAGGTATTTTATAATTTATTATTTTTTATTAAGACTTTAAAATTAAAAATACAAATATGAATAAAATTAAAAAATTCTTAAGAATATAATGAAGTAGTTTTTCAAGAAAAAAATTAAGATTCAACGTACCATTAATATTTTTTAGTCAAAATTTATTGATGAATTCAAAATATTAAAAGTACTCATCGTAAATAAAAGAATGATAAAAAAAATCAAAGTACTTCTAAGAATTAATAAACAAGTTAAATAAGAATTAATAAACAAGTTAAATATTGATTTACTTGTAATCATTTCTTCACAATCGTTATAAAAATTGAATTCATCTTCTGTCAGCTCCTTGTATAAGTTAATTTTTTCATCTCTAAACCAATCACTGGTACACACTAGTGCCTCCACCATTTTGAGATGCATTGATGTCCTAAATGGATCTACAACCCTCCTCCCAAAACTAAAAGCATTTCACTAGCAACAGTAAATGATGAGATTGAAAAAATATCCTTGACAATCTTAGAAATGACTGAAAATACTATTGTATTCCCTTTCCATCATTCCAAAATATCAAAGCTTGAGCTCCATTTCACAAAAGGATCCAAGAAGTACTTGTCCACCGCATTAATTATTTTTACTTGAGTTTTTCTTACTTGAGCCATTTTCATATGGTAGTTTAGTTTAATGAGATCATTCTTATACATTTCCATCAAATCTTTGTCTACATCGTCATCGTCAATCCCATTAATATGATCCAAAGGCGAATTCCCTTTATATGCATGATACGACTCCATTAGACAATTCTTTAAACCGTCAACAAAGGATTGTATTTTACTAGCATCCAATTTCATATCTCCCAAATGGATCCCAATCATTTGAAGTTTATAATGAAGTTCTAGAATGTGACCTAGGAAAACAAGCTTGTTCACCTTCTCAAGATTACCCCAATACTTATTCAACGTACTCTCCATTCTCTTAGCAACTTCTTATGATGATGGATCAGGAGTGTCAAGTATTGTCTCATCAATGTTTGTCCTCATTGCAACTATTTCCTTCCAAATCAAGGGTGATGTAGTTTTCTTGATAGCACTAAGTTGCAATATAGTATCATGAAACCTCTTGAGAAAATTCATAAAGCATTGTGTCTTCTCCCAATCATTTTCCATAGGAGGCCCCACTCTCTTTTTCTTCTCTAAACCATCTACCTCTTCAAAATATTCAACAAATTGAACATTCTCTTTCATCCTACCAAACACTTTCTTAAACTTATATGTAACAAAAAGCATTGTACAGGTAGAATTCCATCTCGTAGGCACATCCATTAGAACAGTTGACATTTTATCCATCTTTAATACGATAGCATACTCCCTAAATTGGTCCAACCGTGCCCTAGAAGAGTGAATATACTTCACACAGTTTCTAATGGACTCAAATGACTCATTAAGAAACTCCAACCCACTCTCGACAATTAAATTTATAATAGGACAACAACATCTTAAATGCAAGTACTTAACATCAAATAATAGAGTGCCCATTTCTTTTAGCCTCTTTCCCATGTACTCCACCATTTTATCGTCCATACTAGCATTATCAATTGTTATAGTGAAAACTTTATCTATCTCCCAATCCTCAATCGCTCAAGCACGTTTCTAAAACTTTGCCAATGTCATCTCCTTTGTGAGAGGTAGTTTTGGTGAAATTTATTATTCGTTTATGCAACTTCCAATCATTGTCCAAGAAATGAGTTGTGATTACCATATAATTGATATTCTGAATTGAGGTGTAAGTATCGGTCATGATACTTACCCTTTGATCACCAATGACACTCTTTGTCTTAGCCACCTCCATTGCATATAATTTCCATATAAGAGATGCAATTTTCTTTCTGTTGGGAATCTTGAATCAACGTTGAGCTTCCTTCATCATCTCTACAAACCATGCCCCTTCCACTACCCTAAACGACATCTCATCTTTAACAACAAATGCAACAACCTTATCTTCAAGCTTTTTTTGGCTAAAGATGTGGGGTGTCAAAGCATTATTCATGGACGACTGTGTTAAGATTGGTTGAGAAGAACTTGACTTCACCGCATTATAAGGATTCTTTTTGTATTTCTTCACATGCCCATCAATGTCATTATTCCCATGTGTTCTGCTACGGGCAGGAACTTCTATTTTGCAATAATTTCAAACAGCAACAACAACAACAATAGTGACTTCATTTTTATTATTTCTCCTATAATTTTCTTGACGTGTGACCATACATCCACTACTTTTTCCGTTTGCCTCCAATATCTACTACTTCCTCATGAATGATTGGTGTTTTGGATGGAGATAATGTGTGAGGTTGAGTGGTGGAAGGAGAGATACCACTTCCGCTAGATGCATCCATGAATGAACGATGGTTGAACGGAATTGAATGCAATGTAGAACGATGTTGCATGAGGGGGGCTATTGAACGACTGTTGAATGGTTGTTGAATGCAACTATTGAAGTAACAAGGTTAGCAGTTAGACAAAAACAAAACCAAGATCTTATCTTCTATGAGTTCATTTTTTTATTTAGCACAAAAATTATCAGTTCTTAGAGCACAGATTCGCAATGGTGAGATAGGGATCGGGATAATGATGCGTGAAGAATGGCAGGGAGCTTTACCTCAATTTTCAGTAGATGTGTATTTTATGGCTTAATCCGCGGTGAGGAGGTAGTGGAAAGACTCAGAGAAGCAACCTTTCGCAGTTGATCCGGTGGTAAAACGAAGATATCTAAAGTTCGAATTCTCTATTCCTCTTACCCTTCATCTTCCGTGGGAGATCCGGTCATCATCAACGGAAGCGATCTCGAATAAGACCCCTTCGACAGTTGGAAACGAACACCACCATCACAATATGGATGTACGGCTTAAATGGTTGAACGATGAAGGTGTGAACAGTGAAGGCATGTAGCTGTTGAATGAGAATATGAGATTAAGAATTGAGATATGTTACATAGTTATAGTTGCTTACTTGCTTTAGTCTTTAACCCTAGACCTAGTAAACTTTTCTTACTTGCTTTTCATAGGCCCAGTAAACTTTTCTATTTTATATTGAAAAGTCAAATTCAAAAATATATTAGTAATATATTTGGGTTAGGTCAGGCCAATCGGGTAGAGCTTGTGGTCCTGATCCTTTTCCCAATTTTGATCAGGTCGGGAAAAATCCCGACTACTCGGGTCAGAAAAAATTTGGGTCGAAAAAAATTCGGTCAAGAACGGGTTGGGACTCGCAAATAGTCGGGAATTTTGTCTCAAATGCAAGCACTAGCGGAGATCCTAAATCTTTTCAAGAGATGATACATAACTTTGAGAAGGACAAGTGGATTGGTGCTATGGCGGAGGAGATAGAGTTATTGTATAAGAACTAAACATGAGATCTAATTGAACTTTTTGAAGGAAAGAAAGCTATAGGGTGCAAATGTATATTCAAAAAGGAAGAAGCAATGTCAGATGGAGAAGAAGTGAAGTTTAAGGCTCGGTTGGTAGCAAAGGTGTATTTATAGAGAAAGGAGATTGATTATGAAGAAATTTTCTCTCTAGTAGTAAGACATACATCAATTAGAGCGGTGTTGGTTTTGGTGGCATATCACGATTTGTAGCTGGAGCAAATGGATGTAAAGACGATATTTCTTTATGGAAATTTAGAGGAGTAAATTTTTATGTCACAACCTGAGAGATTTAGTCAGTTTGGACAAGAATAGTTGGTTTGCAAGTTGAAGAAATTGCTCTATGAATTAAAACAATCTCCTAGGTAATGATACAAATATTTTGATTCATACATGATTCAAAACTGATATAGGAGATATGAGTATAATTGTTGTATATATGTGAAGAGCCTTGAAGATCAATCGGTGATTTCCTTACTACTATATATAAATGACATACTCATTGTTACGAAGAAAATGAAAGAGGTCGACAAATCAGAAGGTTACTGAGCAAGGAATTTGACATTAAAGATTTCGGAGAGGCCAAGAAGATTCTTAGGATGGAAATTCACATGGATAGAGCTGCAGGGAGATTATGATTATCTCAATGTAGCTATGTGGAGAAGGTGTTAGATAGGTTCAACATGAAGAATGTAAAGTCAATAAGCACACCCCTAGCACATCATTTCAAATTATTTAATATACAATGTCCAAAGACGGATAACGAGATCTAAGAGATGTAAAAGTTTTCATGCCATTGCAGTTGGTTGTCTGATGTATACCGTTGTTTGCACAAGATCATATTTGACGGAAGCAGTGAGTATGGTGAGCAAGTCTCTCTCAAATCCTGGCTGGCTACATTGGGATGTAGTGAAGTGAATTTTCATATACTTGAGAAATACAACTAATTATGACATCATGTTCAGTAGACAATCGGAAGATCTTTCAATTGCTAAGTATGCAGATACAGAGTATGCAAGAGATTTAGATGACAGGAGATCTACTATAAGATATGTATTCACTATGGCAAGAGGACCTATCTGTTGGAAGTATATGATACAATTTATTGTTGCATTGTCTACTATGGAGTCGGAGTACATAGCAACAACGAAGGAAGATTTATTGCTTACATGGTTGGTCAGAAAATTGGGCGTTCAACGAGGTGGAGTTAAGTTGTGTGATAGTCAGAGTGATATCTATTTGACGAACAATCATGTGTATCATGCGAGAACCAAGCACATTTGATGTAGGAAAATCCAACTTCACACTGCAAACAATGGTGCAGACATGTTGACAAAGCCAGTGCCCACAGAAAAGTTCAAAAATTGCTTAAACTTGATCTATATCTTTAGATTTTAGAGGAAGGAAGCTCGGATCCAGAGATCAAGTGAAGTTTTGTTCAGATACTCGTATTCTTCGAATGAGTGAATATTCGCTAAGATAAAGATTGTTGACGGGTGATTCATATCTAGATGAAGATCAATGCGAAGGACGTCATGGAAGAAAAATCTGTTAAGTTTTTTTCGTAATATAATAGAATTTTGATACAATTTTTCGTAATAAAATTTTGTTACAATTTTATCGGGGTGGGATTTAGGCATTGTTTATTGTGATCATTGTAAACCTATTGTATGATGAGAATCATTGAATGTAATTTGCTTGAGTAGAGAGAATTTTAATAAAAAATCGACTGTTTTGTGGATTAGGCACACTGTCGGACCATGGCAATTTTTCTTTTTTCTTTTCTTCTTCATCGTGTTTGCTTTTTCTTGTGCGTCTTTGTCTCGTTGCTCCGCACGATCTCTTTCTCTTCTTCTATATTAGAGGTTGAGAGGAGTTGCCTCCCTCTTTTTGCAATAAGATCCTTCCATCTCTTTCCTTCTTAAAGAGATAAAGGTGAGATTGTCAAGTTTTGTTCAACACCATTCCAAACCGGCACAAATGAAATTAGTAGCAGACGCAAAGATTCTCCAAGCATTAAAGAAGAAGAAGATATTCTGATGGGATTTTGGGAAACCTCAAAACTAATCCATCAACCTAATGGAGAAACTATAAAAATCCGACCCTAGTAAAAGATTGAGCAAGAGGCAGAGAGTTGTACTTACTCGGGTCTCGGACGGTGCCGTGGACAATGTATCCCTTGGAGAGCAGCAGCTTCACCAGCCAGGAGGCAATGAAGCCTCCGGCTCCAGTCACGCACATCCTCTTCTTCTCCGCCGCCGGATCCATGCGAATGATGACCGGTGCAAATGCAATGCAGCTCCTCGCCGACGGCGAATGAAGACCCGGAGGATTCATAATCCATCGACATTTTATTCATATGAGGACGGAGATTTTGAGAATTCCAATGGGCGCGCCAACAATTTCAACTCTTAAAAAAAATTAATTACTTTTCTTAAATTGAATTGAATTGAATTTAGAATAAAAATAAATAAAAAATTAATTTTTTTATTAAAGATTTCCATATAAAAAACATACTTAAAAATTTTAAATTAATATTAAATTAAATTGAATTAAAAAAATAAAAAAATAAAAAATATTTTATTAAATATTTCCATATAAAAAACATACTTACAAATTTTAAATTTATATTAAATTAGTATTACTCACTCTGCATAGCTTTTTAATGTATTTATAAATTTTTTTAGCTCTATTAATAATTATTTACCAAAAAAATCATTAATAGTTATAAAAATGTAAATTTTGTTTTAAATCTACAATGATCCCTAAATTTATTTTTATTTTTAAAATATTACTATTTTTTTAAAAAGTTATAAAATAAAATTAATAATAAAAAGAATTCTTTATTGACTTTTATTTTTTTAGTTTTCAATTTTAAAATATCTAATTACAAGAAAAAAATAAAAAAAACAAAGGCATTTCATGAGGACTTTCATATAAAAACAATAAAAAGTCATAGATACCTTAGGTATTTCATAATTTATAATTTATTATTTTTATTAAGACTTTAAAATTAAAAATACATATATGGATAAATTTAAAAAAGATTAAGAATATAATGAAGTATTTTTTGAAAAAATAAATTAAGATTCAACGGATCATTAATAATTTTTAGTCAAAATTTATTGATGAATTCAAAATATTAAAAATAAAATAAATAATAAATAAATAAAAAATTATTCAAAATGAAAAATATTAATTTGATTTAATTTTAATTTTTAAAATCAACCGTGCTTTTTTTATAAAATGAAATAATTAGATTTTTATTTTTATTTAAATTGGTTCGATTCAATTTAAATAAATAATAATAATTTTTAATTTTAATTTGGAATTAGAATAAACGGAATGAGTATTTTGGGCCATTTACGAACACCCTTTAAGAATTCTCAAAATCTGCATCCGCCTTTGTTAAATTGTCCATTGCAAAAAAAAAAAAAAAATTCACTTTTGTCGGATTTGTTTGTGGTGCGTTTTTTCTTTTTTAAACTTGAAATTAAGTATTTAATTTATATCTATTAATTTTGAATGATGAGTTTGGTTCTCTAGCAATTTTTTTTTATCTATCACTAAAGTAAATTGAAAAATCTCCGTAATTGATAATTCATCAAGTCAGTATTATTAAATCAAATATCTATTAAAAAAATTCATCTATTAATTAACATGCTTACATCTTTTAAACATGCGCCTAGAGATTATTAAATTATATTTATGATCAACTGAAACATAACACTATTTTGAGACCTTCTCTCCTTTCCTATACACTATTACCTTCTCTCCTTTCCTATACACTATTTTGAGACCTTCTCTCCTTTCCTATCTGTCCCTCTCGCTTCCTTAGTTATAAATAGAGGCCCAAAATATAACAACAATCAAGCTTATCTCACTAAATAAGGTTAGTCATATAGATTCTTTTATACCATTAAGCTCCCTTTTAATATATCATCATTTATATTTTAAAAATATCTTATTTTATTATTACTAACAATTTTTCTTTGTATCTCTCCTTTCTCGTTTTATGCACACATTTGTCATAATTTTATATTGTTTAACTAAATCATTTATTAATTATCTAAATACATATCGGTATCATTTTAAATGTATTTTCTGGAGTATTCCTTCAGTAAATATAACCTTGACTTTTTTCTAATATTTTTTATTTTTTTCATATCTATCCTTATATTCTGCACATCTACACTAACTTTCTCATCTTTGTAATTCTCATTTTTCTACTAATGAACTAGAGTCATAGTTCAATTTTCAATTCCATATAATATACCAAGTCTAACCATTATTTAGTAAAACTTTTCTTTAATTCTTGGAGGTAGTTTATGATAATAAAAAACATTTGACGCTCTCATTTATTTCAATCATCTTACTTATATTTTATGTAATATCTCTCTCTTAATCCATCCATCATTTTGTAAAAAATAATTCTAAATACTTAAAAACTCTTAATTAGAACTCATCTCCTGTTTAAACAATTATCTTATCATGTCTAATATTATTAAACTTAAATTCATTTATTTCAAAAATTGCATATAGAGGAACATTATCCTCCTCCTCTATCGCATATAATTTCAAGGAATATTATCCTCTTCCTCTATAGCATATAAAGGAATTGTCTTATCAACTTCACCTCGTGTTAGGAACTCAGTTTTGAGAAAAATAGCATTTCTTGACGCTATTTCAGAAATAGTTTCATCTTGTCACTCACCAATGAAGACATAACTCTTAGAAGTTTCAGAATACCTTATAAAGATACACTTTTTACCTCTGGATCCTAATTTTTCATATTAGTGAGTCTTATCATGAACGTAAACAACTGATCCTTAAGGTCTTAGATTACTCAAATCTGACTTTTTGCCTGTCCAACGTTTATATAGGGTAGATAGAACTAACTTTGAAGATACTTTGTTAAGTATATAGGCCGCAACTAATAATGCATCTCCCCAATAGGAGATCGGCAAATTTGCCTGTGCCATCATATACCTAACAATTTCAAGAAGAATCTTACTTCTTCTTTTAGCAACCTTATTTCGCTGTGGAGTTCTAGGGATAGTTATCTGTCTAATAATCCCTTTCTCATTACACATTACCTTGAATTGATCAGATAAATATTCATCTCTACGATCAGTGCGCAAGGTTTTAACCTTACGTTCCAATTAATTCTTAATTTCGTTCAAGTAACGATTGAAGCAATCTAATGCTTCATATTTGTGAGAAATCAAATACATATGACCAAAACATGTGAAGTCATTAATAAATGTAATGAAATAAGAAGTCTCATTTCTAGCCTTCACATTTATTGGACAATAAATATTCGAATGAATTAATTGCAATGGCAATTCAGCCTAAATAACCTTACCAAATGGTTTCCTAGTTATTTTTTCAGCAAAACAATGCTCACATACAGATAAGTTAATCTTAGCATGAGCGCCTAAAAGCCCCTCTTTAGCTAATTTATTCATTCGTTCTTGTCTTATATGTCCTAGTCTAGCATGTCAAATCTCATCATTAATATCAGCATCACTAGTAAGAGCAATATTTGAAAAATAACCATTATTATTATTTGGTTATACATCAAGAATCATAAAACCATTTGTTACATAATCATAACCAATTAACATAGAGTTAATGTGAAGTTCCACACAATAACTATAAAAGTTTATACAATAACCTAAATCAAGAAGACTAGTAACGGAAATCAGATTCCATCGAATCTCAAGAGTATACAGGACATCATGTAGAAACAAGGTACTTCCATCACACAGGTAGAGCTTGCAAGTGTCAATTCCTTTAACTTCAATTGTTGCATTGTTTCCTACATATATGCATTTGTTGCCAGTTGGTACCCTACAATACTCCATGTATGTAGCCCGATCATTAGTTACATGGTTCGTTGCTCCTGAATCTATAATCCACAAAGGATAAGAATCAGCTAATAACACTATACTTGCAATATAATGCTCATGGAAAGAAGATAAAAATGGATCTACCTTTTTAGGCTCAGTACAATCCCCAGTAAAATGGTCCTTCTTGCCACAGTTATAGCAAGTCAACTTGTTCTTAGATTTTTGTCTATATTTTTTCCCTTTCTTTTTAATTTGGTTTTTTGCAACAACAGCTCTAGACTCCTTTCCTTTCTTAAATCATTTTTTATTATTCTTGGAACCAAACTCTTCACCTATAAAAGCTTGACCAGAAATCCTTACAAATTTAATCCTCTCCGCCTCAAGTTCTATATGGCATGAGACATCAGTGAAAGTCTTAATACTCTCACTGTAAGGTTCCATTTCATCATTTCCCAAGAATCAGGAATGAAATAGATTACTTATTGAACTTGTTATCAGTCAACGCATGACCAGCAGTCTTAAGCTCTCAAATCATATTACCCATTTCCCTCAGATGTTGGGTCATGGTAACATTCGATTGCTTTTTATAGTTGTCTAATTTAATTATCAGTTGACGACGCTTACTCAGACTTACTCCACTGTATTTCTCTCTAAGGGATATCCAGACAGCATAAGTCGATGGTAATGACTCATGCTCAAACACTAGGTCATCCACCATTGAACTAATCAATATTCCCTTAGCAGTGGAGTCATTCCCTTTCCATGCCTTATAGGCAGGCATCAAGGTCACGTTTGTGCTGTGCTGTAGAATCATCTGTTGGTGCGGAAAGCATCCGATGATCAAACCTAAGTTTTGATAATGGTAAAGGATTCAAAGTTAAGGTTATTTGTGATCTAATATGTTTGAATGAGCTTGCAAGAAAGTCCTAAGTGTACTTAGGCAAAAGTTTTAGCTGCGATTAGGCAGGTGGAAAACCCTAAGGGGTGGTAACCCTAGGTGGAAAGTCTTGGCAGGTCGAGGACTTCAGCTAAAAGTACTAGAGTCGAGGACTCTAGGTAGAAAGTTCTGGTATCACGAACCAGGTGAAAGACCGGGCGGGTCGTGGAGCGGACGTCCAGCAGAAAGTCCTGGAGCCTCGAGCGCTGAGCAAAAGTCCAGTCAATCTAGAGGACCGGTCTGACAACAGGTATATTCTCCTGAGTGGAGTAGGTGAGGACGCGTTCCCCGGTGAGGGAACAATAGGCGTCGGTTTAACCTAGGATTTCTGGTTGGGAATACGAAGTCAGAATCGAACAGTTTGATGACTATCAAATTCTTTATCTTTCACGTATATATTATCCTAACTTTGTTTTGTAGGGTATGTTCGGCTAACGTATTTTGCAGGAAGTGAATTGGACGTGTTTACCTCGGGTAACCTAGAGAAGCAACCTCGCAACAAGGCGTGAGGGCGCTCTCATGAAGCTTGAGGGTGCCCTGGACACTGGTGCAAGGGCGCCCTCATAGAGCATGAGGGTGCCCTGGACACTGGCATGAGAGAAGTCAGAATCGAACAGTCCGATGACTGTCAAATTCTTTATCTTTCACGTCTATATTATCCTAACTTTGTTTTGTAGGGTATGTTGGACTAACGTATTTTGCAGGAAGTGAATTGGACATGTTTACCTCGGGTAACCTAGAGAATCAACCTCGCAACAAGGCGTGAGGGCGCTCTCATGGATCTTGAGGGTGCCCTGGACACTGGTGCGAGGGCGCCCTCATAGAGCATGAGGGTGCCCTGAACACTGGCGCGAGGGCGCCCTCCATGCAATTGGAGGCGCCCTCGAACGGATAAGCAACGGAGGTCAGAGCTTATCTACGCGTGGTTGACTCGGCGGGTTGGAGGCGCCCTCATGGAGCTTGAGGGCGCCCTCCACAGGCTATAAAAGGTAGTCTCAAGCAGCAACTTAGAAGAACAACAAAAATCACAATCTGTCTTCTCCGTGCTGCTCAAAAGACGATCCAGAAAGGTTATAGCAAGACCCCGATGATCAGGAGCTTCAAAACTTATTACTTTTATTGTCGGTATAGATTTTACTACTGCTCTATTATTGTACTTAAATTGTAAAGAGTTTTTCGTGCTTATAGTGATTGTCCAAAGTAAACGCTCAACGAACGTGGACCTTGGAGTAAGAGTCGCCCTAGGCTCCGAACCAAGTAAAAGACTTGGTGTTTGCGTGTTTGCAACTATCTTTCATATTTTCACTGTGTTTTATTCTTAAGTCTTCCGGAACGAAAATGAAAGCCACAAGCGCTATTCACCCCCCTCTAGCGCTTTCGATCCAACAATTGGTATCAGAGCGGGGTCGCTTCGATTTGGTGCAACCACCAATCAAGTATTTTTTTTATGGTAACTTTTAGTTTTTCGGAGTCGATTAGAATCGATAAGATTGCCGCCTTCCGATCTAGTTTTTTCATAATCGAATTTTTTCCTCGAAGTTGGTACAACACCACTCGAGTTCGTATTTTAATTTCTTAATCCCGCACTACTAATCCAAGACTGAGTCTTGGAATAAGTTTTTTTTATTTTTGTGTGTGTGCGAGATATTTTGATCAATGACCCATCAAGAAGGCTACAGCACAGCCCGCCCTCCGCTCTTCACTAGTAAGGACTTCAGCTATTGGAAGGGCCGAATGGAGTCATACCTCCAAACCCAGTTCGAGATGTGAATGATCATCAAGACTGGGATCACACTTTCACTCGATGGCTCAGGAAAAATGGTACCATGCGAGAATTAGGACGCTAGCATAATTAAGAAGGTCGAGGCCAACGCCAAAGCAACTTGCACCCTCCAATGTGGACTAACAAAGGAGGAGATGAACTGAGTCGGCCCATTCTCAAGCGCGAAAGAGCTATGGGAAAAACTGATCAAGTTGCACGAGGGCACGCCCGACACAAAGGTAAGTAAGCATGATATACTCTTTAATAAATTATATAACATCAAAATGCAGGAAGGAGAGACATCAAGCCAACTTCACGCGTGAATTCAAGACCTGCTGAACGGACTCCATGCGATCAGACAGAAAGTGGAGAACCACGACGTCATAAGGTACGCACTTAATGCCTTTCCGAGGAACACTTTGTGGGCATCCATGGTTGATGCTTACAAAGTGTCCAAGGATCTCTCTCAAATTAAGTTAGACGAACTTTTCTCTAAATTTGAATTGCATGAATAGACTAATGCACGCCCAGTTGAGAAAGGTGTTGCATTATTTGCAGGTACAAGCAAGACAAAGGAGGCGAGAAAGAAGCTTCAGATCAAACCCGAGTTCGAAGAAGAATCGGACTTAGATGATGATGACGACGACGAGATAGCAACCGAACTAGTCAACCTAGTATGCAAGCTCTACAAAAATAAGAAGGGGTTCACAAAGAAGGATATCAAGAAGGTGGTTCAGTCCAAAAAGGCTCAACCAAGTCCAAAGGTGAAATTTGAAATAACCTGCTACGGCTGCAATCAAAAGGGACACGTTAAGGTCAATTGTTCGAACCTAAAAGAAGCAAAGAAGCAGAGGAAGAAGAAAGCACTACAAGCCACATAGGACGAGTCCTCGTCAGAAGATTCTGATGAAGAGCTCGAACAGACGAGCTTTCTTGTACTAACAGCCCGGGAACAAGTCAATGAATCAGAGACCGAGAGCAAATCGGAAGTTGAGTCCAAGCGAAGCCACGGATCTGTATGCGTTTCCAAAGGGCCTAAACCCGTTGTAAGTACTTGTCAAATAGATAAACTTTACAATTTATTTAATCATTTATTACGTAAGTTAGGTGAATCTAATGTCTTGGTCAAGTCACTTCAAAAGGAGGTAACAATCCTTAAAGAAGTGACTAATCCTAGCTCCTTGACTGATTTCATTCACATTGGAACCTCAACTGAAGTCCAAAATTTTAAGGAAGAGAATTCTAGCTTGAAAGATCAAGTCAAGGAACTAAAGGACAAGTTGAAATGGTTTACTCTAGGTTCCAAGAATCTTGATCTGATTCTTGGAAAACAGCGAGCCGTTTACAATAGATCTGGACTTGGATTTAAAACTAAGCGCAAATACAAGTCTTATTTATCCTTTCTTAATAGAACAAATAGCAAATTAGTCCAAGCATGGGTCCCCAAGTCGAACTTGGTTAATCAAGTTGGACTTGGACAATATTAATAGATCAAATGCGAGCGATAGAGGGGGGGGGGGGGTGAATATCGCTTCTTTTAAAACTTTTCTTTATCCTTTGAAAACAATTCGAGTAAGCAGTGGAAAGCAGAAAGACAAGTTTGTTTACTTCGTTCGGAGTCTAGCTCGACTCCTACACGAAGGCCCGTGATCCTTGACCGCACCGATGGACAATCACTATAACTCTTCTTCCCGAAATCCTCGGGAAGAAGCAGATCGTACAAATGAGTAAGATAGTAACAACCCTACTATCTTACCGAAGCAATAATACAATGCAAGCTTAATAAATAATAGACCGACAAGATGTAAAAATGGGCGCTCGGTCGGTACTTCCGAAGTAGCTTGAGGAGTTTTAGTGATCTTGCAGTATGAACAGCTTGCGCAGAGAAGAGTCGTTTGATGATCAGAAGTTAGTTCTGGCCTTAGACTTCGAGCCTCATTTTATAGGTGCCTTGGGTGTTCGGTTGACCGAACCCGCTCCCTTCCTTCCTGGTTGGAGTCTGACGCTGGCTCAATCTCCGACAATCAAAGCTCTTTAAGGGTTCGGTCGACCGAACCCATTTTTCGATCGACCGATCAGCTTCCTTCCTTGTTCATCTTGATTCGCTGAGATCAACATTCAATGCACCATTAATGCTGATTGGTTCGGTCGACCGATCCATAGGTTCGGTCGACTGATCCACTTCTTTTCCTTTTGCTGCTGATCGGTGCTGATGAACTGGCTGTGCTGAGTCATCATGGTTCGGTCGACCGATCAAGCTTTAACCGGACTATACTCTATTTTGGTCTGAACTGATACCTGCTTTGAGTTGACCTAGTTCGGTCGACCGATCCTCCTGTTCGGTTGATCGATCAGGTCAAACCTGCAAAACAGTGTTAGATAATAATCCTGCAAAACAGAGATTAACACAGTAATATTATAATGCATGAGTAGTATAAAAGACGGTAGAACTGTCTTGATCTCAACTTGGAAACCTTCCCGGTTTCTTCAGTTGGATCAGCGACCTTAGGTTGTTCCTTTCAAGAACTCGACCTCACTGTTGCTCCTCTAGTTGTTTACCTCAACTTACCTGGCAAACATGGTCCTCCAGACATGTTTGGACTTTTCCTGCTTAGTGTTTGATCGCTTGATCCACTAAAACTTTTCCTGCAATACTACATTAGCCAACAACAATAATAGTAATACAGAATACAATGATAAACCATCCGAGCAACCTTGCTTGGAGTTCACTCCTCCAAGACTTCTCGTTACCTAAGGTTACCACCCCCTAGGGTTTTCTCAGCCTGGCTTCACTCACCAGGACCTAAGGTTACCACCCCCTAGGGTTTTTTCAACCTGGCTTCATTCATCAGGACCTAAGGTTACCACCCCCTAGGATTTTCTCCACTTGGCTTCACTCACCAAGACTTAATATTCGGCTACCCAAGGATCAAGTCCTCCAGACCTATCCACCTGGCTTCCACGATATACCAAGATTTTTCCCCTTGCCTAGCCTACAACTAGGGCTTCCCTTGATCAAATTCCATACTCATGCATACTTAAGCATATTAAACATATTTGTCTGACATTAAAACCTTGGAGGTCCATTGCACCAACAATCTCCCCCTTTTTGATGTTTGACAAATATGTTTAAGTTAGGTCAATTCAAAAAGATTTAGATTTCTAACTTAAACCCTTCTTCTCCCCCTTTTGTTATACAACAAAAAGAACCATTTATAAAAGACTTTAAGTGCTAAGGATCCCTAAGTTTTGTACCAACAATGATGGAATACTTTTAAATATTTTCAAGATATGCCTAAGGTATTCTCTCACCCGTTTGAAATATAATAATAAGATGTATAATAGAGTTTTCAAAAATGATTCATAGAGATTTTGATAAAGCCTCAATCCATAAAAAAATTGAGTAAATTTGCAGTATCTTTTTCAAAATAATTTTGAAGAATGCACAAAGTAAAATCTCTCAAGAATATGTTGCAAAAAGTATTTCAAGACTTAAAGTATTTTTACAAAAACCATGATATAGAAGACTTAATGCTTGCAAAATTTCTTAGAATTTGTTTTGAAAAGTATTTCAAACAATATTTTTCAAAAATATTTGTAAAGAGTTTTTATCAAGCATCCTTTTCAAGGAGTATTTCGAAGCTAAGTTCAAAGACTATTTTCAAGTAATTTTCAAGGAATCCTCTAAGTAAAATTTAAGGAACTATTTTTTTAAACTATGATTTTTCAAAAAGTTTTCAATAACTATGAGTTTGAAGAATATGATTTTACCTTTTTAACTAACCGTTCTAAGAAAAGATGCATGACATGTTAAATAATAGATAAGTATGCATGAACATGGCAAGTCATACAATTCAAACAAGTCATACATGATTTATTATTGTTTAGTTGTTTATTTATTTATTATTGTTGTTTTATTGATTTATTGCTGTTGTTTTATTTATTTTAGTTTTGTTGTTATATTATTATTATTATTATTATTATTATTATTATTATTATTGTTATTATTGTTGTTATTGTTGTTTTATTATTATTATTATTATTATTGTTGTTGTTGTTTTATTATTATTATTATTGTTGTTATAATTTAGTTTCATAATTAAAAGGTACATATTATAATTAAGTTTACGAAAGTTTTGTTTTAGATTTGGTTTTGATTTATAATTTAAATCTATATTCTGTGAGTTGATAAAATTATTAATAATGTTTTCTAATTTATTAATTTTATTTTTCAAAATATTATTTTGTTTTTCTAGTTTTCTAAAGTCTGATTTATAGTTTAATTTCTTATTTTTACTTTATAAATTTTTAGTTAAGTTCTGTTTACTGTTAGTAAATTTTAGATAATTATTATTTTGATTTAAATTCAAATTATCTTGAATAAATAAACTTTAATTAACTTGATCTGGGTCTTGATTAATATTTAAATTGATTTGATCAATGTTAATTGTATTTAAATTAATTAAGTTTTTATTATTTTGTTAAGTAATGTTAATGTAGGATTTTCATGCTTTTTCAAATTCAAATTATAATTTAAACAAGAAGGATCTAAAGCATACAATTTTTCATGTAACATAAATTTATTTACCATATTGCTCCCTCTAAATCCTTGGGTCTTCTCTCTGGACATTGAGATTTGTAATGCCCCATCTTTTTGCACTTGAAACATTCGATGTGATCATTCTTTTTCCGAACTCCAGGCATCAGTTCCTCCTTTGCCTCCGGTTGTGCGGATCGATCCATCGGGCATTTATTTTTGTAGTGTCCTTTTTCTCTGCAATTAAAAGATGTTATGTGTTCTTTAAATTTTAAATTTATAATATTACCTTTTGAATCCTCATTAGGATTTTCCCTCTTGACCATTGTCGTTTCCGATTCAGGCTCAAGTGTTTGGTCGGACTTGGGTTTAGATCCATTAGCCTCCTCCTTGTAGGTGCAGCGGAGGCCGGCAAGAGGGGATGAATTGCTTCTGAAATCAAGAATAAACTATACCCTCCTCGGATTTCAACTCAGAAATAAAATCAGCAATAAAAATAACTAGCAACTATATAAAATTAAAGACAGAAATAAAACAGGAGACCGAGATTTAAACTGGTTATAACCAAGGAGGTTGTTAATCCAGGACAATAAAAAGTCGCACTAGCAGAGTCTCCTTCACTGTAGGCAGAGAAGCCTTTTTCACACACTTAATGAACTCACAAGTTGCTAGGAATTGAAAGCTTGAATGAATCCTGAATTCCTAGGTCCAGGGGTCCTTTTATAGCCCCTGGAAAGTCTATTTCGAAGCTCCAAGGCGCCTTCAACAATGGTACAAGGCGCCTCCAAGCAAGTGATCGGATAGAACTCTATCCGAAGGCAAACTGTCGGATTGTCTGGGTTGAAGGCGCCTTCAACCTGGCTGAAGGCGCCTTCAAGCTGGAGCCGCCTTCAACCTGGTTGAAGGCGCCTTCAACCTGGCAGCTCAGCTTTTCGGCTTCATTTCCAACTTGCTTTGACTTCCAACGCTCCCATCTTTTGGGTTATTGCGGCTAACCGGAATAGGCTCACTCGAACCCAATTCCCGGCCTTCTCCTCAAGCAACCTTCCGTCCCGGTTTAACGTCCCTCAAACGCCGCGTACGCTCTTCACGCCCACCGGAGTACTCTTCCGCAGCTCTCTTGTCCTTCGGACGCACTGAGCCCGTCGGCTCCCTTCTCGTGTCATCCTTCTCGCTAGCTGCATCTTCCGCTCGACTTCCTGTGCTCCTAAGCTCCTGCACACTCAGACACAGGGATCAGACAAAACGCAGGACCTAACCAACTTGGTTGATCACATCAAAACACCCACGGGGACCAACACTCCTCTGCCACTAGAGCGATGAAGCTGATTTAGTCTTGTTCTTCTAGATCTGGTTCTGAGGATAGCTCTTTGAATTCGGATTTGGACTCACTTTTTCCTTGATCGTATAGCCTCGACGGAGTCTCGTGAAGCTCGATCAATATGGTCCACATCTCAAACACGTTTTTGTAATCTTCTAATTGACACAAAATTTTGTTAGGCAAAACACTAATTAATATATCTATTACCTTTGTGTTTGCTTGTGAGTTTCGAGAAGATTGCCTCAGTGCGATCCAATTGTCAAAACTCTCACTTCCTATGAAAGACTCCATCATTCGCCTCTAGATATTGAAATAAACTTGATCATATGGTGGAAGTTCAAAGATACTTCTCCCTTCTTGATAGGATGTTGACATTCTTGCAAGAAAATAATAGAAAACAAATTTCCAAGACTCTTGTCTTGGGATTAGTAGTGCGGGATTAAGAGTAAAAAAATATTAAAAAAATTAAGGAAAAGAAAAAAGTTTTAAAAGTTGCTCAGAAAATGGTTAAGTAATTTCAGAGCTACAAGACTTTGATACCAATTGATAGATCGGATGCGAGCGATAGAGAGGGGGGGGGGGTGAATATCGCTTCTTTAAAAACTTTTCTTTATTCTTTGAAAACAATTCGAGTAAGCAGTGAAAAGTAGAAAGACAAGTTCATTTACTTCGTTCGGAATCTAGCTCGACTCCTACTCGAACGCCCGCGATCCTTGACCGCACCAATGGGCAATCACTATAACCCTTCTTCCCGAAATCCTCGGGAAGAAGCAGATCGTACAAATGAGTAAGATAGTAACAACCCTACTATCTTACTGAAGCAATAATACAATGCAAGCTTAATAAATAATATACTGACAAGATGTAAAAATGGACGTTCGGTCGGTACTTCCGAAGTAGCTTGAAGAGTTGTAGTGATCTTGCAGTATGAACAGCTTGCGCAGAGAAGAGTCGTTTGATGATCAGAAGTTAGTTCTGGCCTCAGACTTCGAGCCTCATTTTATTGGTGCCTTGGGTGTTCGGTCGACCGATCCCTCTGTTCGGTAGATCGAACCCGCTCCCTTCCTTCCTGGTTGGAGTCTGACGCTGGCTCGATCTCCGACAATTAAAGCTCTTTAAGGGTTCGGTCGACCGATCAGCTTCCTTCCCTGTTCGTCTTGATTCACCGAGATCAACATTCAATGCACCATTAATGCTGATTGGTTCGGTCGACTGATCCATAGGTTCGATCGACTGGTTCGGTTGACTGATCCGCTTCTTTTCCTTTTGCTGCTGATCGGTGCTGATGAACTGGTTGTGCTGAGTCATCATGGTTCTGTCGACCGATCCTCTAGTTCGGTCGATCGATCGATCAAGCTTTAACCGGACTGTACTCTGTTTTGGTCTGAACTGATACCTGCTTTGAGTTGACCTGGTTCGGTCGACCGATCCTCCTATTCGATTGATCGATCGGGTCGAACCTGCAAAACAGTGTTAGATAATAATCCTGCAAAACAGAGATTAGCACAGTAATATTATAATGCATGAGTAGTATAAAAGACAGTAGAACTGTCTTGATCTCAACTTGGAAATCTTCCCGGTTTCTTCAGTTGGATCAGCGACCTTAGGTTGTTCCTTTCAGGAACCCGACCTCACTGTCGCTCCTCCAGTTGTTTACCTCAACTTACCTGGCAAACATGGTCCTCCAGACATGTTTGGAATTTCCTGCTTAGTGTCTGATCGCCCGATCCACTAAGACTTTTCCTGCAATACTACATTAGCCAACAGCAATAATAGTAATACATAATACAATGATAAACCATCCGAGGAACCTTGCTTGGAGTTCACTCCTCCAAGACTTCTCGTTACCTAAGGTTACCACCCCCTAGGATTTTCTCAACCTGACTTCACTCACCAGGATCTAAGGTTACCACCCCTAGGGTTTTCTCAACCTGGCTTCACTCACCAGGACCTAAGGTTACCACCCCCTAGGATTTTCTCCACTTGGCTTCACTCACCAAGACTTAGTATTCGGCTACCCAGGGATCAAGTCCTCCAGACCTATCCACCTGGCTTCCACGATATTACCAAGATTTTTCCCCTTTCCTAGCCTACAACTAGGACTTCCCTTGATCAAGTTCCATACTCATGCATACTTAAGCATACTTAAACATATTTGTCTGACATTAAAACCTTGGAGGTCGATTGCACCAACAAATATTGGGTTCCCAAGGATCAAATCCATTACCTTGATAGACCATATCGAGGCTATGATCCAGGGGGAGTTAATAGGAAGGCCATTTTTAAAATTGTTTGATGATTGCCTTTACTGCTTTCACTATATATGCATAGATTAGGCTAGATAAGGACCTAGACATAATTTACACTTGACTAGTTAGATCTAGGGGTTTCAAAAGGAAAATTAAATATCCAATTTCTTTGAAAGTCTTTGTCTAGAAGTGGTAGATGATCTCATACCCAAGAAGGCCTAGTGTCTCACCATAGCCTGGAAGCTGATCTTCGAAATGTGTATTTAATTGACTAATTAAAAAACTTAAGTCTAACCCAAATGTAAATTAATCCTTAGACATAATCTAAATCGAAGATAAAATAAACCATATCTCACAAAATCCATAAGATTCCATGATTGATAACTTAGAAATGGGTGAGATGGTCCTAGGTAAAATGTAAAATAAAATCAATCAGTTTAACCACATTAATAAAACCATTTAACCTAATTAATAAATCAATTTAAATTAATTAATAAATCATTTTAAACTAACAAATCAATTTAAATTAATAAATAAATCATTTTAAGCTAATGAATCAATTTAAATTAATTTTAATCTAAATAATAAATAAAAAAATTCTTAGGGCGTCTCACGAAGGAGCCTCCACAGTAAAAGGAGGCACCCTCGTGAGCAGTGAGAAAATTCCCACCGAAACCTTGGAGGACGCCTCCCACCAGTCAAAGGTGCCCCCATAACCAATTGAGGGCGCCCTCAACGCCGTTTTTTCCAGCGAACAAAGAGCATCTCTGTTCACGATTTTCACGAAAGAAATCACTCCGAGGCACCCTCCAAGACCAGATTTTCTCCCTTCCGACCCCAAAATGCCTCCAAGGTATACCCTATTTAGTTATATTGCTTCAATATGTATTTTTTTGTATATTTTTGTTTATGTATGCTTGTATAAAAATAGGAAGAGAAGGAATGTAGATGCTGCTTCTGGTAGTACCCCATCCACTGATGCTAGGTTTCCCTCTGAGCGGCATAGGATATAGTTCCTTAGGGATAAATTTACTCCTTTAAAGTGTCATTATTTAAGCAAATCTTTTTTTATTAGATATTGTCCATCTATCATCTAGATGTTTGAGCACTACCAGCTAAATAAGCTGGTTTACTGTAGCCATGCAGTTAATCATGACCTATGTGTACAGTTTTATAATAATCTAGATAGAGTAGATGATTTGACTTACTACACCAGAGTTGGTGGAAGGGATTTTCAGTTTTCTCCTACCCTTTTATGCACTAGTCTAGGACTTATGTCATCCATATATTCATTTTTGTGCTACCCTAGTAGGGACTTGCCATTTGGTGAGCCCTACTCCCATATCACCCTAGATACTATCTATATGTATTTTTTTTGGGAGGAGAAACTACCTGTAGTGACTGACTTCAGGTCACTTTCTCTTAGGGTCCAGGACTACATTATGTACCGAGTCTTGACTTCCTACATTTTGCCGAGTCCTAACTTCTTGCATTTTGCCGATCGCATCTCAGAACGTTTCGAAGATGCACCCTTCTCATTCCTTCTTTGTCAACGGTTGGACATAGATAAAGCTTTACATATGTTCCATAACATTATACGTGCCTCCAGTCTCGTCACTAGGCTCGAGATCCATATGTCCTATTGTCATGTCTTGACATATATGTTTTCGACCCTAGAGATAGATACGACCCAGGGGAGGGTTACTTTCCTTAGTCCTTATGATGAGTTCAGACAACGTTAGTTAGCCCTAGTGCATGTAGATATTACCGCTCAGGGGATCCTGAATTTACCGACGGAATAAAGTATTCCGTCGGTAACATTAAAGGTTACCGACGGAAAGTTTTCCCCATCGGTAAAACTGTATTTTTTTTGTAGTGCAAGGTCCACAGATATATCGCCCTGACGCTTCTGGTTTCTCATAGACCAGAAATAGTGCATCAGCAAAGTCCCGAACATCCACAAAATAGTATAATATGTTGTCCATGGAGTTGTGTGTACCTGCAACATGGCGATGAGGAGAATATAGGATCAGACCATATGTGATATCTTCAAGGGTTCTAATAGTACAAAAGAAAAGTATAGATGATAGACCATTCAGCATATTGATGAGAACCATGCTGTTAGCATTCAAAGTGGGTTGGAGCAACGGTCCGATGACATAAGCTGGACAAACAGTCACAACATCGAGTCCATGCTTCTCGCCATAGTTCATTGCCTCATGCTCTGCTAGTGTTTTTGAAAGACAGTACCAATTCTATGAACACAAAAGGAATCAATGATTAAATAAGTGTCTTCTAGGCAAGCATTCAGCATATGCATTATTCATCATAACATCAACATTGTACCAACTAACTCAGGTCAAGTAACTAAAATAACACATAAACAATGCTTGCAAAACTGAGAGTTGCATTCCTCTCATTATCTTCTCCTCAAGAGGCTGAAAGTTATTGATAATTTAGCAAGCATCTTAGATAAGCACTCGGCATATGCAATATCCATTTGAACACATTCATGATCTTATCGTCCAAATCAGAGTCTTGTTTGTTTGAATTATTTAGTATCAATTAAAGTGAGCAATCCTTCACAGCTATGACATTTGCAATTGCTTTCACTATCTTCTGTAACACCCCACCCTCTTCACTACTGGGCTATGAGGACGAGGCGTTACTGGACTACTAACTTTACTTAACTATCCTTGTTCACATGTTGATAGTAATTACTAAAACTCTCGGAGAACAAAAAACATACAATTAACTAGCAGCGAAAGACTAAATGACTCATCTAATACATTCTTAATAAATGACAATCTTAATAAATTCTTATGCTAGTCCCAAGGCTTCTATAGTCCAGGCATTACACATCCATCCGCACCTCCTTGTCGCCTTCCTTTGCTATAACTTTTCCTTTCCTTTATCTACAGTAAGAGGAAATGCAACTATAAGCAAAATTGCTTAGTAGGCGCTATCTAACTCACAAAACTCTAATATGCATGCGAATAAAATAAATCTAAAACTGATTTGTGAAGTTTTGAAAACTATTTTCATAATAGATAAAAATAATAATCAAACTGCTAATGGCCCCGACAACTGTACTTGCTATGCGTGCATCCCTAACTAGACCCGAGATAGCTGGTCCCGAATCTAGTAGGGTTTACTAGGTTATCTAAACCTAGGGACGACTATGGGAGCCCAACCCAAGGACAACTAAGAGTCCAACACAGTGCCACTAATGAAAGTAAAATACTGATTTATAAGCAGATTTATCTTAATTACTTCTTCTTTAAATGCTTTGACATTTTAATGAGCACCTTGTGTGCCAAATTCCCTAAAGTCTTGACTTTAGGATCTACTTAAGGCCTTGGTCTTTTTCTTTCTTTTCTTTATCTTTCTTATACTTGTTAATACTTCTAATAAAAGAATGCTTCTTTAAAAACTGAAATGTTTAAACAAATTCTAACTTTGAAATGCATAAACAAAAATCTGCATACTATGCTAATCAAAATTCTGCATACTATACTAATCAAGATTCTGCATTCTATGCTACACTATTTCTGCATACTATACAAACATAAATTCTGCACTATAATACTTATACAAACTGTACAATAATCTTTTTCTTTAAAAACTGCACTATAAGTTCCACAAAAAATCTAAACTACAAGTTCCATCAAAAATCTGCACTATAAATTCCACCAAAAATCTGCACTACAAGTTCCACCAAAAATCTGCACTATAAACTTTAAAGAAATCTGCACCATAAGCTCTTAAGAAATCTGCACTACAAGCTCTAAAGAAATCTGCTCTAAAGAAATCTGTATTTTAAGCTCTAAGAAATCTGCACTACAAGCTTAATTAAAATCTGCACTATAAGCTTACATAAAAATCTGCACTATAAGCTTAATTAAAATTTGCACTATAGGCTTAATTAAAATCTGCACTATAAGCTTAGATAAAAATCTGTACTATAAGCTTAATTAAAAATCTACACTATAAGCTTAATTAAAATCTGCACTATAGGCTTAATTAAAATCTGCACTATAAGCTTAATTAAAATTTACATTAAAAGCTTAATTAAAATCTGCACTATAAGTTTACATAAAAATTTGCTTTATAAGCTTAATTAAAAATCTGCACTAAAGGCTTAATTAAAAATCTGCACTACAAGCTTAATTAAAATATGCACTATAAGCCTACATAAAAATCTGCACTATAAGCTTAATTAAAATCTGCACTATAGGCTTAATTAAAATTCTGCACTATAAGCGCTTCTCATGCTTCGAATTCAAGAAGAACAAAGCTCCGAAACTACTCCTATTGCAGGTGAGAAGCACTTACCTTGCTTCTTGGACTCACAACCGAACAAAAAGGGCTTCTAGGACCTTGGCCGACCGCCGGAGATGATGTCGTAACTCCCTTTTGTTTTCTGCCCGAGCTCCGCCATTGTACGCAGAAGAGAAGGAGAGAATGGTTTAAGTCACGGGAAAATAGAGCATCAACTTATCCCTTTTTATAACTTAATATTTATGTTAACTCCTAAAATAAATTCGCTATATTTTCTAAACAGACAAATCCAACATCAACTTATCCCTTTTATAATCTAATATTCTATTAATTATCTTAAATAAATTCACTACCTTTTCTAAATAGACAAATCCAACATCAACTTATCCCATTTATAATCCAATATTCTGTTAACTATCTTAAATAAATTCGCTACTTTTTCTAAACAGACAAATCCAACATCAACTTATCCCTTTTATAGTATTCTGTTAACTATCTTAAATAAATTCGCTACCTTTTCTAAACAGACAAATCCAAGATCAACTTATCCCTTTTATAATCCAATATTCTGTTAACTATCTTAAATAAATTCGCTACCTTTTCTAAACAGAAAAATCCGTTTACACACCTGGTCAGCTGGGTTTTGACCGAGTCAAAGGTTGTGGGTTCAATTCTCGGCTTGGACATTTTTTGTCGAAACTTTCTTCGTTTAGTAAAAATACCAAACGACCTCCAAAAATTACATAAAAATACTCTAAAAATTTCTAAAAATCCCTAGAATATTTCTATTACATTTTTAAATATTTTTAAATTACTTTTAGGACTCTAATTGAGGAAATTTGGGGCGTTACATCTTCCCCTTAGAGCCTAACATAATAACAATAGTAAACACCAAGAGAACGAGAACATGTAACCAAAGACCCATGTGTTACACTCAAGCATTCTAATCCGTTACCAATGATGCTACTCCAATGATTACAGAAAGAAAATTTTCACCAATTTACCTCAATTTTTCGGCAATATTAGTAGACTATGGAGCATTCTGTTAAGGGTGAACAGAAAATTATGATATTAGTAGACTCCTCTAAGAAAGGTTCTAAGAGGAAGACAAAACATCAGGCTAAAGGAAAGGGTAAAAAGGCCAAGATAGTAGAACCGACACAAAAGGGTCCATGCCATCATTGTGGCAAGATGGGACACTGGCGAAGAAACTGCAAAATCTATCTTGAGTCTATGAAGAAGAATAAGGCATCTGATGCCCCATCCTCTTCAGGTATTTTTCATAATTGATTGTCATGCTATTTCCTCATACACTTGGATATTGGATACTGGTGTGGTTCACATATATGTAATGGCATACAGGGGCTAAGGAATAGCAGAAGACTCATCAAGGGAGAAACAAGTCTGTGAGTTGGAATGGAGCAAAGGTTGCTGTAGTCGCCATCGGAATATATTTGTTAAAGCTTTCTAGTGGACTTGTCTTAGAACTAGATAATTGTTATTTGGTTTCAGTATTAATAAAAAATATTATTTATATTTCTTGCTTAAATAGAAAAGGTTTTCATTTAACTTTTAGTAACAATTATTATTATATAACCTTAAATGACGTTCTTTATGGCACTGGAACTTTATGTAATGCCATCTACACGTTAGATATATCTAGTGGCGTACTTAATATTGAAAAGAGTAATAAATGCGCCCGAATAGATAATCAATTAATCTCTTACTCGTGGCATTGTCGCCTTGGCTATATAAGCAAGAAACGCATGTCCGAATTGCAAAAGATGCAGTTCTCGAATCATTTGAATTAGATACATGTGATTCATGTTTAAAAGGAAAGATGACAAAGTTACCTTTTTCTCGAAAGGGTTAACAAGTTAATGAATTAATTGGGCTTGTACATACGATATATGTGGACCAATGACAACTCATGCATTATGAGGTTATAGCTACTTCATTACTTTTATTAATGATCACTCTCATTATGGATATGTGTATCTAATGAAACATAAGTTTGAAGCCTTTGAAAAGTTTAGAGAATTCAGAAGTTAAGTAGAGAAACAACTTGGTCAAAATATTAAGATACTTCGATCTGATCGAGGTGGTGAATATTTAAGCCAAGAGTTTCTAGATTATCTAAGGGACAATGGTATATTGTCTCAATGGACTCAGCCTTATATGTCACAACATAATAGTGTATCGTAAAGGCGTAATCAAACCTTGTTAGACATGGTTAGATCAATGATGGATCATACAGATCTTCCAAAGCCTTTTTGGGGTTATGCACTCATGACAGTCGTTTACTTGCTAAATAGCGTCCCGACGAAGGCAATCTCAACTACTCCATATGTGGTATAGACTAGTAAGAAACCCATCATATCTAATTTGAAGATATGGGGATGTCTTGCTAATGTGAAGAGTACTATATTAGAGAAGTTGGAGCCAACTCTGATAAGTGTTTATTTATTGGATACCCTAAGGAAACTAAGGGTTATCAATTCTATCACCCCCTGGGATAAAAAGTGTTTATTTTAAGACATGCTACCTTCCTAGAGAAATAATTTATCTTATAAGAAACAAGTGGGACTATGGTTGAACTTGATGAAGTTCAAGAGACTCTAATAAACACTAATGAGATGCCTAATCAAGAAATACAACTGATGATGACACAACCTCCTCGTAGATCAGGTAGGACACACAATATTCCTAAGATATATGAATCTCTTGTAAGAGAATTGAATGATGTATTACTTATTAAGGATGAGGAACCTACTAATTACAAAGAGGCTCTGAATAGTTCTGAAAAGGGCAAGTGGCTTATAGCCATAAAGTTGGAAATGAATTTCATGTATGAAAACTAAGTTTGGAACTTGGTGGACCCACCTGAAGGTATTACGCCTATAGGGTGCAAATAGGTTTTCAAGAAGAAATCCGATATGGATGATAATATTATTACCTACAAGGCAAAGTTGCTGGCGAAAGGCTATCGTCAAAGGCAAGGCATTGACTATGATAAAACTTTCTCACCTGTGGCCATGGTTAAATCCATTCGGATACTCCTGGCTATATCAGCTTATCATGATTATGAGATATGGAAGATGGATGTGAAAATAACTTTCCTTAATGAAAATCTGCTCGAAGATGTGTATATGACACAACCCGAAGGCTTCACATCTGTCAACAAGAATAAAGAATGTAAGATTCAACGGTCTATTTATGGACTAAAGCAAGCATCCAGGAGTTGGAATATCCATTTTGATAAGGTGATTAAACAGTTTGATTTCTCACAAAATCCAAATGAACCTTGTGTATATCAAAAGGTTAGTGGGAGTGTAGTTGTATTCCTAATATTATATGTTGATGGCATATTGCTTATAGAAAATGATGTGTCAATTCTATAGTTAGTTAAAGTTTGGTTGTCCAATATGTTCTCCGTGAAAGATATGGGAGAAGAAACTTATATCCTAGGGATGAAAATCTATAGAGATAAATCAAAAAGGTTACTTGGTCTTTCACAATCGACATATATAGACAGAGTGCTAAAATGGTTTAGTATGTCTGAATCCAAGAAAAGTTTCACACCTATGAGACATGAAATTCAACTTTCGAAGTCTATGTGACCATGCACAGAAGACGAGAGGATTTTCATGGATAAGATACCTTATGTATTCACAATAGAATCTATCATGTATGTTATGTTATGTACAAGACCCGATGTATCATATGCTCTGAGTGTTATGAGCATATACCAGTCTTATCCAGAAATGGATCATTGAGTGGCTATCAAGATGATTCTTCAGTATTTAAGAAGAACTAAGGATATGTTCTTAGTTTATGGAGATGGTGATATGACCATACGCGGATATACAGATGCTAGTTTCCAAACGGACAAGGATGACTTCAAGTCCCAGTCTGGAATCATATTCATATTAAATGGAGGCGCAGTTAGTTGGAAAAGTTCCAAGCAAGACACTATTACATATTATACCTATGAGGCGGAATACATTGCAGCTTCGGAAGCGACAAAGGAAGCGGTTTGGATCAAGAAGTTCATTACTGAACTTGGAGTGGTTCCATCCATTGTTGAAGCATTACCCATTTACTACGACAACACTGGAGCCATTGTGCAAGCAAAGGAACTGAGGTCTCAACAATGATCAAAACATATGCTTCGTCGTTATCATCTAATCAAGGAGATCGTTAGTAGGAAAGAAATACAACTCGAGAAAATTCTCATTGAAAGGAATCTAGTAGATCCATTGACAAAGGCTCTACTACAAAGCAAGTTTGAGAGTCACATCTGTGCTTACAGTTTAGGACACTGTGGCAATTGGCTTTAGGCCAAGTGGGAGTGTTAGAATTTGAGAGATGTCCTAAAGCAATCACTTTACATTTTTTTCTATTTATTTGATGAGTATATATTCACTATTTGAGTGCATATTATATGTTTAATTGTCTTAAACGTATTTACTGAATGTCTATAATATAATTCATAGCATGAGAGAATTTGTGATTGGATTGCAACTAGTGATTATCTCTACATGTGCAATTATGAATATATTAAAATTTCCTTAGTCGTTTAATTGATGCATTCGGATATCATCAATTCTGTAAGACTAGCACGAGTTATAATCCTTGGTTTGGCCAAGCAGATATTTTTTCACTGGCTGGAAACATTGGAATGTCGAGAGTTAAATATGGATGTTGGTTATGATAACTAGTTCATTGGAGTGACTCGCTGTAAGACTTCATATGGTTCTCTACATATATATAGATATGTCTGTGAAGTTTTTACTGCAGCATGAGTGCAAGTTTCCTTCGACTTGAGATATTCAAGTCATCTTGGTCATAGAGACTTATACTTTGGCATCTTAAGTAAGTATCTCATTGAGGTGTGGACCTGAGATGATTGGGTATAAGTTGAACTGCCCAAAGGTGTTTGGATAGCCCACAGAGGATTCACCGCTCCTTGCGAGGAGACATATACCTTATGACCACTCGTTAGGATTATTACTCAAAGTCTTTAGCCAAAGCATCACATATTAAGAGTGCAAGATTCTTGTACACATGTACGAGTAATTTGAATCCACAAAATGAGGAAGTATTACTTGGACTAGGTGTGACGTAGTCAACCTAGTGGAGATAAGACACATAGATCATGTCCTGAACCAAGTAGGTATAAGACGAGTGAAAGGAATGAGGTACGACTCACTGTAGCTGTTGAAGGGTTTAGAATTAATTCTAAGATTAACTATGATTTTTTGACTAATTAGGGATCATGATGTACTACTAGGTACCACTCATGATAGTTCTATAATTAAGTAGTTAATTATGACAGTCAAGATAAACCAGGAACCTATTGGGTCACACGCACTAACGAGTCTCTAAAAGATGTAAAATAAGTTAAAGAATAGATTTTTTAAACAAGAAATAAATGTTTTGTTGGACCATACATAAGACAAATATGGAAATATTTGTTGAAATGGAAGCGCGGATGAGCCACATCTCTTATGGAAGAGTTGGACCATATTTGGTTTAATCATGAATTAGTCATGAATCAACTTGGTTTAGTTGTGAACCAAACAAAGGGGTTAATGAGCTAATTTTTGGTTAAGGGATAATGAGTTGGATTTGGGCTTTCTAATCCAACTCATTAATGAGGGTTATATATTGAGATGGTTGAGAGAAAATTATACACATGAGATCATTAATTGGCTTGAAAGATTTTTGGAAAACTTTAACCCAATTTCTCTTCTATTCTCCCTTTCCCCTCTCTCTTTGTCGCCACCAACAAGGGGAAGCCCTTCCCCTTGTTGCCGTGACCACCATAAGGAAGAAATCTTTTCCTTATGTGCTTTTCTTCCTCTTCCTCTTGATCCCTCTTCTTTGCTCGTGGCTAGTAACTTTCAAATGAGAGGCTTGTACTTAAGGAGTTGTCTTGAGGAGCTCAACGTGGATACAAATAGAGGTGAGGTTCGACAACGTCATTATGGCTGGTGCCCTTCTCATTACAGGTCATTCGTAAGGTACACATAGCGTAAATTTACTTTTCGTAAAAATTTAATTATGCGATCATGTTTGGCATGTTGTATCCTTATATGCGTGTGGTGCGTGTGATGTAATAATTTAGGAATTATTATTATTTTATTTTTCGTTGTGCATGTTTATGAAACATGTTTTAGCACACACCGCATCGGACATATTCTAACATGCAATACTATCTTGTTTGTGTCAGATTCGACGATGGCAAGATCTGTTGAGAGATTGTTGGTGCAATATTCCCCAAGTGAAGGTTGACTTAGTTTGACTGAGCTTGATTTGGGTCAAGCTCGAGTCTTAGTATTTATGTTTTGATGGTTTGACAATACATGTTGACAATACATGTAGACAACACATGGAGGTTGCAGGTGCAATTGTTCATGTGTGGAGATTGTGATGGAGAGTCAAGTAGGTCTAGGTTGACTGGATACTTGACTGGGAAATCCTGGTGAGTGAAGCCAGGCAGATGAGAAGTCCTGGTGAGTGAAGCCAGGCACGGGGAAAATCCAGATGGGTCAAGGTTGACTAGACATCTGGTGAAAGTCCAAGTAGGTCAAGAGATTGACCGGACACTTGGCACGAGGAGAAAAATCTAAGTGGGTCAAATGGATTGACCAAACACTTGGTGAGGGAGTCCTAGCAGGTCAAGGGTGACCAGATGCTAGGCATGATGTACCAACAGGTCATGGATTGACCAGATGTTGATTTGGGGGACTTAGGACTTGGTTTTGGGCAAAAACCAGCATCTGGATCAATCAACCGATCGATTGGATGATTACCAATCGATCAGCCGATCGATCGGGTGAGTCCCTGCGACAGAGCTCCTCCCAATCGATCAGCCGATCGATTGGGAAGAAATGTCGGGCGCACAGAACGCCTCTGGATCGATCAGCCGATCGATCCAGAGCCCCCAATCGATCAGTGGATCAATTGGGAGATGGCGATATTGCGCAATAAGCCCTGAATCGATCAACCGATCGATCCAGGCGATTCCTGAGAGCACAGAGGCACTCTAGATCAATCAATGGATCGATCCAAAGCCTCCCCGATCGATTGGGAGCAATCCAATCGATCGGGATCCGACCGTTGGCGCAGATAAAGGTTGCAGGCGTGCGTTTCCTTCGTAAGAACTCTCGCCACTTCTCCCGATCTTCACCAGCGATCACAGAGCTTCTCCACAGGGTTCTCACTGCCAATTCTTGAAGCTTTTGGAGGTTTTTCCAAGTCAAGAGGTGGATCTACAGCAAGAGGAAGAAAGCTAGGGTTAGGGTTTTGTATACTCATTGTAAGCTTTTGCTTGTATTTGTGTATCCTTTCCCTTTCTTCTTGTAGAGTGAACTTGTAGGGCTTCTCCGCCTTCGGTAGTTACCGAAAAGGAGTGTTTATTAGTGGAGGTGTGTGTGAGTGTGTGGATCCTTGGACTAGTCACCTCCTTTGGAGGTGGATACCAAGTAAATCTACTTGTTAGCGTTGTGTGTGTTGTTTCTTGTATATTTCCGCTGCACATCTTTGAAGAAACAAGCAACGCCGACCACGAGCACGCAACGAGCTATTCACCCCCCCTCTAGCTATATTTCGGTCCCAATAAGTGGTATCAGAGCGAGGTTGCTCTTCATCGGAATCATCGCCGGAAGGGGCAAAGCTAGAGGGTGAAGAAGTTGGAGCACATTCATCAAAGTCAAAGAATTCAAGAAGCTCAACTTCAAGATGCAATTCCAAGATGGACTTGGATTTGACACAAGGGTGGCTCCACCATACGCTTCAACAAGCTTCGATCTTTGGAAATCAAGAATCGAGAATTTCTTAATGGTGGAGATAGAGCAATGGTTTGCTCTCATGGAAGGTTTCTAAGCTCCAAATAACTCCAAGGTAAAAGTCCTCAAGAAAAGCAAATGGAGCAAAGAGTAGATTCAAAGGAGCGAGGCAAATGATAAAGTGTCCAAGCTTTTGGTCAACTTATTGTCTAGCCACATTTTGGCTCAAATTGGAGAGTTCAAGGATGCCAAGGAGCTATGGAACAAATTGGCATCAATTCATGAGATCCCCTCCACTGCACCAATCCAAGAAGAATCCAAAGAGGGTGACTCATTGGAGCAAAATCAAAAGGAAGAGGAAGAGGACTCCGAAGTTGAGAGATGCTCAACTTCCGAAGAAGAAGAAGTCCAAGAAGCCTCATCCTCAAAGGAGTACAACCAAAAGAACAAGGAAGGAGTATATTCCTTGTTTAATGTGCAAGAGGATGATGAAGAAGAAGAAGCCTCCACCTCTAGGATTGAGGGGGAACAAATTTCGGTGACACCGGATCAAGGAGAAGAAGAAGTCTCCACATCCGGGTCAAAAGAAGAAGAGGATGAAGAAGCTTCCACCTCCACAAGTCAAGCAAAATCAAATGGAGGAGTATCATCTTCAGATCAAGAGGAAACCTCTACTTCCAAGTCAAATGGAGGAGTTGTTGGGTTATCAGACCGTGAAAACCTCTTTCCGCGTCGCGAAAACCCCAAAATCCCCAGCCATGGATCCGTGCGAAGTAAAAACTTTTGAAAATAAAATTACGAGTACGAGTTTACTAACCCATAGATCTACACTAGAACTATATGTTAAGAGTTTTACCCTTGATGCGTGCCTTTCGCGAATCCCGCTCGTCCAAGGTGCCGGATCTCAAGTTGTCAAGGTAGACAACTCTCTATGCGTATCCACACGAACACAAGAAGGAGATCACCAAACTAAAGTGTGCTAGCACCTTAGTAGGGTTCGGCAAGATGAGGGGAGGAAGAGCAAGAAGAGAGAGCTCTAGGAGGAAGAAGATGAGAGTTACACTTGCAAAAATGAAACTCACTCTTTCAATTGATGTGGCCGACCACATTAAGAGATGTTGTAACCTCCATGGTATGCCAAGAGTCACAACTCTTGGTAACTCCCATGAGGTGGCATCCTACTTAAGCAACCATGATGATGTGGAGCATCATCATTGGCCCAATCAATGCCAACTCACTAATGAGGTGGCATAAAGTCAAGTCAAACTTGACTCTTCATCTTCCTCTCAAGTCAAGTCAAACTTGACTTAATCTCTCTCATGGTTTGATCTAATCCAACAATTTAATTCAATCCAATTTAATATAATGAATCTAATTCATTTAATTAAATTGATTCAATGAGTCATAATCTAAATTAGACTCATTGAACACATGAATCAACTTGAGTCCAACTCAATTAGCCCAACTTGGATTACTCTTAATCCAATTTGATTCATCAAATGGATCTAATCCTCTTGGTTCATCATATGAACCTAATCTCCATCTAATTATCCTTAGTGTGTGACCCTATAGGTTCTTGTAACGTTGGCAATGCCCCTAAACTCATTTAGGAGCATAAGTAATGAGCAGTATCTAGCAACACATCATTACTACCCAAGTTACAAGAATGTTGAGATCCAACATCACCTTGTGACTACTAATTGTGACTCCTCACAATATATGATAAGTGTCCTTCTATTCTAGACATCTAGATTGATCAATGTGAGGCATAGACCGTGTCATCCTCTAATCAATCTAAATCTTGAACTCCAAGTAGACTCACTAAATCAAATGAGCTCAATATCTCATATTGACTCATTTGGGTATGGTCATGCACTTCGTAGTCTCACTCTATCAAGAATATCGATGTCGCTCCCGTCATATAGGAGGGATAGATCCCATCTACATCACTCACATCCCTCTGTATAATTCGTTACATACCCAGTAATCGCCTTTATAGTCCACCCAGTTACGGGTGACGTTTGACGAAATCAAAGTACATAACTCCTTATGTAGGGATCCATGGTGACTTCAGGTCTACGGACTAGTAGTCATACTAATAGCCACATGAGAAAGTATATGACACTCATATAACGATCCATGATACTTTCTCATGGCGGGTCATTCAGTATACATTTTTTAATACATACCCATGTGTCAACTTGATATCTCTATATCCATGACTTATGAGATCAAGTCATCGAGTTGACCTACATGCTAGTCTTATTGCATTAACATTGTCCCTGAATGTTAACACTCGACTAAGAATGATTAAGAGTAGTGTTCCCTATATCATCTCACTATCAGTTCAACTAACCGATTGATATAGGTGAGAACCTTCTACTCAAGGACGCTATTATACTTAGTTTATTTGGCACAAATACAAGTAAGTATAATAACCAAAAACAAATGTCTTTATTTATATATAAGAATATGATACAATAAGTCCATAATACAATCATTAAATGATTGGCTATAGGGCTCTAACTAACAATCTCCCACTAGCACTAGTGCCAATCAGTGTAGGCTCTAAGCCCCAATGACCTAGTGTGACCATCATGCTTCCTCTGTGCCAAAGCCTTGGTCAAGGGATCTACGATGTTAGCCTCTGTAGGTACTCTGCATATCTTCACATCTCCTCTCTCGATAATCTCTCGAATGAGATGGAAGCGCTGTAGTATGTGTTTGGTCCGCTGGTGTAAGCGAAGTTCCTTCGCCTGTGCTATAGCTCCATTGTTGTCACAATAGAGCTCAATAGGGTCAACGATACTAGGAACCACCCCAAGTTCAGTGATGAACTTGTGGATCCAAACTGCCTCCTTTGCTGCCTCTGATGCAGCAATGTACTCGGCCTCTGTCATAGAATCAGCTACTGTGTCCTGCTTCAAACTCTTCCAGCTCACAGCACCACCATTTATGCAAAATACGAACCCTGACTGCGATCGATAATCATCCTGGTCGGTCTGGAAGCTAGTATCACTGTAACCCTTTACAGCTAGCTCGTCATTGCCTCCTTATATCAAGAAATATTCTTTAGTCCTTCTTAAGTACTTAAGAATATTCTTGACCGCTATCCAGTGACTTTCACTTGGATCTGACTGGTATCTGCTCGTCATGCTCAAAGCATACGAGACATCAGGTCGAGTACATAGCATGATGTACATGATAGATCCTATGGCTGAGGCATAAGGGATCTGATCCATACGGTCTCTCTCCTCTCTAGAAGAGGGACCTTGAGTCTTCGAAAGACTCACGCCATGTGACATCGGCAGAAATCCCTTCTTGGAGTTCTGTATGGCAAATCGAATGAGTACCTTGTCAATATATGTACTATGACTTAGGCCACGCAATCTATTAGATCTATCTCTATAGATCTGTGTCCCTAGAATGCAGGATGCCTCACCTAAGTCCTTCATTGAAAAGTAACTCTCTAGCCAGGTCTTGACAGACTGAAGCAAAGGGATGTCCTTCCCAATGAGTAGTATGTCATCCACATACAATATGAGGAAGACAACTATATCCCCTACAACCTTCTTGTAGACACAAGGCTCATATTCGTTCTTGATGAAACCAAACTGTTTGATTGCATCATCGAATCTAAGATTCTAGCTCCGAGAAGCTTGCTTTAGTCCATAAATGGACCTATGCAGCTTACATACTCTGGTAGTATGTTGTGGATCTACAAAACCCTCAGGCTGTGTCATGTACACATCCTCGAGCAGGTTTCCATTCAGAAACACGGTTTTGACATCCATCTGCCATATCTCATAGTCATGGTAAGCTGCAATAGCAAGCATGATCCAAATGGACTTAAACATCGCTACTGGAGAAAAGATTTCATCATAGTCAATACCATGAATCTGCTTGAAACCTTTAGCTACCAAGAGACCCTTATAGATAAGTCCATCCATGTCAGTCTTTCTCTTAAAGACCCACTTACACCCAATGGGTTTTACCCCTTCAGGTGGATCAACCAAAGTCCATACTTGGTTGGTGTACATGGATTCCATTTCGGATCTCATGGCCTCTTGCCATTTCTCGGAATCTGGTCTCATCACAGCTTCATGATAGGTGATATGCTCATCCTCTATGAGCACAACGTCATCATGGTCAGACAAGAGAAATGAGTATCTCTCAAGCTGACGACGTACCCTATCAGACCTGCGAAGAGGTATTTCTACTTGAACTGGTTGTTGTTCCTCAACTCCTTATGGAACAACATCATCTACAACACTTTGTGGTTCCAGTTCAACTTCCATCGAGGCTTCAGTGCTATTGTTCGCATCTTGAACTTCTTCAAGATCGAACGTGCTCCCACTAGTCTTTCTAGAAACAAAATCCCTTTCAAGAAAGACCCCAGTCTTTGCCACAACTACCTTGTGCTGACTGGGAATGTAGAAGTAACATCCCTTAGTTTCCTTGGGATATCCAATAAAGTAGCACTTGTCAGATTTGTGTCCTAACTTGTCTGAGACTTGACGTCGAACGTAAGCCTCACAACCCTAAATCCTCATGAAAGACACATCGACATCTCTCCCAGTCCATATCCTATATGGTGTCTTTATCACGGCCTTGGATGGAACTCGGTTGAGCATAAAAGTTGTCGTATCTAGAGCATAGCCCCAAAGGAATGTCGGAAGATCTGTGTGACTCATCATAGATCGTATCATATCTAATAGGGTACGATTCCTCCTTTCGGATATACCATTCCACTGTGGTGTTCCAGGAGGAGTGAGTTGGGATAGAATTCCACACTCAGCTAGGTAGTCACGAAACTCATGGCTAAGGTATTCTCCACCTCGATCTGATCGAAGTATCTTAATACTCTTGTCAAACTGGTTCTGTACTTCATTCTTGAATTCTTTGAACTTTTCAAAGGATTCTGACTTATGTGTCATCAAGTACACATAACCATATCTACTGAAGTCATCAGTAAATGTGATGAAGTACCTATAACCGCCTCTAGCAGCGACATTGAAAGGGTCACATACATCACTATGTATAAGACCTAACAAATCAATTGCTCTTTCGCTGTGCCCACTAAAGGGAGTATTATAGGTCATCTTGCCTAGTAGGCATGACTCGCACATCTCATAAGATTCAAAATCAAATGAGTCCAGCAAACCATCCTTATGGAGCTGGGATAAGCGCTTGTCATTTATATGACCTAAGCGACAGTGCTAGAGATAGGTTTGGTTCAGGTCATTTGACTTGAACCTCTTGGTATTTATGTTATAGATAGGGCTTTCAAGGTCTAGAATGTAGAGTCCGTTCATCAGAGGTGCACTACAATAGAACATATCTTTTAAATAAACAGAACAACATTTGTCCTTTATAATAAAAGAGAAACCTTTCTTGTCCAAACAAGAAACTGAAATTATGTTCTTAGTTAATGCAGGCACATAAAAACAATCATCCAACTCTAATACAAGTCCAGAGGGCAGAGATAGAAAATAAGTTCCTACAGTAACAGCAGCAACCCGTGCTCCATTGCCTACGCGTAGGTCTACCTCGCCCTTTGCCAATGCCCTGCTATTTCTCAGCGCCTGCACATTAGTACAAATGTGAGAAGCACATCCGGTATCTAATACCCATGATGAAGAAATAGATAGATTGACTTCTATAACATATATACCTGAAGTGGAAGTCTCACTTCGCTTCTTCTTAAGATCTTCTAGATACACCTTGCAGTTCCTCTTCCAGTGCCCGGTCTGACCGCAGTGGAAGCAGGTAGCATCCTTGGCGACCCCTCCTTTAGGCTTCAGTGCCTTTCCTTTGCCCTTGGCTTGGGACTTTCCTTTATCTTTGGGCTTGCCCTTGCCCTTGTGTTTCTAAACCATCAGAACAAAGTGGGGCTTTGCCTTCTTAAGGTTCAGCTCAGCAATTCTCAACATGCTAAGCAGCTCGGGCAGTGGCTTGTTAATTTCGTTCATATTGTAGTTTAGAACGAACTGACTATAGCTATTCGGCAAGGATTGCAAGATCAGGCCAGTGGCCAGCTCTTGGCCAAGCGAGAATCCCAACCTCTGTAGGTTTTCTATGTACCCAATCATTTTGAGTACATATGGGCCTACGGGAGCCCCATCTGACATCTTGCACTGAAACAGTGCCCTTGAGATCTCAAATCTCTCATGTCGTGCTTGTCCTTGATACAGTTGACGAAGATGTTCAACCATATCGTAAGCGGCCATTAACTCGTGTTGCTTCTGAAGCTCAGAGTTCATGGTCGCGAGCATTAGGCAGGACACATCTAATGCATCATCTTGATGCTTCTTGTAAGCATCTTTGTCTGCTCGCGTGGCATTGGCAGGAGGAGCCTCCGGAATGGGCTACTCCAGAACGTACAGCTTACGTTCCTGGGTGAGAACTATTCTCAAGTTCCTGTACCAGTCCAGGAAATTTGCTCCGTTGAGCTTGTCCTTCTCAGGGACAGAACGCAGAGAGAAGGTGTTCGTATTCAATGTCATGGTTATCTACAACAGAAAAATACAGAAAATAAATATCATATTCTTTTAAATCATTTAATTAGGCCTTTAACTAAATGATGCTCCCACTGAATTCTATAATTCATGTGGGACAAGATCCACATCATACTAACCCTTGAGTTAGCTTTGGCTAATACGCACAAGATTTAGTATGATCGGTAGGTAACGATTTACCAATTACATCTCTATGCAACTCTTGTTTATAGGATCATTATCCGCAGTTATATTAAGACTTGAGTTAGCTTTGGCTAATACGCCCAAGAATTAATATAAATGTGATTTATGTCCTATCTTTCTAACCATTGGAAGAATGTCTATAGTTGTACTCGATCCAACCGAGTTAACTAGGAATACTCAATCTAATTAAGTTTGTATTCGCCCATGCGTTGATAAGCGGGACCAAGATTGTCCCTCCGTACCCTACCAAGATAATATGTGTTGCTCTGCTTTGGCAGATTCAACAACACATATGATCGAGGTAGTGATAGGTATCACGACACGGTAGGCATTAGAGTTGACGCGATTTAGATCTAATCTAATCGTCGATGTGTATCAAATACGCGATAGATCTAATCTAATCGAAAGGGTGCATCTTGTACACGATTTAGATCTAATCGTTAGGCACTAATTAATTACTTAATCATGCATCACATATACACAAGCAATTAATTAAATTAATTTATGATTAGTCATGGCCCTACTACGATCTTCTCAAGCCAATGAGAAGATCGGATGGTCAACCTAGGGTCAACAGCTTCTCAAGCTCCTTCCCTTGACCACCTTGTGTTGGTCGCGCCCTCCTCGTAACTCCGTCTCGAGTGGACCTTCCACGACTCCAATTTTATACATTACAATTTTGAAACTCGAGTTACATTCGAGTCTAAACTAATTTACAACAAGAATAAATAATAGAGAAAGGCACGACGCGCAGGTCGCGAATCAAATGTACAACACGCACAACACAAATGACGGCGCGTAGGCCGTAATATGAATTACAACACAGTACCAATCAGATTGGGTCATTTTGGGCCATGACCATAACAAATTATACATAATTCTAAATTATGTAATTTCCATAATTTTCTGTAATTTTAATACTAATTTTTATAATTTTTACGAGAAAAATTTCCCGGCTGTCCCGTTTAGAGGGTTTAGGGCGCAATCGCGGAACGAATCACCTTGCGGGGCCAGGGGCAGCGCCCCTACCCACGATCTAACCATCGTGAGTGTCCCTAAGTGATCCTACAGCGCCTTAATCCGCTGTCCCAAAAAATTTTGGGGCGAAACCTTGCCGTTTCGGAAAAATCTTCTCGGTAGTCGAAACCCACAAGCGTATAAACACTTGTGCTTCGCTTCTACGAGAAAATTACTCATAAAAACCATAAAAAACTTAAATTTACAGAAAATCACAGAATCTATATTTTTCATAAAAATCAAATTAAACTCGTACAAGTCTTCGCACGTGGCTCTAATACCACTGTTGGGTTTTTCGGACCGCGAAAATCGCTTTTCGCGTCGCGGAAACCCCAAAATCCCCAGCCACGGATCCGTGCGAAGTAAAAACTTTAGAAAATAAAATTACGAGTATGAGTTTACTAACCCATAGATCTACACTAGAACTATATGTTAAGAGTTTTACCCTTGATGCGTGCCTTTCGCGAATCCCGCTCGTCTAAGGTGCCGGATCTCAAGTTGTCAAGGTAGACAACTCTCTATGCGTATCCACACGAACACAAGAAGGAGATCACCAAACTAAAGTGTGCTAGCACCTTAGTAGGGTTCGGCAAGATGAGGGGAGGAAGAGCAAGAAGAGAGAGCTCTAGGAGGAAGAAGATGAGAGTTACACTTGCAAAAATGAAACTCACTCTTTCAATTGATGTGGCCGGCCACATTAAGAGATGTTGTAACCTCCATGGTATGCCAAGAGTCACAACTCTTGGTAACTCCCATGAGGTGGCATCCTACTTAAGCAACCATGATGATGTGGAGCATCAGCATTGGCCCAATCAATGCCAACTCACCAATGAGGTGGCATAAAGTCAAGTCAAACTTGACCCTTCATCTTCCTCTCAAGTCAAGTCAAACTTGACTTAATCTCTCTCATGGTTTGATCTAATCCAACCATTTAATTCAAGCCAATTTAATATAATGAATCTAATTCATTTAATTAAATTGATTCAATGAGTCATAATCTAAATTAGACTCATTGAACACATGAATCAACTTGAGTCCAACTCAATTAGCCCAATTAGGATTACTCTTAATCCAATTTGATTCATCAAATAAATCTAATCCTCTTGGTTCATCATATGAACCTAATCTCCATCTAATTCTCCTTAGTGTGTGACCCTATAGGTTCTTGTAACGTTGGCAATGCCCTAAACTCATTTAGGAGCATAAGTAATGAGCGGTATCTAGCAACACATCATTACTACCCAAGTTACAAGAATGTTGAAATCCAATATCACCTTGTGACTACTAATTGTGACTCCTCACAATATATGACAAGTGCCCTTCTATCCTAAACATCTAGATTGATCAATGTGAGGCATAGACCGTGTCATCCTATAATCAATCTAAATCTTAAACTCCAAGTAGACTCACTAAATCAAATGAGCTCAATATCTCATATTGACTCATTTGGGCATGGCCATGCACTTCGTGGTCTCACTCTATCAAGAATATCGATGTCACTCCTGTCATATAGGAGGGATAGATCTCATCTACATCACTCACATCCCTATGCATAATTCGTTACATATCCAGTAATCGCCTTTATAGTCCACCCAATTACGGGTGACGTTTGACGAAACCAAAGTACATAACTCCTTATGTAGGGATCCATGGTGACTTCAGGTCTAAGGACTAGTAGTCATACTAATAGCCACATGAGAAAGTATATGACACTCATATAACGATCCATGATACTTTCTCATGGCGGGTCATTCAGTATACATTTTCTAATGCATACCCATGTGTCAACTTGATATCACTATATCCATGACTTGTGAGATCAAGTCATCGAGTTGACCTACATGCTAGTCTTATTACATTAACATTGACCCTGAATGTTAACACTCGACTAGGAATGATTAAGAGTAGTGTTCCCTATATCATCTCACTATCGGTTCAACTAATCGATTGATATAGGTGAGAACTTTCTACTCAAGGACACTATTATACTTAGTTTATTTGACACCAATACAAGTAAGTATAATAACCAAAAACAAATGTTTTTATTTATATATAAGAATATGATACAATAAGTCCATAATACAATCATCAAATGATTGGCTCTAGGGCTCTAACTAACAGGAGATCCATAAGGTGACTTGTATGTGTTTTAGTGCACATTAGATACAAGTGTGATGTTAGGATGATGAACAAAACTCAAGATGTTGATTTAATGCATTCTTTTGAGTTTTAAGATCATCAAAATACATAGTTATGTGTTTTCCCATCATTGGAAAAGCTAATGTACAAGTCATGTGCATTAAGCCCAAGGAACATGGTGTAACGGCCCGCCTCCTACTGTCTAGGTTGCGAGGCCGGGGGTTACATTATCTTATCTACTATGGTGTGCGGAAAGCTGAGCTAATTAAAATTCTACCATTTATAAAATCTGGAATTCAATGTCTAGAATACTCTTCTAAAGTTGTACATATGCTAAAGAAATGAACCTAAACTTTCTATTTGACCATAAGCTGAAATCAGATTTTCCAATCGATCGGCTGATCGATTGGAGTTGTTTGATCGATCCACTGATCGATCCAACGTGCTACTGTGCACGGAACTCCCGTCTAGATTGATCGGCTGATCGATCCAGACTGACCAATCGATCCAGTGATCAATTCAACAACTCTGTGTTCGCGGGAATTAAATTCCCGATTGATCGGTTGATCCATCCATGGCCGATCGATCAGCTGATCGATTCATCAGCCTTCTGTACGCGGCAGATCACTTCCCAATCGATCGACTGATCGATTGGGGACCCTCCAATCGATCGGCTGATCGATTGGAGCTCTGATTTCTACTGCATTTCAGTAATTTTGTGTACAACGCGAATGTATCAACCAACCAACATTGGAATACTACTAAGCATGTCATGATTCATAATCTATTGACTAACATCAAGGTAGCTAAGAGTCTAGATATAACATTTTAACATTCTAAAGGGTGCGGAAAATAAAATGTAAAGAGTTCTAATCCTTTGAACTCGCTAGCCTCCAAGGGTCTTTATTCCAAGTTTCTTCTCACACACATCTTTATCGCATTGCCCCCCAGCCTCCGCTAATCCATCTTCCCTTTACCTTTATCTGCAGTATAAGGAAAAAGGAAACTATAAGCTTGGGAGCTTAGTAAGAAACCATCTACCTCACAAGAACATGCATTCGATGAAATCATGGTTTCAAAAGATGCTATTTGAAATACATGCTGATGATCATGCTGTAAGTGCTAAAACATGGCATATTGACAATCAAGTCATGCTAATCAAATACTGAACAAAAAGCTATTCATTGTATCAACAAGCAAACTAAACCGATATATAAGCTAAGCTATTTGTTATAACAATAAGAAACTAAACTGAATCTAGGCTGTATTCACATATCTGGTTTGTGAAGTTTAAAAACTATTTATATCAATAGATAAACATAATAAACATGCTGCTGATGGGTCCGACAACTGTACTTGCTATGCGCGCATCCCTAACTAGACTCGAGGTAGCTAGTCCCGAATCTAGTAGGGTTTACTAGGTTATCTAAACCTAGGGACGACTATGGGAGCCCAACCCAAGGACAACTGTGAGTCTAGTACAGTGCCACTGATAAAAGTAAAATACTATTTTTAAACTGATTTATCTTATCTTGCTTTTACTAGATTATCTGAACCTAGAGCTAGGTTATCTGAACCTAGAGGCGACTATGGGAGCCCACCCATTGGACCGTAGTCCCATATAAACTGAGGCAAGATTAAGCATGCTATTTAAATGCATCTATGGCACTTAACTAAGCTATTAGAATGCCTACTGTGGCATTTAATTGTACTAGTAATTCTATCGAACACCTGGTGTACTCTAAATCTCCTTAACTGAATAATCATGTATACGAATGAACTAAAAGTATAAAAATGTACGATTAACTACTTATACGGCAGGTGAGGGGTTACTTACATCCTGCGCTAAGTTTTCTTACAATCCGATCGCTAGGTTTCCGGAGAAGAAGATCGTTTCGGTGATCCTCTTACGTCTACGTGTTCTTCTCGCGGAGGGGAGTGTCCTCGTGCCGGAGTTGTCGCCGGAGAGTGCTCCTACGACCCTAGGGATTGAACCCTAGGTCTTCTTGGGCTTTGTGCGCCGAGAGGGTGCGGGAGAGAGAGAGGGTGGTGTGTGAGGGTGAGGGTGAGTTGTCGTTCAAGAATCATAAATCCCCACTTAATTTTCCTATTTATATTAAGTGGTTAATACGCCTCAACTCAATCATAAATATAATTTCTCTCTTTTCATTTCAGCACACCCCTGCTGGAGCCCCTTGGTTACTAGAGTCACCTTATAAGTCATAGGATCCATAGGTCTCGGGTTCGATTCCCGCTTAGGTTGTTTTACGTTTTTATTTACTTTTTTCTACTTCTGATACTCCAAAAATTCCATAAAAATATTCTAAAATTCGAAAAAATAATAGAATATTTCTAAAATTAAATTGAGAATTTTTCGGGCGTTACAATCCCCCATACCTTATAAAAAGTCCGTCCTTGAACTTAGAATAACTCTGGGTACTTCTGTCTCATACTAGCTTCTGTCTCCCAAGTTGCCTCTTCTGTTGTGTGATTTTGCCAAATAACGTTTACTAATGGTACCTCCTTATTTCACAATTTCTTAACTGCTTGGTCTATTATCTGAATAGGCCAACTGTCATAGCTGAGGTCTTCGCGGACTTGTACCGACTGGGGCTCAATCACCTAGGTGGCATCTAGGGTATGCTTCTTCAGCATAGAGACATGAAATACGTTTTGGATAGCTGACATCTCCTGGGGTAGCTCTAGCTCATATGCTACCTTGTTAACTCTTCTAGTGATAAGGTATGGTCCCACATATCTGGGACTTAATTTGCCCTTCTTCCCAAAATGCATTACTCCCTTCATGGGAGCCACTCGGAGGAATACTGTATCCCCAACTGAAAACTCTAAGGGTCGACGTCGTGTATCAGCATAGCTTTTCTGACGGCTCTGAGTTGTCTCTATCCTCTGGCGGATCTGCTGTATAGCTGCTGTGGTATCTGCTACTAGATTTGTCTGAAGTTCTAGTTCTTTCTGTTCACCACTTTCATACCAGCAGATTGGAGATCTACACCTCCGCCCGTAGAGAGCCTCGTAGGGTGTCATGCCGATAGTGGCCTGATAGCTATTATTGTATGCAAATTTTGCTAAACACAGATATTTGCACCAACTTCCCTTGAAGTCTAGGGCACATGCTCGGAGCATATCTTCAAGTACCTGATTTACTCGCTCCGTCTGACCATCTGTCTGAGGATGGAAAGCTGTGTTAAACTTTAACTTGTTGCCCAGTGCTGACTGTACACACTCCCATAAGTGTGACGTGAACCTATTGTCTCTGTCTGAAATGATGGTCCGTGGAACTCCATGCAGTCTGACAATCTCCTTGAGATACAACTGAGCTAGCCGCTCCATGGAGTAGGATATCCTGATAGCTAAGAAGTGGGTTGACTTAGTCAATCTGTCGACTATTACCTAGATGGCATCAAAACCATTCGTGGTCCTGGGTAGTCCCACTATGAAATCCATGGAAATATCCTCCCACTTCCATTCTGGAATCTAAATAGGCTGCAGAACTCCTCCTGGTCTCTGGTGTTCTGCCTTGACCCTCTGGCAGGTCAGACAGGTACTGACATATCTAGCGATGTCTCTTTTCATCCCAGGCCACCAAAAACGTCTCCTTAGGTCTTGGTACATCTTGGTGGAGCCAGGATGCAGCACATAAGGAGTCCTGTGAGCCTCGTCTAGGATCTTCCTTCGTAGTTCCTCCTGATCCGGAACATATAGTCTATCACCAAAATATTACACCCCACTATCAGATACTCTGAACTCTCCACTTTCTGATTCTGCTAACCCTTGCTTGATTTTCTGAATTTCAGGGTCCTGATCTTGAGCTGTCTGGATGCCACCAAGCAGGGTAGATACTAATGTCATAGTAGAGAGTTGCCCAACTATTAGTTCGAGACCGAAATCTATAATCTCCTTTTGTAGGGGAGGTGACATGGCTGCTAGGGATAGTAAGGTAGCACTGGACTTCCTGCTAAGTGCATCTGCCACCTTATTGGCCTTTCCTGGATGGAAGAGGATGTCTATGTCGTAGTCTTTGACCAGCTCGAGCCATCTGCGCTGTCGCATATTTAGATCCTTCTGAGTGAAGAAGTACTTCAAACTCTGATGATCTATATACACTCTACAATGAGCTACATACAAGTAATGTCTCCAAATTTTGAGGGTGAACACAACTGCTGCAAGCTCAAGGTCATGAGTAGGGTAGTTCCTCTCATAGTCCTTGAGTTGTCTGGAGGCATAGGCGATCACCTTACCTTCTTGCATCAGTACTGCTCCTAGTCCCAATTTAGAGGCGTCACTGTAAATATCAAAGCTGTCTGTGTTTTCTGGCAGAGTCAGAATGGGAGCACTGGTCAATCTTCTTTTTAGCTCGTTGAAGATGTTCTCACAGTCCTCTGTCCATTGAAATTTTCTGTTCTTCCTGGTGAGAGCTGTCAGTGGGGAGGCTATCCTGGAGAAATCCTCTACAAATTTTCTGTAATAGCCTGCTAGTCCCAAAAAGCTTTTGATTTCACTGGCGTTCTTAGGTCTTTTCCAGTTACTCACAGCCTCTATCTTACTGGGGTCTACCATGATACCATCCTTGGAGATGATGTGACCCAGAAAGGATACTTGATCGAGCCAGAATTTACATTTCGTGAACTTGGAGTACAGCTGGTTCTGCTGAAGGGTCTGCAGTACTATCTTCAGGTGCTCTGCGTGTTCTTCCTGAGTCCTGGAATAGATAAGAATGTCGTCGATGAACACGATAACAAACTTATCTAAGTATTCTCTGAATACTCTGTTCATATGGTCCATGAAAGTAGCTGGAGCATTCGTCCCGCCAAAGGACATGACTACGAACTCATAATGTCCGTATCTGGTCTTGAAAGCTGTCTTGGGTATATCGGCTTCTTTAACTTTCACCTGGTGATATCCCGATCTGAGGTCTATTTTAGATAACATTGCTGCTCCCTTTAGCTGATCAAACAGGTCATCTATCCTGGGAAGAGGATACCTGTTCTTAATCGTGACCTGGTTTAGTGCTCGGTAGTTTATACACAGGCGCATGCTCCCGTCCTTCTTCTTCACGAACAATACAGGCGCTCCCCATGGTGAGTGACTAGAGCGTATAAAGCCCTTGTCGAGCAGCTCTTGTAGTTGCTCCTGAAGTTCCTTTAGTTCTGCTGGAGCCATGCGGTAGGGGGCTTTGGAGATGGGATTCATACCGGGGATAAGTTCTATCTTAAATTCAATCTCCCTGTCTGGTGCTAGACCTGGTAACTCCTCAGGGAAGACTGCTGGGTAGTCACATACAACTCGGACCTCTTCTAGCTTTTGGTCCTTGCCCTGATTGGTATTGACTACATGTGTTAGGAACCCCGTACATCCTGAATCCAGTAGTTTTTGTGCTTTCAGAGCTGAAAGAAACTTCTTGGCCTTCCTCTTCGATTCTCCAATGTACCCAAATTGCACTCCTGCTTCGGGTTTGAATACAACTTTCTGTTTACGACACTCATTGGAGGCGCCATACTTGATCAGAAAGTCCATTCCTAAGATGACATCGTAGTCAGCCATATCTAGTACTATCATATCACCAAAAAGCTCTCTGTCTGCTATAATGACTGGCACTACTCAGAGCCAGTGCGTGGATGCCATGATTTCTCCTGAAAGTAGTGTTGTTAAAAATTGGCCACTAAGTGCATCTGGAGTTATTGCTAACTTTTCGGCAAATGTCCTGGATATATAAGAATGGGTTGCCCCAGTATCGAATAAGACAGTTGCACTTTGCTGTAAAATATTAATCTGACCTGTAACAACTGTCGAGGCATTCGCTACGTCTTCTCTGGTGAGTGAGTAGATCCTTGCGTTCGTCGTGGCTGAGGGGGCTTCTAGTCTTCCCTGGCTGATGTGTGGACCATCTAGAGCAGCTTGCATATGGTGTAACTGTGTTGGGTTACCTCTGTACTGAATCGGCTGTGGTGTGGGGTTGCTGGTCTTGTTCGGGCATTGCTTGGCCATATGCCCTTTCTAGCCACATTTGAAGCATCCTTGTGTGCCCTTGCGACAAACTCCGGGGTGGAATTTTCCACAAGTAGAACACTTGGGATAGCTAGGCTATTTACTAGCCGGTCTCCCTTTTGGGTAACTCCCTGGTTTATATTTATTACTGGAGTTCCCTTTCCAGTTAGAGTTGTGGCCTTGGTGTTTCTGAGTACCTGAGCCTCCTTGGCCCTTAGACTCTGAGAGGGCTTGCTTCTGCTGTTTGATGCTGTTCTGGTAATGCTCGGTGGTCAGAGCACTACTTACCAGTTCTTCTGTGGTTTGCGGCCTATGAACGCCGCTGGCCACATTCATTGCTATTTCCGGCCTTAGCATTTTAAGCATCAACCGGACTCATTCTCTTTCAGTGCTGACTAGTTCAGGGCATAGACGAGCCAGTCTGTTAAATTTCTTCACGGCCTCCTCAACTGAAAGGTTGTCCTGACGAAATTCAGTGAACTCGTCGTAGTGACGGTTTGTGACCCGCATGTGAAAGAACTCCTCAAAGAATTCTCTCTCGAAGTCGGCCCATGTCATCTGGTTCACTGGGCGCTTCACTTTAATCCTCTCCCACCATATACGTGTGTCTCCTGCCAGGCAGAACGAGGCGCATTTCACCTTTTCATACTCTGGCCAGTCCAGAAGCTCCATCGTGCTCTCCAGTGTTTTGAACCAGGCTTGGGCATCCCATGGTTCACTGGTACCTGAGAAATTCTCTGGCTTGATTTTCTATCACTGGATTAGATAGGCTTCTCTCCTTGCCCCTGCTGCTGGGGCTACTGGTACTGTAGGTTGGACTGGTGGAACCTCTATCACTACTGGGGTTGCTAAGTTGGGTTCTGGAGTGACAGTGGAAGTCTTCTGCTGATGAGCCCTTAGGGTGGTTATTTCTTGTTGCTGTTTAGCTAGTTACTTCTGTAACTGAGCCACTACTTCTGTAAGGTCTGGGGGAGGCACTGTGCTGCCTGCCTCATGCTGGGGCTCAATAGCTGGTGTCTTTCTAGCTGGGCGTCCTCGTACCATTTTCTAGAGGAATAAAGGGCATACATAACTAATACAATCATAGGTACATAACTACTATTATTATGTTAGATGTTGTCATATATAAACAAGCTTTAGTTATCTATAAACATGAAAGCAAGAAACATAAATAAAGTGAGAGGTATTCTTACTTGGAAGCTGTAGGTTCAATGCTGATGTGTGTGTGTGGAGGAAGTATGGAACTTGCTCTGATACCACTCTGTAATGACCCGCCTCCTACTGTCTAGGCTACGAGGTCGGGGGTTACATTATCTTATCTACTATGGTGTGCGGAAAGCTGAGCTAATTAAAATTCTACCATTTATAAAATCTGGAATTCAATGTCTAGAATACTCTTCTGAAGTTGTACATATGCTAAAGAAAGAAACCTAAACTTTCTATTTGACCAAAAGCTGAAATCAAACTTTCCAATCGATCGGCTGATCGATTGGAGTTGTTTGATCGATCCACTGATCGATCCAACGTGCTACTGTGCACGGAACTCCCGTCTAGATTGATCGGCTGATCGATCCAGACTGACCAATCGATCCAGTGATCAATTCAACAACTCTGTGTTCGCGGGAATTAAATTCCCGATTGATCGGTTGATCCATCCATGGCTGATCGATCAGCTGATCGATTCATCAGCCTTCTGTACGCGGCAGATCACTTCCCAATCGATCGGTTGATCGATTGGGGACCCTCCAATCGATCGATTGATCGATCGGGGACCCTTCAATCGATCGGCTGATCGATTGGAGCTCTGATTTCTGCTGCATTTCAATAATTTCGTGTACAACATGAATGTATCAACCAACCAACATTGGAATACTACTAAGCATGTCATGATTCATAATCTATTGACTAACATCAAGGTAGCTAAGAGTCTAGATATAACATTTTAACATTCTAAAGGGTGCGGAAAATAAAATGTAAAGAGTTCTAATCCTTTGAACTCGCTAGCCTCCAAGGGTCTTTATTCCAAGTTCCTTCTCACACACATCTTTATCGCATTGCCCCCCAGCCTCCGCTAATCCATCTTCCCTTTACCTTTATCTGCAGTATAAGGAAAAAGGAAACTATAAGCTTGGGAGCTTAGTAAGAAACCATCTACCTCACAAGAACATGCATTCGATGAAATCATGGTTTCAAAAGATACTATTTGAAATACATGCTGATGATCATGCTGTAAGTGCTAAAACATGGCATATTGACAATCAAGTCATGCTAATCAAATACTGAACAAAAAGCTATTCATTGTATCAACAAGCAAACTAAACCGATACATAAGCTAAGCTATTTGTTATAACAATAAGAAACTAAACTGAATCTAAGCTATATTCACATATCTGGTTTGTGAAGTTTAAAAACTATTTATATCAATAGATAAACATAATAAACATGCTGCTGATGGGTCCGGCAACTGTACTTGCTATGTGCGCATCCCTAACTAGACTCGAGGTAGCTAGTCCCGAATCCAGTAGGGTTTACTAGTTTATCTAAACCTAGGGACGACTATGGGAGCCCAACCCAAGGACAACTGTGAGTCCAGTACAGTGCCACTGATAAAAGTAAAATACTGTTTATAAACTGATTTATCTTATCTTGCTTTTACTAGGTTATCTGAACCTAGAACTAGGTTATATGAACCTAGAGCTAGGTTATCTGAACCTAGAGCTAGGTTATCTGAATCTAGAGACGACTATGGGAGCCCACCCATTGGACCGTAGTCCCATATAAACTGAGGCAAGATTAAGCATGCTATTTAAATGCATCTATGGCACTTAACTAAGCTATTAGAATGCCTACTGTGACATTTAACTGTACTAGTAATTCTATCAAAGACCTAGTGTGCTCTAAATCTCCTTAACTGAATAATCATGCATACGACTGAACTAAAAGTATAAAAATGCACGATTAACTACTTATACTGCAGGTGAGGGGTTACTTACATCCTGCGCTAAGTTTTCTTACAATCCGATCGCTAGGTTTCCAGAGAAGAAGATCGTTTCGGCGATCCTCTTACGTCTACGTGTTCTTCTTGCGGAGGGGAGCATCCTCGTGCAGGAGTTGTCGCCGGAGAGTGCTCCTACGACCCTAGGGTTTGAACCCTAGGTCTTCTTGGGCTTTGTGCGCCGAGAGGGTGTGGGAGAGAGAGAGAGGGCGACGTGTGAGGGTGAGGGTGAGTTATCGTTCAAGAATCATAAATCCCCACTTAATTTCCCTATTTATATTAAGTGGTTAATACGTCCCAATTCAATCATAAATATAATTTCTCTCCTTTCCTTTCAGCACACCCCTGCTGGGGCTCCTTGGTTACTAGAGTCACCTTATAAGTCATAGGGTCCATAGGTCTCGGGTTCGATTCCCGCTTAGGTTATTTTACGTTTTTATTTACTTTTTGCTACTTCTGCTACTCCAAAAATTCCATAAAAATATTCTAAAATTCTAGAAAAATAATAGAATATTTCTAAAATTAAATTGAAAATTTTTCGGGCGTTACACATGGTGGGATATTGGTTTTAAAAATCATTTTAAAATACTTTTGGAAAACCTTGATGAAGACTATCTTTTGATAGTGATCATCATTGAAGAGTTAAGCACAAACTTAAAGAAAACACTAAAGTTTTTATAAGTTTTCAAGTTTGTGTCCATCTTTGAAAATATGATGTATTTTCTTAGAAAACTATTTTTTTCATGACAATATATGTCCTAAATAATGTCTACACAAATTTTTATAATTTTTCAAATTTTGTAGAATTTTTGGGGAGTTTCTGAAATTGACTGAAATTGAATTTCAGCTTTTTCAGAGCTTCAATCGATCCGTGGATCGATTGGAGTGCCTCAATCGATCAGGCGATCGATTGAGAAGGTATTTCTCACGAGCAGAAGCTCGTTGGATCGTTCAACCGATCGATCCAAGTAGTCTGAATTGATCAGTGGATCGATTCAGAAGGATTCAATCGATTGGGACCCAACTCCAATTGATTGAGGAAGCTGATTTTGGCTGGGAAAGCCTGATTTCAGCATTTCAAACCAAGTTTAGTCTAGAAAACCATTCATAACCCCTCAAAATACATTCGTATACATAAAAAGGGCCTTTTCATGTTGAAAACAAGGATGGATTGGTTGAGGAAGACTAAATTGAAGTTTAGGTTGATGTTTTGTTTCAATATTGAATTTTTGAACCTCAAAACTTCTAAATTTGGGTTTCCTAAAGGTTTAGGGATTCCAAGTCATTTTTGGTGCAATGACAGAAGGTTCGACCATGTCTTTAGAGGGAGGTACTCTTTAAAGACATGAAAACTATTTTTCATGAACCTTGGAAGGTGGTTAACCTTTTTTTTTAAGAACAGACTCAAGGTTGAGCGTTTGAACTTTAATGGGGAGTGGATATCCTCAATGTTCAAGTGGTTCAAATTGGTATATGCTCATGGATGAGCATTCGATACAAATGAAGGGTATGAACTTTCATTTGGGTTATTGAACCTTGTTAATGCTCAAGGGTGAGTATTGATGATAATGAAGGGTATGGGACCTTCATTATCGTGTTGATCACAACGAGTGAAGTTGTGAACAATGATGAGCAACTCTTCAGGGGGAGAGTTTCAAAGGGGAGAGTTTTTCAACAAGTGAATTTGTTGAGGTGTGCCCAAAGATGAGGCATGTAGGGATTTGATGTGTGCCAATAGGGGGAGAATGAAAGGGTTTAAGTTAGGTCTTCATTATCTAAGAGGGAGTTTGCTTTCTTAGGAGGAGAATGAAGGGTTTAACTTATGCCTTCATTACCTAGTGGCATGAAGGGAGTTGAGGCTATGGGATTAACTTAACTTAAATGTGGTATTGTCAAACATAAAAAAGGGAGAGATTGTTGGGAGATTGTTGGTGCAATATTCCTCAGGTCAAGGTTGACCTAGTTTGACTGAGCTTGATTTGGGTCAAGCTCGAGTCTTAGGATTTATGTTTTGATGGTTTGACAATACATGTTGATAATACATGTTTGACAATACATGTAGACAACACATGGAGGTTGCAGGTGCAATTGTTCACGTGTGGAGATTGTGATGGAGAGTCAAGTAGGTCAAGATTGACTGGATACTTGACTGGGAAATCCTGGTGAGTGAAGCTAGGTGAAAGTTCTGGTAAGTGAAGCCAGGCAGAAGGAAAGTCCTAGTGAGTGAAGTTAGGCAAAAGGAAATTCTGGTGAGTGAAGCTAGGCAGAAGGAAATCCTGGTGAGTGAAGCTAGGTGGAAGTCTTAGTGAGTGAAGCTAGGCAGTTGGAAGTCCTGGTGAGTGAAGATAGGCAGATTGGAAGTCCTGGTGAGTGAAGCCAGGCAGATGAGAAGTCCTGGTGAGTGAAGCCAGGCACGGGGAAAATCCAGATGGGTCAAGGTTGACTAGACATCTGGTGAAAGTCCAAGTAGGTCAAGGTTTGACAATACATGTTGATAATACATGTTTGACAATACATGTAGACAACACATGGAGGTTGCAGGTGCAATTGTTCACGTGTGGAGATTGTGATGGAGAGTCAAGTAGGTCAAGGTTGACTGGATACTTGACTGGGAAATCCTGGTGAGTGAAGCTAGGTGAAAGTTCTAGTAAGTGAAGCCAGGCAGAAGGAAAGCCCTAGTGAGTGAAGTTAGGCAAAAGGAAATCCTGGTGAGTGAAGCCAGGTGGAAGTCCTAGTGAGTGAAGCTAGGCAGAAGGAAATTCTGGTGAGTGAAGCTAGGTGGAAGTCTTAGTGAGTGAAGCTAGGCAGTTGGAAGTCCTGGTGAGTGAAGATAGGCAGATTAGAAGTCCTGGTGAGTGAAGCCAGGCAGATGAGAAGTCCTGGTGAGTGAAGCCAGGCACGGGGAAAATCCAGATGGGTCAAGGTTGACTAGACATCTAGTGAAAGTCCAAGTAGGTCAAGAGATTGATCGGATACTTGGCACGAGGAGAAAAGTCCAAGTGGGTCAAATGGATTGACCAGGCACTTGGTGAGGGAGTCCTAGCAGGTCAAGGATGACCAGATGCTAGGCATGATGTACCAACAGGTCATGGATTGATCAGATGTTGGTTTGGGAGACTTAGGACTTGGTTTTGGGCAAAAACCAGCATCTGGATCGATCAGCCAATCGATTGGATGATTCCCAATCGATCAGCCGATCGATCGAGTGAGTCCCTGCGACAGATCTCCTCCCAATCGATCAGCCGATCGATTGGGAAGAAATGTCGCGCGCACATAACGCCTCTGGATCAATCAGCCGATTGATCCAGAGTCCCCAATCGATTAGAGGATCGATTGGGAGATGGTGATATTGCGCGATAAGCCCTGGATCGATCAACCGATCGATCCAGGCAATTCCTGAGAGCACAGAGGCACTGTGGATCAATCAGTGGATCGATCCAAAGCCTCCTCGATCGATTGGGAGCAATCCAATCGATCGGGATCCGACCGTTGGCGCAGATAAAGGCTGCAGGCGTGTGTTTCCTTCGTAAGAACTCTCGCCACTTCTCCCGATCTTCACCAGCGATCACAGAGCTTCTCCACAGGGTTCTCACCGCCAGTTCTTGAAGCTCTTGGAGGTTTTTCCAAGTCAAGAGGCGGATCTACAGCAAGAGGAAGAAAGCTAGGGTTAGAGTTTTCTATACTCATTGTAAGCTTTTGCTTGTATTTGTGTATCCTTTCCCTTTCTTCTTGTACAGTGAACTTGTAGGGCTTCTCCACCTTCGGTAGTTACCGAAAAGGAGTATTTATTAGTGGAGGTGTGTGTGAGTGTGTGGATTCTTGGACTAGTCACCTCCTTTGGAAGTGGATACCAAGTAAATCTACTTGTTAGCGTTGTATGTGTTGTTTCTTATATATTTCTGCTGCACATCTTTGAAGAAACAAGCAACGCCGACCACGAGCACGCGACGAGTTATTCACCCCCCTCTAGCTACATTTCGGTCCCAACAAGATCAACCTCAAAATCATCCTTCATATCAATATTTAGATCCATTTCTAGATATTCTACACACTCTTCCGGATCTTCTTCTCATTCTTCATGATCTTCCTCCTCAAATTCTTCGAGGTCCATTTCTAGATCCTCTGTGGGATTCATTTCTAGATCCTTCTCAAATTCTTCGAGGTCCATTTCTGGATTCTCCTCAGATTCTGTGGGATTCATTTCTTCGGGATCTGGATCCTCCTCAGATTCTTTAAGATCTCATTCCAATTGAAGTAACTCCCTGCACATCTTTGAATATGAGATGCGCTCTTCAGAATGATCCCATAGTTGGTGGGCTATATATGACTAAGTTGTTCCGGCAGTGATTGAACAAGAGCTCATATTCTGTCTTTGGCCTGGACTAAAAACTCTTCTCATTCAAGTTTCAAGAATATCTAATCGAGCCAACCAATAAGTCATTCGACTCTTTGATACGGGTCATATTCTAGCTCCTTGATCTCCTGTCAAAGCTCATGTTGTTATTCATAGTGACCTGTCATCATGTATATTATTCGTGGTATCTGGAATTGAAAATAATGATGTCAGTATATAACCGACAAACCAGTAATAAAATCGATTAAATTCAATTCTCACATATGCATAAAACAAATGTATACAAAGTACATGAGCAAATAAGAAAATAAATTTTCTTTATTTAGGGAGTTTTCAGTTAATTGACACATTGAATCTGTTGACCAATTTTTGTGTTCGGTCTATTTTTGAATCAGAACTAATCTAATTAGAAAAGGATGTCTTATCTATATTTGTTCTGATTTATATCTAATCTATTTTATTAAGTCTTGACCCATTAAGTAATTTGACTCATATGATCGAATCCGGCCTATTAGAAGGAATTTGGACTGATTTAGTTAATCCGACCCATGTAATCAAATCAATCTAATTAATTCAATAATAAATTGATCTAGATAAACTAACCAGTAGTCTAAATTAAATTTTGATATTATTGAATCAGATTAATCTAATTAAATCAACCAATGATTTAAATAAGATTGAGATCTATTTGGACCAATCCAATCGATTACAATCTAGCTCAAATAAAGTAGATCGGTTAGGATTAGACCATTAAGTAGTCATGCAAATTCAAATTAATTGGAAAATTAAATCATAAAGTTTAATTTTCAAGTAATTTTTTAAAAAAAAATCAGAAAGAGAAAATTTTGAGACTCACTGTGCTTCATTACTTTACACGGGAAAATCAAATTTCTCACTCTGCTGTGCACATATTTTAATAGAAGCACAGTTTGAAATTTGATTATCTAATCTTTTCTTTTATTTTCGCATGAGAGTTTTCCTTTCAAAGAAATTTTGGTTGCATTGACTACCCAGATTTGAATGGATTACATACATTAACTGTACTTCATCCGTTTAATCGATTATACATGATTCTATTTAAAATCTGAATCAGATGAAGACCAATTGAGATAGTGTCAGTGTTGATGGAGAAATGATTTGGACACACCTAACGTATGAGCATCGGAAAATGGATTCCCACATGAAACTGAAGGATAGTGGTGACGAAACCGGCGGTACTTAAGCTCTATGCACACTCCAATAAGTACACAGAACGTTATTGTCACGCCTCGAGGAAGTCTCTGTCCGAAGAAATTTCGGCAGCACCTCCCCTGTACGGGTGACAATCTGAAACATTTATACAAAGCCCTCAGGGCCACATATACCTCGGCCAACACGGCCGGAACAATAATAGTAATAAAAATATAACACAAAGTCATCCACGCAGTTTATATTATCAGCCCACTCGGCTGGAACAAAAAACCCAAACACAACAGAAAAACGATAGAAAAACCAAAATACATGACATGCTAGCCGGCTAGGCTTACACCACACCACAAATCACCACTCCGGAAACAAAGTCGAAACACAAGCTAGATACACAAATACCAAAGTACAAATGGACAACAGTGAAGACAGATCTTCTGAGGTGACATGGGACCAGCAAGCAGGATACTCCAAGCGACATCATAAACAACCTGGTACCTGAAAAAGATAGTGTCCACGGGGGTGAGTTCAACAACTCATCGAATACTAATAGACATGCCTAGCAAGATATATCTAACAGCAATAAACATGGAATACAACTTCCTAATCATATATAGGAAATATGCAAAACTGAAAGGTAACTGAGGAAGTTGTACTCACCAGGAACTCCTATCCAGAGCAAAAGGGGTCGTCAAACCAGATACACAATATGCCTCCTGTATGCATGTCAAACAAATGCATCCACCAAAATGCAGCATATAAGTGCAGCAAACACAAGCAAATAAATGCAATAAATGCATATGGTGCCAATGACATGGTCACCCCTGACGTCAGTCAGTCATCTCACACACACAATGGTGAGACTGAGTGGGTAGGGCTATGACAACCGTGCACTCCGATGTCACTACTCCTGATGAGTGACCGAGTGGACGGGATGCTGTCGGAGTACACACATACTCCTACCCCAAATCATAAATGGGGGAGCGCAATGCTCTCATCTCCCGGTACACCATGACGGAGAGGGATCCCTGACGTGCTACCACGCTGCGTCACACTACCCATGAGCGGACCAACGGAGCACCGAACAGAGCAAAAACTGACGTGCTACCTGTTAGGATCCTTCGTACGGCTAGAGAGGGGGGTGTGAATAGCCGACCCCAAATCTTTGCTCGTTTCTTTCTACAAATTAGGTTAGCAGCGGAAATAACAAAAGGAAACGAAAGCAAAACAAACCAAACCTCAACTCGTCGATGTAACGAGGTTCGGAGATGAAACTCCTACTCCTCGGCGTGTCCGTAAGGTGGACGAAGCCTATCAATCCGTCGGTGGATGAGTCCCCGGAAAACCGGCTAATACAAACACTCCTTCTGGGTGGAGAAACCTCGCCACAAAGTCTCTTGCAACAGCAAGATAAGTGTACAAGAAATACAACAAGAAGCAAGAACAATAAGAATGTAAAAACACACACTATCTTGCCTTGTGGTTTCCGTTGATGACGACAACTTCACGGAGCGATAGCGGTGACCGGTAGAAGCTCACCGAAGCTTCACGGTAGAGAGCTCAAAAGCTCAAGCAAGCGAGGGCAAAGAGAAGAAGAAGAAGAAGTCCAACAGTAGCTTCTCAACCTCTTTTATAACTGCGAAGAAGGCAGAAGAAACTAGCCGTTGCGTAGCAGCTAGAACCTGATCGATGCGTGGACCGATCGGGAAAAACCTTTACATTGGTCACGGTTGGTCCACGCATCGATCGGGAACTTCTGATCGATGCGGGGACCGATCGGAAGAAGCTTTTGTTCCGTCTGATCGGTCCATGGACGATCGAGAACCTCTGATCGGTCCATAGACCGATCAGGAACTTCTGATCGATGCGGGGACCGATCGGGCTTTCTGATCGGTCCCGACCGATCAGCCCCTCGCGCCTCGCTCTGTTCGCCGATCGACTCGATCGGTCACCGGACCGATCGGTTATCCTGATATACTGCGATGTATTCGATCGGTCACGGCCGATCGAATATTCAGATATCCGGATCGATCACGGATCGATCCGACTCATGGTTTTCGCCCAAACCAAGTTCAAACCAACATCCGGTCAATCTTGACTGTTGGTACATCATGCTTAGCATCCGGTCGGTCCCTTGACCTGCTAAGACTCTCCACCAAGTGTCCGGTCAATCCCTTTGACCCACTTGGACTTTCCTCTTCGTGCCAAGTATCGATCACTCCCTTGATCTACTTGGACTTCCCAACACCGGATGTCCGATCACCCTTGATCCATCTGGATTTTCCCTGCGACTTCACTCACGAGGACTTTCACCTAGCTTCACTCACTAGGGTTTCACAGCTGCCTCACCAATACTCGGCTTCACTCACCGGGACTTCAAAGCCGGCTTCACTCACGGGACTTTCACGCCCAGCTTCACTCACCGGGACTTCCACTTTCACCTAGCTTCACTCACTAGGATTTTCACCGCCTCACTTCATTCCAGCTGCTCGGCTTCACTCACGGGACTTCTCCATTGCTGGCTTCACTCACGGGACTTTCCACCGCCTAACATCCAGTTAGGACTTTCCCCTGGCTTCACTCACGGGACTTCTCCATTGCTGGCTTCACTCACCGGACTTTCCACACGCCTAACATCCAGTTAGGACTTTCCCTTGGCTTCACTCACGGGACTTTCCTTCTGCCAAGCTCCCTCTTGGACTTCTCGTGCCAAGTCTCCATACTTGGACTTTTCGCCAGGTCTCCATACTTGGACTTTTCCCGTGCCAAGTCTCCATACTTGGACTTTTCGCGTGCCAAGCTCCCTGCTTGGACCTTTCCAGTGCCAAGTCTCCATACTTGGACTTTTCAGGTCAACCTTGACCTAGGGTTGCACCAATAATTTCCCAACCATCTATTCTTGTCTCACATCAAGAATAGAACTCTCTTCTCGTCAAACTTCAACATACAACTCAACTAGGTCAATCTTGACCTAAGGTTGCATCAATAATCTTGCAACCATCTATTCTTGTCTCACATCAAGAATACAACTCTTCCACGAGTGTCAAACATCAACATGCAACACAACTAGGTCAACCTTGACCTAAGGTTGCACCGACAATCTTCCCAAGTCAAACATCAAAATACAACTCGAGTCACGTCAACTCGAGTCAGGTTAACCAGGTCAACCTTGACCTAAGGTTGCACCAACAATCTCCCCCTTTTTGATGTTTGACAAAACCATAATCAAGTTAGGTTAACCCGATAACCTAACTTAGGTTTTCAATCATCTTCCAATGTCCAATGTTCTTTCCTTGAACATTCTCTGGACATTCTCCCCTTAGGTTAACCCGATAACCTAACTTGGGTTCTCCAATAATTCTCCCCCTTTTTGACACACATCAAAAGAATTCCAATGTTCTTCCTTGAACATTCATTGGCATTCTTCCTAGCTTAGGTTAACCCGATAACCTAACTTGGGTTCTCCAATAATTCTCCAATGAACACTTGACACACATCAAAAGAAAAGGAGAGTATCAAGGTTAAGAGTTTCTTCCTAATGAAAGTCTCATACCTCTCATTGAAACTCTTATTTTCCCTTTGATACTAAACTCAACAATCAATTTAGTGATAATCCCATATCACTAATCCTTAAAAGTCTTTTGGAGTAAAAACTCCCCCTAAAAGTCAACTCCTCTTGACAATTAGGTAAAACTCCCCCTAAAGGTCAACTCCCCCTTGACCATTGCACCAACAATGTCTTGGAGAGTTTCAAACCCTTAGAAACCTAAACCACAAACTTTCACAGCCGGAATTTCAGATATACAGTTGAAATTCAGCTTTTGGCACGCCCTGATCGGTCACCAGACCGATCAGGATCCCATTGGATCGGTCCCCAGACCGATCCACATTCACTGGGATCGGACTGCCTCACTGCCTCTTACTGGATCGGTCTCCGGACCGATCCACACTTCCCTGGATCGGTCCAGTGACCGATCCACTCCTTCCTGGATCGGTCCAGTGACCGATCCAAGATCCCTTATCAGAATTCCTGAATTTTTACCCGAAATTCAGAAACCCATAAACAATTCCAGAAAATTTCAAAAATTATGAAACTTTGAGGATACACTCCTCATAACATATACTATCAAGGAAAAATAGTTTTCTATGAAAATAGTTTCCATTTTCAAATCTTGATACAAAATTCGAAAACTTTGAAATAGTTCAAAGTTAAGTCAGTTTTGTATCACAATGTTCAATGATGAGTGCTATCACTAGGAAAGCTTCATCAAGGTTTTTCAAATCAATTTCAAAATGATTTTAAACCTTTTAATTTTGGGACCACAATCTTAGGGCTATATGCACATGACTTGTACACAAGCTTTCCCTATGATCCCCCATTTCTTGAATTAGGCTCATCTAGGTACAAGAACTATGTACCTTGATCCTAACTCATGATCCTAATATCTCACACACATATAAGGTGTATCAAATCACATTCAAGTCAATTTGATGTGAGATATGGGTTTAGGTATCTTAGACTAAGGTCTCATGCATTTTCTAAACACAAATTTGATCTTAATATCAAAATGTGTTTTTCATCCTTAAATCAATTTCATTGATTATTAATGCAAGAGATGATGACATGGCATAAATTAATAACATAAATGAAAACATGTGCCAATGTCATGATGTCATGGCATAAAGTTTGAAACTAAACTAACACATGACATATAGATAACCTAAGCATTATCATGACATTTCAAATGATAATAAAATAACTATGATGTCATGGCATGGCATATGGCAACCAATCATGGCAAGTTAGCTCAAATAAAATACCTAAATCCGTATCTAAGTATCCTTAGCCTTAGCTAACTTAAAATCTAACCCTAGATTGCCCATATATCCCTAAGAGAAAACCAAAATCCCAATTATGGTATTTCTCTAGGTTTTCCTCAAATTGTGCCAATTAAAATCATTCTTTTTCATAATGGCACATTTTACTCTTCCAAGGAGTAAATATTAATGATTATTCCATTTCATTTTCAAAGGTTCACAAAACCTTGAAAATGCTCCTTGAGTGTCAATTTCCTCAAAGTTGGGTTAACTACCCTTCTAATCGGAGTTGACACTCTCTAACCCATCTATGGGGTAGAGAAGATCTTCCTAGGAACCCAATACCTATTAGAGCTCATTGGGTTCACTAAATATTCACTAGGGATAACTTCCCTAGCAACCCTCCTAATGACCCTCTTAGGCTTTAAAGCCTTGGTCATTTGGGTCTCATCAAGGTCAACTATAGGGGTGACTCCCCTTGTAACCTTGGTGGTGGTCTTCCTAGCCCTAGGTTTTGTTCCATAATTGAATGGAACATTATGATAAGTGGGCTTGACCACTTGGGACTTAGGTTTGTGACCCAAACCCTTTTTGTCCTTGGACATTGGTTTTTGACCCTTAAACCCTAGAGATGACTTCTCCAAGTTCTTAAGAGCCTTTTCCAAAGTATCAAGTCTTGACCTCAAGACTTGATTCTCCTTCTCTAATACCTCAATTTTTGATTTGTCATTTTTCTTTGAGGCATTCCTAGGCATGTGTCTAGTTGATTTGGGATTCCTACCTAGGTTCTCCTTAACCTTAGATGAGGTAATTCTAGGGTTGGCTTTCCTAGTGTTATCCTTATCTAGGCTCACATGTTTGGCACCTAAGCATGTGTATCGATTTCTAATGTTATCATGCTTATCATTATTGACTAGTGCAATAAAATTTCTAGCATGCATCTTACTAGTATTGCACGAATGAGACTTAAATGATACCTTAGGGTTTGCCTTAGCTCCCCCTATAGAAGTGCTCGGTTTCTTGCCCTTGTGAGGTTGCCTCCCCCTCGGACAATGACTCCGATAATGTCCCCTTCGCTTGCATTGGAAGCACACCATGTGCTCCTTGCCCTTGCGTTTCGGGACTCCGGCTTCCTTGACCTTTGGCGCCGGTGGAGTCTTTCTTACCCTCTTTGGACACTTACTCTTGTAATGTCCATGTTTCCTACACTCAAAACACATTATGTGTAATTTGCTTGAAATCACAGTGTTTGAGTTACCTAGGGTTGTGGATGGAGATGAGCTTTCTTCTTCAACCCTTCCGGAGGTGGAAATTTCTTCTTCTTGCTCCGAACTTGAGCAAGAGGAACTCTCCTCCTCTTCTTTCTTGGATGTTGAGTAGCCCTCAACTCCCAATTCGCTCTCTCCATGATGTGAGCTACTTGGCTCACTAGGCTCCTCTTCATGGCTTGAAGTGGAACTCTCCTCATGGTACTTGGCCAAGTTATCCCACAACTCCTTGGCATTGTTGTATTCACCTATCTTACGCAAAATATTAGTAGGTAATGAAAATTCAATTGTTTTAGTTACCTCATTGTTGATCGTGGATTGATGGACTTGTTCCTTTGTCCACTTGTTCTTCTCTAGAGGCTCTCCTTCTTTATCCATTGGAGGAGTAAACCCTTCTAGTACACAAAACCAGTTCCACATATTAGTCCTAAGAAAATACATCATCCTTACCTTCCAATATGCGAAGTTGTCATTGTAGAAGGGTGGAATGGTGATGTCTTCTCCGAATTGATCCATCTCTAGCCCGTGCTCCCCCGGGTGTTGATCCGTCGAAGAGCGGCCTTGCTCTGATACCACTTGTTAGGATCCTTCGTACGGCTAGAGAGGGGGGTGTGAATAGCCGACCCCAAATCTTTGCTCGTTTCTTTCTACAAATTAGGTTAGCAGCGGAAATAACAAAAGGAAACGAAAGCAAAACAAACCAAACCTCAACTCGTCGATGTAACGAGGTTCGGAGATGAAACTCCTACTCCTCGGCGTGTCCGTAAGGTGGACGAAGCCTATCAATCCGTCGGTGGATGAGTCCCCGGAAAACCGGCTAATACAAACACTCCTTCTGGGTGGAGAAACCTCGCCACAAAGTCTCTTGCAACAGCAAGATAAGTGTACAAGAAATACAACAAGAAGCAAGAACAATAAGAATGTAAAAACACACACTATCTTGCCTTCGACTGGTTTCCGTTGACGAAGCAGCAACTTCACGGAACGATAGCAGCAGCTGACCAGCCGGGGAAGCTCACACGAAGCTTCACGAAGTAGAGAGCTCAGCAAAGCTCAAGCACAGCAAGAAGCAGGGGCAAAGAGAAGAAGAAGAAGAAGTTCAACAGTAGCTTCTCAACCTCTTTTATAACCTGCGAAGAAGACAGAAGAAACTAGCCGTTGCGTCGCAACGGCTAGAACCCTGATCGGTCCACAGACCGATCAGGGAACCTCCTGATCGGTCTGTGGACCGATCAGGGAACATCCTGATCGGTCCATGGACCGATCAGGGAACATCCTGATCGGTCCATAGACCGATCAGGCTTCGGTTCTTCCGCCACTGATCTATGCCTGATCGGTCTGCCGGACCGATCAGGCCATGGGTGGATCGGTCAGCAGACCGATCCACGGCTTTCTTCTCGCGAGGTTGCGTTGCCTCCTGATCGGTCTCCAGACCGATCAGATTACAATCAGTGATCGATCACCGGATCGATCCAGCTCATGGTTTTCGCCCAAACCAAGTTCAAACCAACATCCGGTCAATCTTGACCTGTTGGTACATCATGCTTAGCATCCGGTCAGTCCCTTGACCTGCTAAGACTCTCCACCAAGTGTCCGGTCAATCCCTTTGACCCACTTGGACTTTCTCTTCGTGCAAGTATCCGATCACCCTTGATCTACTTGGACTTCCAACACCGGATGTCCGATCACCCTTGATCCATCTGGATTTTCCTGCTGACTTCACTCACGAGGACTTTCACCTAGCTTCACTCACTAGGGTTTTCACCGGTTCACTCACCAGATTTCCAATCTGCCTGGCTTCACTCACTTCCCAGCTTCACTCACGGGACTTTCCCTGGCCGGCTTCACTCACCGGGACTTCCACTTTCACCTAGCTTCACTCACTAGGATTTTCATCCGGCTTCACTCATATTTCCTGGCTTCACTCACGGGACTTCTCCACCGGCTTCACTCACCAGACTTTCCACACCGCCTAACATCCCAGTTAGGACTTTCCCCGCTTCACTCACTGGACTTCTCCATTGCCGCTTCACTCACGGGACTTTCCACACCGCCTAACATCCAGTTAGGACTTTCCCCCTGCCTGACTCACCAGGACTTTCCCTCGTGCCAAGCTCCTGCTTGGACTTCTCCGTCAAGTCTCCATACTTGGACTTTTCCAGTGCCAAGTCTCCATACTTGGACTTTTCCCGTGCCAAGTCTCCATACTTGGACTTTTCGCGTGCCAAGCTCCCTGCTTGGACCTTTCCAGTGCCAAGTCTCCATACTTGGACTTTTCAGGTCAACCAGGTCAACCTTGACCTAGGGTTGCACCAATAATTTCCCAACCATCTATTCTTGTCTCACATCAAGAATAGAACTCTCTTCTCGTCAAACTTCAACATACAACTCAACTAGGTCAATCTTGACCTAAGGTTGCATCAATAATCTTGCAACCATCTATTCTTGTCTCACATCAAGAATACAACTCTTCCACGAGTGTCAAACATCAACATGCAACACAACTAGGTCAACCTTGACCTAAGGTTGCACCGACAATCTTCCCAAGTCAAACATCAAAATACAACTCGAGTCACGTCAACTCGAGTCAGGTTAACCAGGTCAACCTTGACCTAAGGTTGCACCAACACTACCACGCAGCGTCACGCTACCCATGAGCGGACCAACGGAGCACCGAACAGTGATGAAACTGGCGATATGCTCTACAATAATGGAGCAGCCTATCACGCAGCATGCAATCATGCGAATGGTGCATGAAACTAAGCATGACAATATCCTGAACCAAATCCATATATATATATATAAATGTGTACCCTAGTACAAGTAAGTCAAATCCACAGATCTAGGGTATACAGGCCCTCTATGGTATAACAACCTAGGTCCTGAACATATCCACCTCCATAAAATATGTACCAACAATGTACATGGATCAAAGCAAAAGATCTAGGTACACAGATCATGTATGATATCAAAATATAGATACACATGTCAGATAATAAAAATTCAGAATCCAGTCCTAAACTCAGTAAAGCATGGTATGTCACTTACTCTAGAAACTAAGGTATTCATGGCAATAATCACGAAACGTAAATATGGATACATAACAAACGCCCAATAGAACATGCTACGGGTAACAAACAGTGACATACCAAAGGCAAACATGATCATTGTTTGTAGCTATAAAATACTATGCATATCCAATTGACAATATCATAAAAGATAAGTCAAGAGGTACCCGCCTCCAATGTAGATCGAGCTATCAATCGCTATGTCGAAGTGCTCGTCCCGAGTCAAAGTCCTGTCATAAATCGTACCATTTAGCCAAGTTTCATTATAACAAAAATAGCTAAACCAAATCCTAATCCGTTTAGAAAGTTATGGTTCAATTCTATTTGATAATCTTAGCCTTCCTTCATAGTTGATATCTTTGAACTAATCAACTAGAGATGTCAACCAATAAATAAATCTTTAACCCATAATCAAGTAGATTAAGCAAATCTTAAACCATTTCACCTTCCAATGAGGATTTCGCTTCACACAAAATCAATCCAAACTTAGCCAACTCTAAAACTAGTTCATTCATAAACATATCATATTAGTAAGCATCAATTATCAAACATATGAGAAATTAACAAACTGAATCTCACCAAATCAGATTTGCACATCTCGGTGGATAGTTCCAGTGCAGCTGTGATGAAGTAAAACATCTCTTATCAAATCCGAGAGGAAATTGGACGATCGTCATCCAACACAGTTGCCCTAACCAACACCACTTTAAAATCCAGTACCCAAATCCTTTGCTAGGTTTAATCGTTTACCTCTATAGTGGCAGCAGGCAGTAGAGCACCGTCGTGATCAATGGAGAGGTGTTGCTAGCCGACTAATTTGCCATCAACAGCTAAGATCTAGTATTATGGTGATCGACGACATCACGATGTTCCACCACAAAGATGAAGGAAGACTTGTCCTCTGGTGGAAGAAAAAAATGAGGACATGGCAAAACTAGGGCATAAGTGCGCCGGCGGTGGATCGACAGAACCCTCCGAGTCGGGAACACCCTCTTCCGGCCGAAGATCACTCACGCAAGGGAGACGATCCAGAGAAAGTGGCTGAAGGCGATCGGGCGAAGGGCTCGACCGGCAGGGCTCGAGTGTCGTCTGCACTTGGGCAGTGAATCAGCGTCGGCTGCAGCACTAAGGGAAGAAGGGAGAACGCTCGATTTCTACCTTTTTGCCGAGGCTTTGTTCGTGTAGGAGAGGAAACCGATCGGGCTCGGGGAAGAAGAGGAATAGGTGGTCGGCGCCGAGAGGAAGGGGAAGAGGTGGGATCGGTGTCGGGAGAAAAAGGAAAGAGGAGAAGAAATGGTGGCTTAGGGAAACGGCTCGCGACGAGGAGGTTAGGGCACATGCACGGGAGGAAACGGAGGAAAAAGGAATTAAAGAAAAAGAAAAGAAAATCAAACTTTTCCTCGCTTAAATGGGGTAACCCAAACAGGCTTTCCCCGGGCCCCATTTTTATCCCCGTAAACTCGTCCATACGAGCTCCGAAAAATTTCCAAAAAATTCCGAAAAATTCCCTTATCATTATTCACCATTTTTTCCCGGTATTTTATAGTTAGAAACTAGAAACCAGGAAAAAAATTTCAGGCGCAGACCCTCCGACGCTCAAGTCAAGTACTTTCTCCCCAAAAGAACAATGTACGAAGAAAAAAAGAACTCTAGAAGATGAGTGTGTATGTGCACGTACCTGACTAAGGGAGAGGACATCCCTTTTTATTTGACGTTACGTACCTTCAGAGCCTGTATGTTATCAGAGAATATCGGGTGTTGGGGCCTATCGGGGGAGAGAGTGTGTGGTGGTCTCTTATTGGTGGAAGGAAGGTTCCATTCGCAGGGAATAGCATACCACTGGAATATTCCCTGACGTATGACAGTTATTCTCTGACAGGAGATTATTATTCCTTGACATTGTTGTCACCTAGTGCTTTCTGTCCGCCCGAGTTTATCTACTGACAGCTCGGGATGATCGTTCGGGTGTGACACCTGACTTGAGTCTTGATGAGGGGGACGAGCTGTGGCGAGGGCCCCATCTTTCACTCTTAGATCGCTGAAGGGCTGACCAGAAGTTGTCTTACTGAAAGTACCAGGCCTGCTTATGCGGCCCAAGCTGAGGAAGCCCGACCAGTCGGGGCAGGTCAGGCACTACTCCAGGCTACGTCTTATGTCTCAGATCTGGGACCATGCTATATCTATACCCGACCAGGAATTATGCGGCTGGTGGCATGAGGCGGTCTAACTCTCTTTTTCTCCTAATTGTTGACTATCACATCTCTTTGACTTCTGACTGCCACATACCCTTGATTTTTGACGTTCCTTGACTGTTACATCCCCTTGACTTCTGACTGCCCGGCCTTATCGTGCGCCACCTTTATGCACTGTATCAATACAGATTTTTAAATCAATTAAATATATTTTAATTGATTAGTTTAATTGATTCGATTAAACTTTTTTTCCTCCACCACGACGAACACGCTGGTCGTTGATCGTCGGACTTTCAACGCGGTAGCAGATGCTCACCACCCACGGACACTGATCACCAGTCCCTTGCCGATGCTTGTGTCAGTTCTGGTGACGGAGAGAAAATGACTCAGTCGCTTTTTCCCTACACAACTATGCGATAAATACACGATGCGATCTCCGATCGTCGAAGGAATTTCTCCTCTCAAGAGTAATGGGTCTAATACTATTATTGCATCTAAAAAGCATGAATGACAAAACAAATCTGTAAACAACTTACAGTAATCTCTCGAGTAGTGGTGTAATCGAGCCGAGTCGAACTCTTGAATGTTTGAGCTTGGTTTGTTCAAAATCAAGCCGAACTTGAGCTTTATTTAACAAATATATTCATGGCTTACGAGCTTATTTGAGTTTTTATCGAGCCTAAACAAGCTTAATAAATATAAATTATAAATTTAAATATTTATTAAAAACTAAATTATATATTTAAAGAAAATTATTCTTATTAAAATTTATAATTTATTTTAATAAATAAATTTAATATATTTGTCTATATGTTTCATAAGTAGAATGTAAAATCTATAAATTCAATATCAAAACTATTATTTTTTTATTTAAAAGTTGATTCATGAGCTTAACAAACATGTTCACAAGCTAACGAGCCGAATATTGTGAAGCTTGAGCTTGATTTGTTTATCTTAACAAGCTTAAACGAGCTTTTATCGAATCGAGTTTTGAAAAGTTCATGAGCGGTTTGGTTTATTTATACACCTACTCTCGAGATGATCTTTATCCTGGCTTGAAGTCAGAACAACGATCATGATAGAAAAATCGAAAAAGATGTTGGAGACGACTCTGATCTGCAAAGCTTACTATTGCCCAGAATCAACCCTTTGAAACCTTCTTAGAAGTGTCATGAACCAAATCCCTCTTTACTGAATGTTTTCTCTACACCTTGTTTCGCCGTCACACCCTTTGATTGTTCTTAAACACCAGGTTTATGTAGGAAGCTTGCATCGATTTGTAACCGATGCATTAAAATTAATTCATTAAGAGATTAAATGGAGGTACGTGAATGGATCATCCCTTCACTTCCTAAATGCCTGCAACGTCTAACACCAAGGAGCTTCAGGATCATCGTAACAAAGTTAGTGCATTTGCATCCGTTTTTCTTGATAGTTACTGCTACTCTCTCAAAACATTTTGCTAAAGTTAGGGATCCTAAATTCATAGTTACTTGTTCACGTTGCTCTTTGTCTCCAAATTAAATGGACAATATCTCTAAATCCTCATTTTCCACAAGAATTCAAGTGTCACAATCTTAATAACAACTCATTTGATTCAAACAACCCAATGAATTCATTCAGATGCTATCACAAACTTTATAGGTTCATTAGCATCTCCTTATTTCCTCATTCCGTAATAATACAACATCAACTAGCAAGATGTAGTTTAAGCATTGTCTATAAGACCGGCATTTCGATAAAATTCAATGCTATCAATGAGGCTTTCCTTCAGCGTTCTATATCTCCACCCTAACTTCTCCAGCTTCTCTGAATGCAGTGTGAAACCCTTTGCTTCTGTGAATCTGTATGATGTTCAACAAATCCAGATTCATAAAAGTCAGAAGAAAGCAAGTTCTTCGAAATGATTCTGAATTGCAGTAGTTTTATGTCACTCACTTTTCAGGATATTTGTAATTTGGGTATAAGCTCCTTAGCATATGTATTAAATCAGAGAGTTTCACTTCACAAGGTCCACAGATATATCGCCCTGATGCTTCTGGTTTCTCGTAGACCAGAAATAGTGCATCAGCTACGTCCCGAACATCCACAAAATAGTATAATATGTTGTCCATGGAGTTGTGGGTACCTGCAACATGGCGATGAGGAGAACATAGGATCAGACCATGTGTGATATCTTCAAGGGTTCTAATAGTACAAAAGAAAAGTATAGATGATAGACCATTCAGCATATTGATGAGAACCATGCTGCTAGCATTCAAAGTGGGTTGGAGCAACGGTCCGATGACATAAGCTGGACAAACAGTCACAACATCGAGTCCATGCTTCTCGCCATAGTTCAGTGCCTCATGCTCTGCTAGTGTTTTTGAAAGACAGTACCAATTCTATGAACACAAAAGTAATCAATGATTAAATAAGCGTCTTCTAGGCAAGCATTCAGCATATGCAATATTCATCAGAACATCAACATTGTACCAACTAACTCAGGTCAAGTAACTAAAATAACACATACACCGAACAATGCTTGCAAAACTACGATAGTTGCATTCCTCTCATTATCTTCTCCTCAAGAGGCTGAAAGTTATTGATAATTTAGCAAGCATCTTAGATAAGCACTCGGCATATGCAATATCAGCCATCATCTTATCGTCGAAATCAAAGTCTTGTTTGTTTGAATTATTTAGGGTTGGCTAACTATGAAAGAATACATAAAGCGATCGATCCTTGCACAGCTATGACATTTGCAATTGCGCTCATTATCTTCCCCTGATTAGAGCCTAACATAACAACGACAATATACACCAAGAGAACGAGAATATATACCAAAGACACATGTTACACTCAAACATGCTAATCTGATACTAAAGGCACGCAGCATTATATTGATGTTGCCCAATGATCACAGAAAGAAAATTTTCACCAATTTACCTCGGTTTTCCGACAATATTCAGCATCGGACCATGCGCCCTCGTCCGAGATCTTATCCATTGCATCTGGACTCACTACGACTGCAGCAACGGATGAAACCACTACCAATCGCTGAACTTTTGCTTCAGAGCATGCCTTGAGAACATTCAAAGTGCCTGTAACAGCGGGTTCAATGACATCTACCTGCACCACATCAAAAGAGCTTCAGATATCACACAATTGTAGCAAAAGACTACATAACTATAACGTTTCAAGCAATTGCTTGAGATACTTGCCTCTGGATTAGGCACTCTGATAGAAGGGACAGGGCTGGCAAGATGGAACACCCCTTCACATCCTTCAATCGCCGAGGCAACAGACTCGTAGTCGAGTAAATCGACCTTAAACAAATGAAGGTTCTCTGTGGCTGTGGGGTGCAGTTCTTTTAGATGAGCATTCTTGGGATCAGCTGCATAAAAGATTCAACAGGATTTAGAGCGCTAATGAGTTCTTAAAATAGGGTAAATTTTAATGCTTACATCAAGTTGTTGAAAATTAAACTTGGTTTTTGATAGAGATGGAGTTAGTGGGTGATGAGTGGCAAATAGTGGATAGATGAGGTATTAGTGGTAATAGTATATGCATTAATTGAGTTAGTGGGGAGATAAATATGGAGTTATTGGTGTTATTTAAGTTATGTAATAGACCTATAAATATGTTAGTCTTTGTGAATGAAATCATGAGTTTGAAGCTCTCGTTTCCTTATTTTTCCTCTTCCACATAAAGTGCAATTTTTTCTTCCACAATTTTTTTTTCCTTCCAACGGTGGTATCTATGGCTAATGGAGGTATGACTCCCTTCCAAGTTTTAGTGCTCAAGGTGAGTAATTAAGATAATTTGAGTATCAAGATGAAGACGTTTCTTGGAGCTCATGATGTTTGGGATTATGGAAAAAAAGCTACGTTGAGTAGTGTGATGACTCGATGCTATCTCAGACTGAAAAAGACAGTCTAAGAAATTTAAGAAAGAGAGACAAGAAGATTTTCTTTCTCATTTATTAAGCTTTAGATGAGGGTGGTTTTGAGAAAATCTCAAGTGCTACATTGGCCAAGCAAGCATGGGAAAAGCTCCAAGTCATGTATCAAGGAGAAGAAAAAGTAAAAAATGTATGCCTTCAAACGTTAAGAAGTGAATTTGATGTTCTTCGTATGAAGGAAGATGAGTTGGTATCCGATTATTTTTCTAAAGTCTCTACCATTTAAAATTAACTTAAGAGAAATAGTGAGAAGCAAAAAAAGTAACAATCATTGAGAAAATTCTTCGATCATTGAATTTAAGATTTGATAGTATTACAACCATCATTGAAGAGACCAAAGATCAACAAGCCATGATGATAGAGCGACTCTTGGGTTCACTAAAAGAAGAAGATAAATGAAGAGATTACTCAACAACACCTTAAGACGACTCTTCAACCAACTAAGAAAGATAAAAACTTCAATAATAATAGAAGTCCATGTGGAAGAAATTGTGGATATAGACGAGGTCGTTATAATGAGCAAGGATGGGGTTACAATAACAACTATGAAAGAGAAGAAAATTCAACAAAAGGACGTGAAAGATGACACATAAACTCGAAGTACACACTATCATTTTTTACCAAGCCGCTCAAATTTGGAGATTTTATCAAGCTGCAAAATTTACTTGGGGTTGTAAAATTAAGTTTAAGAGGGGTGGTTAAAAATTAAACTTGGTTTTCGATAGAGATGGAGTTAGTGGGTGATGAGGTGGCAAGTAGTGGACAGATGAGGTAGTAGTGGTGTTATTTGAGTTATGTAATAGACCTACAAATTTGTTAGTCTTTGTGAATGAAATCATGAGTTTGAAGCTGTCGTTTCCTTATTTTCCTCTTCCACATAAAGTGTAATTTTTTCTTCCACAATTTTTTTTTCTTGCAACACAAGTATCCATCAGATCCCTACCATCTCTTTCCTTCTTAAAGAGATAGAGGTGAGATTTTCAAGTTTCGATTTAACACCATTCTTAACAGACACATATGAAATTAGTAACAGACGTAAAGATTCTCCAAGCAAAAAAAGAAGAAGATATTTTGATGAGATTTTGGGAAACCTCAAAATCAATCCAGTATGATCAACCTAATGAAGAAAGAACTAACTTCATACAACAACCAGGACGATATTTGCAGGAGATTGAGCAAGAGGCGGAGAGTGGAACTTACTCGGGTCTCTGATGGTGCCGTGGACGACGTATCCCTTGGAGAGCAGCAGCTTCACCAGCCAGGAGGCGATGAAGCCTCCGGCTCCGGTCACGCACATCCTCTTCTTCTCTGCCGCCGGATCCATGCGAATGATGATCGGTGCAACGCAACTCTTCGCCGACGCCAAATGAGAACCAGCAAGCTGCTACACAGCGGTGCAGCGCAACTCTTCGCCGCCAACGAGGACCAGCCAGCTACGGATTTATTATCCATGGCCATTTTATTCCAAATGATGACGGAGTTTTTGACTTTTGATAATTTCGATCGGAGAATTTAAATGGATACGGGCGCACCGCGTCTCCGTTTTTTCTATGGAAAATTGTCTTAAATCCTCAATTACAATTTTAATATCTAAAAAAAAAATGTTCTCGGGGTTATGATGCAGCGGTAGGATATCTAAGTTGTCACCTAAGTATTCACGATTCGAACCTCAGTTATGATGAATTTGTAAGAATTTTTCCTCTAAATAGGATACGCAATTAAATTTGTAGGAATTTTTCCTCCAACTGGCGAACAGCCGGGCCAGTCACCCCAGACATACCCAGCCTGATTAATTATGTTTTATATATATATATATATATATATATATATATATATATATATATATATAATAATTTATCTAATTACCTCTCATATTTTTATATTAAAAATTTTTAAAAATAAATATAATTTATCTTAAATTCAACCTATTAAATTAGAATATAGTATATTTTTTATTAAATTGAACATGACTCATTTTCAATCCCAATTAGATTGAAAATATATTAAATTTTTTTAAATGATGAATGAAAAATATACTAGATTTTTTTTTTAATTGTGCTAAATTTAGGAGGAATTATATTAATCGAAAAAAATAATACTCAATTTGATAGAAAATATACTCTATTCTAATTTAAAATGCTGAATTTAAAAGAAATTATACTCATTTTTGATTTTTTTTTTTTTATCTAAAAAATATGAGAGACGGTTAGATAACGATATTTGCATATGAAATAGTTGAAACAAATAAACTTTTATATGCTGTGAATAGAAACAAAGTTTTTTGGAAATGATAACTATATGCAAAATTAAGGGAGTGCTTTCGTTGGATGTAATAGAAGTGAGGAATGAGAATAAGATTATAAGTTGGTGTTTAATTTAGGGTATTGATGATGGATCCCACGGATTCAAACCCTTAAATATAGGATTGGATCATTACTAAATAAAGAAAAATGATATGTTCAAGGAAAAAATTCAATGAAAAGTTCAAGGATAGACACATAAAGTGATGGGACCCACAAAAAATGAAATGGTGGATCATGAGTTTATGTGTCTATTCTTGAGTTTTTCCTTGAATTTTTTTCCTTAAATATATCATTGCTCCTAAATAAAATAGGGAGAATGAGAATCAGATTAAAGCATCCTCTAAAATTATGATGGAGATTTGAGCCGTTTTTCTATTATAATCTCTCCATTAGTTTCACCTCCAAATTAAGTAAAATATTAATGGGCACCGCTCCTATTTGTTAAAATAGCTCATAAGTATTTTTATAACATAAATAATAAATAAATAAAATTGAATTTTTATTATATTATATCATGAATATTTTTTAACTAATTAAATATGTAGTATAACAGCTAAAATTATAACCGTTATAATCTATCCAATTTATTCAGGATTTTAAATATAAAATAATAATCAAAACAGTGTATCGGAAGTAGATGGGTGATGCTTTTATTAAAAGTAACAAAGGAACGTTCTTTCACGATGATTCCAAATACAAATAAAAATAAAATAAGACGTCCTTCTCATTTTTTTTCCTCAGCGGCCTATAGTGTCGTGGTAGTTGATCATCCAAAATCTCTTGAGAGAATTACCTATTTATCCGCTCGAGCAAGTCATCGAGCCGGGGTGCTTTACCTTCCACTCGTCCTGAGTGAGTGTGTCCTCTAAAGAGGAACTATGTGGCCTTTCTGCTCGGCCATGCTCTTCGGATGGCGTGCGGAATAATGCACAATGATAAGGGATTGGCGTGTTCGACGCTTCTCCGACAGTGTCGATCAGCCTGTTGCTTGGCTTACGACCGGCGGAGTTTTTTGCTTGGGCTCTAAGATTAGCTTGCTAGCTGGCCGCCAACGTCAAGGGGTCGTTCGCTCAGACGTCAACAGCTATTTACTGCTGCTCCATCATCTTCATAGCTCGTGCTTGTATCAACATCTCCAAATCTTCTTGTGTTAGCATTAACGTATAGTAAGTCACCCAACGTCTTCTATCTTTTCATTTTGGATGCAGAAAAACTTCCCACAGATCGATGATGCCAAATATGATCCTAACGTCAAGGGGTCGTTCGCTCAGACGTCAACAGCTATTTACTGCTGCTCCATCATCTTCATAGCTCGTGCTTGTATCAACATCTCCAAATCTTCTTGTGTTAGCATTAACGTATAGTAAGTCACCCAACGTCTTCTATCTTTTCATTTTGGATGCAGAAAAACTTCCCACAGATCGATGATGCCAAATATGATCCTAACCGAATATAGAGAAGATGGTAAGTTGGAGATGTGGCTTGAAGGTTGACGACGCAAAGACTCCACGTGATCTTGCAACACAAAATCATAAGTGGCAGGTGGGGAAAGGGTTCTCGACATTGGCCCTTGACACTCAAGTCAGTCTCCGATAATGTAGATAGCAACAAGAATGTTGTAGCAAAGAGCGTGTAGAATGATGAAATTGTGCATACCTCTATCTGTAGATGGGAACCCTCTTTTATGGTGTCACTGTAGTATTTGTACACATATTTCAAAGTGTATGCATGTTTTCTAAAGCATTCTAGGAAAAGACAAGTTAAAAAGTATCTCTGACATCTTTTCTTAAGCGAGAATGCATATCTCTGATATGATAGGTTGGAAGTTTCTAAAGTACCATCTGCCTAGGAAAATGCTCCTTTTTTAGTGGCACAAACCTCCAAAAGGATACAACAGATATGTAGGTAGATCCCGCTGATGGCCAAACGACGTCAATCAGCCGAGACACCCCCGCTCGGTCGTACCCATTGGATTTGTTGGCTCGTCCCTTTTCCTGCTTCCCGACTGTCATTGGTTACCTTCGTCCGACCAGACATGTCGCCCGATCGGTGAGACCATCTCGTTGTGGATCATCATCTACCTCTCGACTCCATCTTTCATTATTGGGGTGAGTCGTTCGGCATCCTTGCCAGAGCAACTGACTGGGGTCGTTGACCATTTTTGACCTTGACCTTCACATCAACCAATCTGAACCTCCATGTCAACCGGTTTACCTTTGGTGGGACCCCTCTTCATTACCGCATCAATGGTCAATTGAAATATAACCTATTCTTGGACTTCTCTCATTTCCTATCCGCCCCTCTCACTTCCTTCATTATAAATAAAGGCCCGAAATATAACAACTTATCTCTATATGATTAGTTATATGGATTATTTACACCATTAAACTCTTTCTTAAAATATCATCATTTATATTTAAAAATATATATTATTTTATTTTTACTTACCATTTTTTTTTTGTATCTTCTTTCTCATGTGATGGCACACATTTGTCATAATTTTACATTATCTAACTAAATCATTTATTAATTATCTAAATACATGTCATTACCATTTTAAATATATTTTTTTAGAGGGCTTTTTTTTCTAATATTTTTTTACTTTTTTCATGTCCATCCTTGTATATACCGTACATTTATACTAACTTTCTCATCTCTGCACTTTCATTTTATATTCATGTGCTCAAGTCATAGTTCAATTTTCAATTCCATATAATATAACAAGTCGAATCATTATTTTGTAAAACCTTTTTTTTAAATCTTAGAGATAGATCACAAAAAAAAATATTTGACGCTCTTCTTCATTTCAATCGTCTTATTTATATTTTATGTAAGATATCTCTCTTAATCCATCAATCATTTTATAAAAAATAATCCTAAATACTTAAAAACTCTCAATTAGAATTCATCATCTTCTATCTTAACAATTATCTCATTATGTTTAATATTATTAAACTTAAATTCTTATATTTTAAAAACCTTCACTTCTGGTATTTTTTTGTCAAGATTTAAGTTTAGTATTTATCTTTTCACGTATTTCATCTATGAAAATAATATCGCCATTGATTAATATAGAAATATAGAGACTTAGAGCTTATCCGGACATAGGATTGGCATCGACCGTTTTAAACAGAGGCCCCAAAATGAACCTCTAGTTTGAAGGACCTGGTGAGAATTCAAGTGTCACAATCTTAATAACAACTCATTTGATTCAAACAACCCAATGAATTCATTCAGATGCTATCACAAACTTTATAGGTTCATTAGCATCTCCCTATTTCCTCATTCCATAATAATACAACATCAACAAGAAAGATGTAGTTTAAGCATTGTCTATAAGACCGGCATTTCGATAAAATTCAATGCTATCAATGAGGCTTTCCTTCAGTGTTCTATATCTCCATCCTAATTTCTCCAGCTTCTCTGAATGCAGTGTGAAACTCTTTGCTTCTGTGAATCTGCAAGATGTTCAACAAATCCAGATTCATAACAGTCGAAAGAAAGCAAGTTCTTCGAAATGATTCTGAATTGCAGTAGTTTTGTCACTCACTTTTCAGGATATTTGTAATTTGGGTATAAGCTCCTTAGCACATGTATTAAATCAGAGAGTTTCACTTCACAAGGTCCACAGATATATCGCCCTGACGCTTCTGGTTTCTCATAGACCAGATATAGTGCATCAGCTACGTCCCGAACATCCACAAAATAGTATAATATGTTTTCCATGGAGTTGTGTGTACCTGCAACATGGCGATGAGGAGAATATAGGATCAGACCATGTGTGATATCATATCTTCAAGGGTTCTAATAGTACAAAAGAAAAGTATAGATGATAGACCATTCAGCATATTGATGAGAACCATGCTGCTAGCATTCAAAGTGGGTTGGAGCAACGGTCCGATGACATAAGATGGACAAACAGTCACAACATCGAGTCTATGCTTCTCGCCATAGTTCATTGCCTCGCGCTCTGCTAGTGTTTTTGAAAGGCAGTACCAAGTCTATGAACACCAAGAGAATCAAAGATTAAATAAGCATCTTCTAGGCAAGCATTCAACATATGCAATATTCATCAGAACATCAAGATTGTACCAACTAACTCAGGTCAGTAACTAAAATAACATATACACCGAACAATGCTTGCAAAACTACCATAGTTGCATTCCTCTCATTTCTTCTCCTCAAGAGGCTGAAAGTTATTGATAATTTAGCAAGCATCTTGGATAAGAACTCAGCATATGCAATATCCATTTGAACACAACCATGATCTTATCATCGAAATCAAAGTCTTGTTTGTTTGAATTATTTAGTATCAATTAAAGGGAGCAATCCTTCACAGCTATGGCATTTGCAATTGCTTTCACTATCTTCCCCTTGGAGCCTAACATAATAACAATAATAAACACCAAGAGAACGAGAATATATAACCAAAGACCCATGTGTTACACTCAAACATTCTAATCCGTTACCAATGATGCTACTCCAATGATTACAGAGAAAATTTTCACCAATTTACCTCAATTTTCCGGCAATATTCCGCATCAGACCATGCGTCCTCATCTAAGATCTTATCCTTCGCATCTGGACTCACTGCCACTGCAGCAATTGATGAAACCACTACCACTCGCTTAACTTTTGCTTGAGAGCATGCCTTGAGAACATTCAGAGTGCCTGTAACAGCAGGCTCAATGACCTCTGTCTGCACCACATCAAAAGAGCTTCAGATATCACACGATTGTAGCAAAGACTGCATAACTAAAACATTTCATATGCTTGCATGCTTGAGATACTTGCCTCCGGATTAGGCACTCTGGCCAAAAAGACAGAGCTGGCAACATGGAACACCCCTTCACATCCTGTAATTGAAGAGGCAACAGACTCGTAGTCGAGCAAATCGACCTTAAACAACTGGAGGTTCTCAGTGGCTGCGGGGTGCAGTTCTTTTAGATGGGCATTCTTGGGATCACCTGCATAAATTTTAATGTTAACATCAAGTATCCATCAGATCCTACAATCTCTTTTATCCCTCTTAAAGGGTTAAATTAAAACTCATGTTTGGAGAAGCAACGCCACGAACAATCCAAGCAAAAAAAAGAAGATATTTTAATAGTATTGTATCCAAAAGATATTCACATATCTCTATAATTACATGATATTATTCACTTTAAATCTAGATCCTCATGCCTTTACTCTTGGGCTCTCCCCAAAAAACATCATGTCAATGGAGATATCTTACATCCTTTTAAACTCATGATCTTTACCAAATCTTTCAAATATGGGACTTTGATTGAAGTCCAATAATCATCCCCTCAAACGAAAGACTACAGTTGCTCTCATGGTATGCGCCTCCCGCAAGCATTTGGTCATTCTAACTTGCTCTGGGCCTCCCCGCAAGCATCCGCTTCATGTCACCTTGACCTGCTCCTAGTCTCCTTACGAGCATCCGATCACCCTAACCAACTCGCCTCCCTGCAAGTATCTAGTCAACCGACCTGCTCCAGGCCTCCTTGCAAGCGTCCAGTCATCCTGATCTGCTCCTGACCTTCTCGCGAGTATCCGATTATCTTGACCTGCTCCGGGTCTTCCCATGAACATCTGGTTACTCATGAGCTACTTCAAGCCTCCCCATGAACATCCGGTCTCCCTGACCTACTCGCCTCTCAACAAGTATCTGGTCACCCTGACCTGCTCCGAGCGCGCCCTCAACTTCAAGGGCATCCCAAATGGTATTTGGTCTGGACCATGTCTATGCTACCATTTGTTGTGCCCAAAGAATGTTCACATATTTTTACACTAACATGATATTGTCCACTTTGAAACTAGGCTCTCATGGCTTTACTCTTGAGTTCTTTCCAAAAGGTCTTATGTCAGTGGAGATATCCTATATACTTTTAAACTCATGATTTTTACCAAATCTTTCCAATGTGACACTTTGATTAAACCTCAACCGATGAGATTTTGGGAAAACTCAAAATCAATCCATTATGATCAAACTAATGAAGAAGGAACTAACTTCATGGAACAACGAGGAGGATATCCGATGCCCTAGAAACTCTGAAAATCCGACGATATTTGCAGGAGATTGAGCAAGAGGCGGAGAGTGGAACTTACTCTGGTCTCTGACAGTGCCGTGGACGACGTATCCCTTGGAGAGAAGCAGCTTCACCAGCCAGGAGGCGATGAAGCCTCCGGCTCCGGTCACGCACACCCTCTTCTTCTCTGCCGCCGGATCCATATCGCAACGCAAGACAACTCAACTCTTTGCCGACGGTAAATGATGAGCGGCCAGCTGCTACACTGCTGTTCAACGCAACTCTTCGCCGACAACGAGGACCAGCAAGCTACTACAGGGTGGAGGATTTATCATGACCGTCGCCATTTTATTCCATTTTATATTATAGTCCTTCCATTAATTTCACCTCCAATTTAAGTAAAATATTAATAGTGGATACTCTCACGCCGGCTACGTCTGTAAAAAATTTATTCCCACCCTAAATTTGTTTGTTTGTTTCAACTCTCTCCCCTTTCTTTAATACGTACTAATTTAACTAATTGTCCTTAATTTTTAAATATAAAAAATCTAAAATAATTTATAATTTCTCTAAATCAAATTTATAATTCATGCAATGTTTCGTAATAAATGAATAAATATTCATGGATAAATTTGATATTCGATTTAATAAAAATTTATTTATTTCCATTCAATACATATAAAATTAATTAAATAAATAAATTCAAATAACTCATCAAATTAAATGGATAAATTTAAATATACATATATTTGACTTGTTAATATTTATGGATAATATTCATAAAAAATATTCAAAAATAATATTTATAGTAAAATTATTTTCATCCTACTAAATAAATAAATAAAATAAATAAATTTATATAGTCGAACATAATAATTAAACAAATAAATTTAAAATATAATAGATAATTAGATAAATTTAAATTGATAGTTTAATAATATTTAAAAGTTAAAACCGAGCTCAACTTACAGCTCAAACTCAAGTTAACGGTCATAAAAAAAATCAAATCATGTTTAAAAAAATTGATAATTTCAGTTAATTTCAATGATTACTTTTGGATGACCGAGTTGAGATCCTCTGTCTCCAAAATGATATGTCCCCATGTCTCATCGTTGATCAGAAGGTCATGATGGTCTCGTAATGTGCACTGCATCTTTGAGATATGATTTAACCCGTCCGATCGACGAGGGGATATGAGGACACGCCATTTTGGGGAGAGAGGATCTTAACTCTTGGATGATCGATCTAGCTCTATATAGTTTCTCTATTTATCATCAAAGTAAATAAAATAATAAATCTAGTTAATGTCAATGATTAATTCTGGGATGATCAATCTAGTTTATAAAATTTTTCCACCTATCATTTGGGTGAATCGGTAAGCACACGTGGCGACATATCAAGATAGATTCGTTATTTTAGCGCCTCCTCAGTACCGGGCTCACGGATATAGAGCGAGGTACATATATGTACGCAGACTATAGACATATGGTAAGATAAATCTTAAGTCATCAGTTCTTGAAAATTGACTTTTGATCATTACATTAGAAATATCATACATTCATCATCTACGCTACACCCTGAGAATAATATATCATAATTAAAAATCAAATTTTAAATATTTGAATAATCTAAATATCTTATCACACTATCATAACTCCGCCCAACGGAACCAAATGAGGACAGCAAGCTGTCACACAGCAGTCCATTTATGGTATGTATTAAATTCCGAAAATTTTCACTTTTGTCCCGAAAGTTTTCAATTCTGTTGCTTCTTTTAAACTTGCGCCTAGACTTTCTTAAATTACATTTATGATCAGTTCGGTCTACTGAAACAGAACAGTATGGTTTGACCTTCTCTCCTTTCTTTTCTGTCCCCTTGCTTCCGTCGTCGTAAACAGCGGCCCGAAATGGAATGACAAAACAGGGTCGCGTATCCCTGTCCCCTGTTCGACTAAGCGCCGATCTGATGCCGCCGGCACTGCCTCCGCTGCGGCCTCCGCTGCCGAGCAACCGGTACGTGCTCCGGCTCTTCATCTCGCTCAAGTACGTGACGGCCAACGTGGTGGACCGCCGCCTGGGCCGCGTGGCGGCGACGGCGTCGTCGGTGGAGAAGCCGCTCAAGGAAGGGCTCGAGTGCGGGCGCACGGTGAACGCCAAGGCGGCCGCGGCGGTGGGCGAGGTCCTCGCCATGCGCCTCCGCGTCGACGGCCTCGCCCGGGAGCCCATCCACGCCGACGCCGCCAAGGAGGTGGCCAAGAAGGGGTTCAAGAACCAGACCAAGGTCTGGGCCATCCTCAACGCCCTTCGCTCCCACGGCGTCAACCTCATCATCCACGATAATCCCAACGGCGGACGACCTTGATCCCCTCCGATCGTCTGAGTTCATCTGGTACGCACCATAAGTGTTTGATTAAATGTTTGTGAGAACAACATGGCCATCGATGGTTTTGAACTATAGGTGTTCGATCAAATGTTTGTGAGAACAACATAAATCTTTCAATGCTAATACCAACTTTGACCTACAAGTTGTGAGAGTACATGGCCATCAATGCTTTGAAACTATAGATGTTCAATTTAAATGCTTGTGAGAACAGCATAAAATTTATGATTTAGACAAATGATGCTTAATCTTTCTCGACATAAGAACAAAAATTTATGAAACATAGATAGAATATAAAATTAGAAAATGTAAACAGAAAACTATGTTGAGAGAAACCAATTAAAAGTGTATCAAATCTTCATTTTTCTTTTTTACTTTTTAAATAATTGTTTTAGAATAATTGTGTTAACATATGAGTTACAATTGTATTTAGAATAAAAAGAAACCAATTTTTCCTTTCTTGTGATGCTAAAATTAACATGAGCAATCTCTAACCATAACAATATATCAGAAAGAGATATATTCATTTTTTTTATGGCACTAATTAATTTTCCTCAAAAAAGACCTGAATATTTTCATATTTTAGAAACTTGAGTAGCCAGGAAAAGTTTGAAGACTTGATACACCATGAAAATCAAACCAGACCAACTGATTTAACTGGATTAGCTTGAGAATCGGAAGGTAAACAGGTAAATAGGCATGGCCGCAGATCTGATTCTAAAAACATTATTAGTAGCAATAATCCATCGGTATTGGCACATAGGACTGCTTGATGAATTCCAAGCAATCTGCTATTGCCTCAGCATAGAATGAGTTTGCCACATGTGGCGTCGAATTCCTTGCCATCACTGTTGCCCGTCGCCCCCTTCTTCTCCCTCTCTTCAACAGAAGGTCAATGCACAACTTCAACAACCTGAACAGTCTCGCATGAAACCTTGGAAACCGGCAACCAGCCGGCTGGAAACTGACTAGCCGGTGCCATCTCTGACCAAGTCTTGTGTATCTTATCTATTTCATTGGTATGTTCTAACAAGGTTCTCTTAGGGTGCAGTAAAGTGAGGCATGAAACTATGGAACACTGTAATTTGGGAGGGAAATTTGAAGACAGTAGGTCTGAAACCACTAGTTGTAGTAGTTACAAATAGCAAATTATTTAAATACGTAGTACTATTAAACACTTTAAAAAATAGTACAAAAAAGAACTAATTAATTATACTATTTGATTTGGTGCTAAGATTTGGATGGATTACTAGAGAAAAGACATTACAACTAAAAGGTAGTCCGGTGCACGAAGTTCCTCTTGGAAAAAGGTTGGACCACAATGAATCTATTATAAGCAAGAAGCTGTTTACAGGACTCGAACCTGGTCCGCATAACAACAAATTTACCTTTGCGCTAAGGCTCCTTCAAGAAGAGACATTACAACTAAATACAATTGTTCATGTGCTAATTAGGCAGTATATTATTCTTATGACAATGTAATTTCTCTTCTACTATACATGGGATTTCCTTTGTTAGTTTTATCCATCTAGATGCTCTTTGGAGGTCTACTAGCAGGCTTGTGCACAATTGATGCGACTTTGGAGATGGCCTGCTAATGTTCTATTCTGTTTTTTTAGCCATGACCTCGAAGTATTTTAATTTTTTTTAGTTTAGCTTATGCTTATTTATCTCATTGAAAAATGGAGGATATGTGATCCCATCTAATTTGGTCCTCCTACTTGTTCATCAAGGTGAAGGCATTTTCTTAGTTGATTCTTCATGGCAAGCTCAACGCGAAAATCACTCTCCGTTGAAAGCACATTGCATCTTTTTTAGTTTTACGACTACCATGGTTGGCCGGGGGTTACTCCATTCACTAGTATCTGTAAAGAAGTTGAGATGGAATGGATGATCAAAGACAAACATAAAGGTGCCTTCTTTAAAGCTCCATGATGAGCACTATGTTCTTCAAATCACATATTACAATTATCTGTATTTATGAAGAAATTGAGATGGAGGTTGCTCTTTTTTAATCTGTTCAATTACTTGACTATTCTAAGGGAATCTGATGTTTAGATACTATAGCCTGTCATTGATCTATTGTGCACGTGAATTAATGTTTTGATTAAGGAGAATCTCTAATTATAGTTCACCTGCCACAACCAACTATTTCATCACTTAAACGTGTCTTTTTTTTTTTTGTGTTTTTTTTCCTGGGTTGAGGTAAAAGAGTATTAAGTTATCACACATATATCTATGGTTCAATTTCCAACTACGACGTATTAGCAGAGATTTTATTTTTTCAAATGGGATACGCAATCACAGGATACTAGGTTTCTCGATTATATGTCGTGAGCGCTCTCCGATTTACTTTAACAGTCGATGAAAATTTTAATAAAATTGACCTAGTTATTTCAAATTTGATATTTGAAATTACCTAATTCATTATTATTATTATTGTTTTTCTTACTAAATTGTCTTTTAAAATAATGAGCCAGTTTTGAACACGCACGAGGTGTACATTTTCATTACTTAATAAAACTAATAAAATTTCTTTCCAATTTTTTTTTTTAAAAAAGTAAAAAATATTATTATTATTGACCACCAGATGTTGGAGGTAGATAATATGGCTGCTCAATACTTCCCTTATGTGCTAGTCATTATTTTAAAGATTAATAATCGTCCGTAATTTACCTCCTCCATGTTTACCCTAAGATAAATTAACAAGAGTATTAGGACAAGCATATTCATCTTTTGTCATCATAGATAATATGACTGCTCGAGCCAAGCTCAAGCTGATCTCATCTCAAGCTCAAATAAACTAAGCAGCTCAAGCTCGATTGAGCTTACTAATTTAAACTCGGATTGACAATTTAGTCACATGATCTAACTCGGTTTGAAAAGCTCAAATTAAAATTATAATTAAAATAGAAATAATTTTACAATAATTTATTTATATTATAAATCAAAAAATAATAACGGTTTGATTCTTTTAAAATAAACTTCTAAATTTTAAAATTTTACCTAATACTTACATGATACTAAATTATTCAATATTTAAATAAATAAATAAAAATAATATATTGTATATAACGAACTCAAACCAAAATTAAATAAGCTCGAGATCAACTTGACTGTTAAACAAGCCGACTCGAGCTTGATCAACTCCAAGCTCAAGTCGAGCTTTGACTAAACAGCTCGCAAACGGCTTGCTCATTTGTACCTTAAACTAGTGTTCTATTGATATATAAACTCAAATGTCTTTTAAATCTAACTCGCCTAACAACTTGTTACATAACTCAATATATCATATTTTTACGGTTTTTCTAACTGATACTTTCTGACTTAAAAAAGAAGGGCAGTATCATCTCCTCTTATAAATTGAGATCTAACTAGTGTAGTCTTTTGGCTGTACAACAACTTTGTAGAACATTTTCACTGTGCTGTAGGGAAAACTGAAGCAATGGGGGAGACATGTTACATTTTAAGTGAAAAGCCGACCACCACCTTCAGATTTGTCTTTCGAATTTCGCTCTTCTTGAATCTCTTCTAGTTCTTCGTCGTCCCCTCGCTTTCCTGCTTGTTCTTTCCAATAAGTCACCAGCTTTTTCAAACGCGCAACCTCTTTCGAGGAGATGTTCTTGCTCGGTTCATTCACTATTGATCGAACCCTCGACGCATACCTGGAAAACACAATCAAACAAAGATTAGAGAATGTCGTGTTTGACAGAAACATCGGTTGCACATTATAAATGTTTCTCAAATGAAAGAAAACGGCATACGCACGTTAAAGAGTTATAGCTCTCATCCAAGTTTGATTCTGCTGGAGATACATTCACAAACATCAAAGTCTTTGCATTGCCGCCGAGGGAATCACTCATAAGCATCGTGAGTTTATGGTTTCTGTATGGTATATGTTGTCCATCCGAACATAAAGCACCGATCACATCTGCAAGAGCTGAGAGAGACTTGTTGATACTTTGCGCTTCTTTCAATTGATTTCCTGAAGAACCAGACTTCTTAACCCTTTCTGAACCAGCAAGATCCACAAAACTAAGCTGTAAATTTAGGGAAAATTAACAAGGGGCAACAGAATTGAGTAGCAATAAGAACTGAAAGAAGCTAAATTCAAATATAGTGGAGATTTTGTTTCTTCTCCAGCTAAGCATTTGGTGTTTTTATAGCTTTTAAAGATATGTCTAATACTAGTTTGTGGGACAAATCCTTTATTGATTCGCTTATCCAATAACACCAATGTGATCAATAAATGAATTTCTATAATGAAACATAGTGAGAAATAGATCATAAACGTCCAGTATAACATAATTTTTTCAAAAGAAGGAATCTGGGTACCTTTCCTCTAGCAAGAGATTGAGTTTGAAGATTGGTACTTTCAATAATAATTGATAGTATTAGATGTGACCTGGAACTTTCATCATTCATTTGTGTCCCAGCAGTATGTCGTTTATCTGATCCTCTTGAGATAATAGCCTTTAGTTCATCAAAATTAGAAATTTGCAATATTGTCACATTCTCAATTGAGACCAAACCCTGCAGAATGAAAAACCATAAATTTCAGTAGGCTCGATCTGAAGAATAAATTTTTTTCAGAAATCATGGTTGTGTTTGTTTGCAAGTGAAAACAACATTATAGATAGTCTACAAAATACTATTAATAGTGGATGCCAGATGGAGCTTTGATTGAAATGTCTAATCAAACGGGAGACCAGAGTATATAAAACCTAAATGCTTCTACCAAAACTCTGATATCAAAGACAGAAGAAAAATGGTACCTTTGAATCCTTTTTTATTTCTAACTTTAAGCGCTTTGCATTTTTAGGTAACAATAGATCCACCAGAGTATCCTGATACAGTTCAACCATATAAGCCTGAAATAACAACAATTTTTTTTTGTCAAATATCAAGACAAACCAAGAGAGAAATGCTCAAATAATAATAAATAAAAAAAATCATAGCCTAAAGTTTCAAAATCAAACTTTTAAAAATGTCATTGTTTATCCAATTTTATAAAGTTTCAAGTACTAATAATCAAAAGTTTAGCGGTCACAACATGCAACCAAGAATTGAACTTCTGATGAGAAATGACCAAAGTCTTAAATAATATTTCAATTGTACAAACAGCTCAAATTCAATTTCTTGAATTGAATTAATTTACGTAGTTGTTAAAAATGTTGCAACTATAACAGAAGCAAAATTTGCATTTCTTCAATTTTGAACGCACCTTTAAGGCAAAAGAGTATTTGTTGCTATCATGCTTTATGACTCTAAAAAGTTCGGCAGTTGCTCTTGGAGTAAGCCCAGGATTGCTTTCAGAACCGTAGATCGTGTATGTTTTTCCAGACCCAGTTTGACCATATGCAAATATGCAAACATTGTACCCATCAACAGCAGATTGCACCAAATACTGCACATTGATTACAGAATATTTAATACATGAAATGCAATAAAAAATTACATAAAAAGAGTAAAACGGATGAGAAACAAAACATGTCCATACGGTTGTCCCTCATTAAGGATAAATCTATTTAGCAGAACATATTTAACATTAAAGAATATGTCACCTTTGTATCTTCAAAAACTACATCCTGAGATGCACTTTCGTCAAACACACGATCATAGATATGTTGTTTCGATTTTTCATCCTTCCAAGGATGTGCCAGTGTAAACTCATCAGGAGCAGAAACTATAGCCTTTTCCCCTTCAATATTCTCCTTCTCATTTAAAGGGCGCAAACGACAATACACTCTTATCTTCCCTTTCATATCTGTTAAGTTAACAATTAAGGAATAATTTATCATTGTGAGACGGTACAATTAAACTATGAAAATAGTAACAAAATCATAGTCAAATTTCAATTTTAATAAAACCTTCAATCGTATTATAATATCTCTTCCGTAAAATTTGCTCTTCCTTGTAAAGTGCTTCTAACTCAATGATTTGTGCTCCTTGTCTCTTTAAAATGGAAGCAGTTTGTTCATTCTTCCGATCAATATCCTATCACAATAAAATGTGGAACATAATGCATTAGATTTTTCTAGTGAAAACCATGTCTCCATGGCATATGCTAGATTAATTTTTTTATAAGAAACTAATTATAGAATAATATGAGATAGACAATACCTCTTTGAATTCTCGCAATTCTTCCAGCTCTCTTAAATTATTTTGTAATTCATCTACCTCTGAGTTTCTTATGGTGATAGTGGCATTAGCAATATTCACATCGTGTATGGCACTTTGTAATTTTAGCTCCAATTCTTTAATATGTATCTTGAGTATCCTTTTCTCCTCTGTGAATTTTTTTTCTAGCTCATTCTTCTGTTGTCAATGAAAATTAAGTTAAATATTATCTTATAGCAAGAAGACAAATGAAAAATGAAATTAGGAAAGTTGTGCATCTCAGAATGTCAAAATTGGCTACTGGCTACAAGATCATGCATAGTAAAATTGAACATAATTTGAAGAAAAAAAAGCATATGAATAATGGATCAATACCTCATCACTGTTCTTTTCCATAAGGTTTTGGATCTTTTGTTCAAGCAAAGATTTCTCCTTCAGCAAACTGTTATAGTTTTCTTTTGATCCATGCAACTCCTTAATGCATGCTTTTAAATCCTCTTGTGTTTTTTTCAACATCTTTGAAAGAGCATATGGAATAAATGACCCAAGTTGTAACATTCAAAATAAATGTTTGTTTCAAGTGATAAAATAACCAGTGAAAATTAAGAATGAGAACCAAATAAATCTCATAATTGACTTTACATACCTTGGTATCAACACATTCTTCATGATTGTATTGAACTTGAGAATGCTCTTTAATTCTCATTCTTGCTAGTTCAGCCTCCAAACTACTTTTATCCACCAATGAAGACTATGGATACACATGCGAATGACAGGACCAGTGATTCCACAATTAACATCAATTAGAAGAAAAAAGTAGCAATATCTATCTATTCACAAGGGATTACCTGCAATGCAGAATCTTTTTCATCAAATAATGCTTTGAGTTTTTCATAATCACAAGTTAGATCTCTTAGATGTTGCCTCTCTGACTTCAATGATTCTTTAAGCATTTCTAATTCCTCCTGCATCTCTAATTGTTGTTTCTCTCTTGAATGCAACTCTTGTAACAACTGTTGGTACAGAGCAAGGAGATCATTCCTTAACAAAAATCAATTCACAAAAAAGGTTTTTTTTAACAAATTCTAAAGGAAAATGTTGTAAGAAAAGAATGTTTATGTACTTCGAGAACTTTGTTGCTTGGTCACTGTAATGACTTGTTATCCAAATTAAACATCAGCAACACGTGCTAAATCATAATCAGGGATTTTTCTAATGAACTACTTCACTAACCCTTTTTTTTTTCTAAAGAACAAATTTGAATACAATTTTCGAGATGTGATCTTATACCAAAGGACAATGGAGATTTGTGCACCATCTTAAAGTTGGTTTTATATGTTCTAACGAATCAACTCGTAGATGTACCAAATTTTGATTTTAAAGATGCCTAGCATGTGACCAGTAGTTGACAAGGTTAAAGAAGTAATTAATGTAAAATTTTTATTTTATGCAAGGGGGGTATAATAAGTGCAGTGGTCTTGCATCAGGTTTGATATATATGATCAGAATGATGCATGGTAGAGGCAGAGCATGTATAACTTACATTATGCGATAAGCTTGTACCAAGCTATAGAAGAGAATGGTACCATTGGAATACAGAAGTGGATTCAATACTATTAATAGAAATCATCATCTGGACAAACCATTTATGATAAAATAGAACATCAAATGAAAACATATGATCAAATGGATTACTTACTCTATCAACATTCTTTTGTGATTCTTCAATTGATTTGGACAACTCTTGAATGCGCTTTTCGTGCATATCTAAGGATGGTGCTTTACCAAAATGAGAAAAATCACCCTGAATAGCTCCAACAGTAGCTGAGCGGGCTTTTGCATATCGACGAAGCATCACATCATTTATATGTGTCTGAAGCGCTACACATATTTCCTCACCCTAAAAAACAAATGTTATATATGAAATTTAACATTTTCAGGAAAGTATTAAATACGAAGAATAGAGAGAGCCCACAAGTAACGCAAACAAAATTAGTGGGAAAAATGATTTATACACCAAAACCTGTTTAGTTTCAAACTGAAAAATGTGGAGAACACCAGCAACCCTCATCTTGAAAAATACTGCAGTATTGCTACTACCAAACTGCATAATATCTCTTAATTCTGCAGAGTGCAAGTACTCCTTTGGCACTGACTGGACAATGAACCTAAAACATAAGGAGCAATTGATTCATTCCCCTCAAATTAAAGTAGATGAGCCCCAAAAAAGTAGAAACATAACCCACAATATGTTTTAACTAACCCCTCGCTTATTAATTCCTAAAATAATTCGTCCAGGTAGCAGGCCTATAGGATCATCTATCTTCCGTACACTGAAGAAAACAGAATTCCCATAAGGAAGAGTTCTCAAGATTCTAAGGAACTGTTGTTTAGCATCATCTTTTGACAAGTGCTCCTGCCAGAAAGCACAAATATAAATAAGCAATGAATGGTTATGGCGAATATTAGTAAAAGAATGTTTTGCAAAGGTCTTTTATAAGAATATTGAAGCGTGTTATTTGGTTTACAATCAAGTCAAAAATCAACAAATGGTCAACACGGAAACATTTCTTGGTATATGCTATGCATGATCATATAGAGGAACATGAAAATAAATGTATATCACATTAAATAAGGTGTCTTAAACAAATAATATCAATCCTTATCCATTAGTTTATAGATGAAGAATAATAGTAGAACAACATATTTGAAATTCCACAGGGTTATACAACATTTTCATAACAACTTCCACTCAAAAATGAAGCCAATTTCTAGCCTTGGGAAATAGGAAAGAAAGACAAATGAGAACAATGTCTAAGTGAAAGGCGTGTGTTACCATGGATCGATAGCGAGATATGATGTCAAGCTCCCACTCTCGCATCGAACGCGTAATGGCAATTTGTCTAGGAAGAAATCTTTCAAAAAGTGATATCCACTCACTGCAAAACCATTATCAACTTAGAAGAAAATCTACTACCAACCTTTGATTGACAAATAAAGCTATATATGTTTTCAATAGTGAGGTATGAAACACTTACATAGATGAATCAGGGTGCTCAATACACCCAATCTCAACCAAAATTTGTAAGGCGGACAGCTGAGCAGCATCATCTCTTCCAACAGGATAATTTCCAAGCATATAATCGTGTTGTAACTGGAACATAAATAACATTAATATCACTATTGAAGTTGCAAACAGTTTTCAATCAAGATGATATACCTGTACATACGACAATTGTACAAACATTGGGTCAGCTACAGCTTCATCTGATTCACGGAATAATCGTTTTTTGAAGATAAGTTTGCAATGCAAAATCTCTCCTTTACTACGATCCTTAGCTGCCTTGAATTCAGCCAATAAATCGCCAATATACTTGTTATCATCTAAAGCCAAGTATTCCTCTGCATGCATAACAAGATTGATCAGTGGAGTTATGATCAAAATAGCGGACATAATTGTTTGTATTTAATAACTAAAGTTTTTGCATTACTCAAATCTTTTTAAAGAAATAGTTACCATTTCCAGTATCAGAAGATTTTGAACCATTGACAACTTTTCGGCACTCAAATAGACTGAAACTGGAATAAACTGATAGTTTGATAATTGCAGCAAGTTCCTACAAGAAGAATGTTTCAACTTTTAACAACACATATTAACTTAAAATAAATAATATAGATATTTCAGGTACATATGAAAACCAAATATCACAACAATTAGCCAAAGCCAAGAGCACTCACATAATTAACTTGAGACATGCTTCCCTAACCATAATTAAGTCGATTGTCAATTCCACAGCTCAATCGGTTGAATGACTAGTAATTCAATAGTTCTTTATACATTTATTTATTCATTCATTCTCTCAGTCACAATGCTAATATAGTGTGTCCTTGTTAGAAAAAATGAATTTAATCCTCATTCAGATTTAGAAATAATCTAACTTTCAATTATGTCTTCTGCTGACACTAAATTGAATTATTGTTTGATATTTCTAACATACTAAAGATATAACATGCTTATAAAACAACAGAAACAAGAGGACATCTTTGTATGCATTGTTAAGTGTGATTGAAAAATAATTAATGAATGGTATAAAATCCCCAAATGGAAAAGAATATAAGAATCCTTTATTACCTCTACAGCATCAGCAACAGTTGTTGCCATGTCATAAGTAATTTCTTCAAAAGTTTCATCTAGAAAAAATACTATTGTTGTAAGCTTTTTGCCAGTCAACAGAGCTTCAATCTCCTGGCGTGCAGGTATGGCTAATCTAGGTCCCGCCTTTACAGAACATTTCAATGCATTCAATGTATTCAAAGCAAGGGTTTGTATGGCAGGCTCATAGTTCAACCCATGAGCCACATAATGAACATATTCTGATAAGTATGCTCCAATATCCTTGCTTGGAGGCATGGCAGAGGCACATATATACATAAGCTCCCAAGCTTTTTCTAGAGACTTGCTGCAACAATGAACATTTCAACATTATCAGGATTCCTTTGTCCCTATCAAGATTATCTGAAAACTCAATTATATATTTCAACATGTATTTATCTTTAACAAGCTTATATCAGATACCTATCAGGATTATTACGAGTTTGCTTTGAAATCTGGACGAAAAGTTCATCTCGAAGTTCAGAACGCTTCAGAGTATGCTTATAGATTTTTGCAACAAGGTCTACACTTTCTTCAACACTCAATGGCGTTATTTTATCAGAAGAATCAATTCCCATGTACTTTAAGATCATCTGGAATAACTTCACAGAACGGCTCACCAGGTCACTGCTTATTTTGAGGAGCGAAGTAGGTATTGGATCCTGCCATACCATAATTTAGCATATCAAAATAAGTTCCAAGGAGAATGTTTCTTTTTATGTCTAAGCTTATGTTGCTCAGCTAAGCTTCACCTTTTGAAAACAAAGCATATCTTCCAACGTGAACTTTTTACGAACTTGAGGACCTACAGATTTTTTGGAGAAAAACCCACGTTTTCCAGCAGATTGGATCTGTTTCTGCATGGATCGCACAAATCCCTCGACCTAAAAAGGAAGGTAAAATATAAGATATTGAGGAGAGACAAGTAAATTAAGTGCAAATAACAAGAGAAACACATATCATCTTGTGAGAGAGAATTTAAAGTGACCAATAACATGCATGCCAAGTACAAAAAGCTCCAGTGTAAATTGTATTCATTGTTCCATTAATGTAGACTAAAGTTGTCATTTGATTAAAATGATATTATCTGATAGTTTTTCATTATGATGGTTTGGTTTGATTGAGTGATTCCTTATGAATTTAATTTCATATGAATCCGACGGAAGTTAAATCCAACCAGCTAAAAGTATTTATAACTCAATAAGGCAATAAATCAAACCCAATATATTCAAAACTGAATCAAAATTCTTATAAATTTGAGAGTAGAGATGAATCTTATGTTCTATGATTAAAGTAAAAGAAGAGTGGAATCTCAGAGTCAAAGGTGACGTAGAAGTAGATCTTGTCACAAGAGACACAAAGTTGACAACAGCCTAGACTCAACACCTAATAACGAATGAGAACAAGACATCTCACATGGATATACAAAATGACAATGAGGGTGAAACTATTGGTAAATTATATAATTATGTCATAGTTATCTTCCATGTCTCTTGTTCAGTTGCATTGTCGTTGCCTGCCTCTTTTTTTCTCTTCAATTGTATTGATGCTTTCAAGAGTCAATTGATAGCAAGAGTCCAACCAATGATGATTTTTCTATATCAAAAGCATTCAAAGATAGAATTTCTTTTGTTCGTTTCATTTCAAATCTTACACGGATTAAATGGGAAATAAATTATCCATTGTCACCATTATAAAAAATAATCCTATACATACTTGTTATGGATCAACATCAGCTTGTTTTACTAAATAAATTATCATATTAGTTGCATATTTTACAATATCAAAATAATTACAAACAAAGTAGAATTCTTTTTCAATATATTTAATAATTTTATTTGAACCTTACAATTCATGATCCAAAATTCACCCAAACAATTTACAATACAAAGTTTGACACTGATATAATCAAAATGATTGTCGAAAGGAAACAATTATCAAGTTAAATGGTCCAGCTAGTTGCAGATAGAATGTTAGATATATCACTATAATATTTATGAAATGTGATGAAATTATCTAATGTTAACGCCAAACAAATTGACCAGATATGTAGTTGCAGGAGCAATGATATAAACTGAAGATTAAACTCTCAAGCACAAATACCACAATGCCTACTCTTTGGACCATGTTAAGCATATTATTAAACAAGTTGACTGAATGATACACAAATGATTGAAATGTAATGTATTTTCCTTGCTCCCAATGAAACGCTTATGGGATAAAGAAAAGATCATTCATTGCCCCAATGGGAACAACTCCTTGATAATTTTGAAAACAGTGAGCACAATCTGTTGGTACCACGTGGTAGTTTTGATGTGATCAACCAAGTCAAGTTAGGTCCTGTTAGTGTTTAACCCCGTGTCTAAGTGTGTAGGAGCTTAAGAGCATATGAAGTCGAGCGGAAGACACGGCTAGCGAGAAGGACAGCACGGAAGAGAGTCGACGGACTCAGTGCGTCTGAGGGACGAGGTGCTATAGAAGAGTACACCGACGGACGAGAAGGACACGCGTGACAGTCCGAGGGACGAAAAACTGGAGCAGAAGCCTGCTCGAGGAGAAGGCCGGAAAAAAGGTTCACGTGAGCCCTATTCCGATTGGCCGAAATCACCCAGGCGGTTGAAGTGGCAAAAGAGCATAACGTGCCTGTAAGCACTGCCGAAGGCACCTTCAAAGGAAGTTGAAGGCGCCTCCGCATCTTCTGTTCGGAAGGCGCCTTCTATAAATAGTACGAAGACGCCTTCCAGCCCTATGGAAGGCGCCTTCAACCAAGCAGATTTTGTCGTTGGGATAAACTTTTATCCACTAACGCCTTGATAAGATTTTCCACGGGCTATAAAATGACCCCGGACCTAGGAAATATAACACAACACTTGTAATTGAATCTTCTTGAGTTCTGTTCTATAATTGAGTGTGCAAATTGCTGTAAAAAGGCTTCTCCACCTGAAGAAGCGTTTTAGTACGCTTTTAACTTCCTTGGATTAACAACCTCCCCGACTATAACCAAGTAAATCGATTATGCCTCTTTCCCTTTATCTAATTTCTTAATTCCGTTTATGCAAGTATTAGATTTAATTACGCTATAAAAGTTCGAAGAAGGTTCGTTTTTTATCGCAGGGTTATTCTCCCCCCTCTAGCCGGCCGCTATCGGGACCAACACAATCTTACATAACAAAAGAATTCCTCAAACAAAAAAATTAAGCAGTAGTGCACAAAAACAACAAAATGTTAAAACGGTCAAGGATTATGGAACACCTGTTCCTATAATGACAGAGTTGGTAAAGATTGCTATGCATACCTGGAACCTATCGATTAAAGATATAGCCCCAGCAAGCTCGGCAGGTAGAGCCATTGATAAAGTTCTAGGTGTGCTGCAAAAACAAAAGCAAACGCATCAGGAAACAAGCATATGGAAAGCTGGAAGCTAAGCAGCTTTACTAGAGGCTTCAGATGTATGAATTTATAAAATACAATAAATACAAAAATGTGAATTGAGTGACAATGAAAAAGAAATAAATGAGCAACAATGTTTGCTTAATTTACTAATGAGATTTGCTAGGCAGAACAGCCCTATATTTGACTGAGATAGATCAACTACTATGTTGCACAATAATTCCTTCAAGGAGTTCAACTGAAAATTCAGACGACCAATTTATACAGACCTTGTAGAACTACAAATCTTATTGCAGAGCTAAGTGTGAGAATGAGGCCGAAAAATCAGTGAACATCTCATGTTGGATAAGGTATATGATATACAACACAGTCAGATTTTGTAAGTTATCATAATTTAGCAAGCAATGAGAGCTAATGATTGAAACTGAGTTGTAGCTACAAATATAACATTTTTTTTCATCATTGATCCTGGCAAGTTACTAAAATATACCAAAGTTAACAATTGGATTATTACCACAAAAAGGTACATATGGTAAGAGAGTCAAACACCCTATCAATTGAAGTTATGGGTTCAAAGATGAGAAAATAGCTAAAAAAATTAATCGGACCACTTGTTTCATCTTGGACAAATTATTCTTCATAGAAGATGCAGAAAGAAAACAAATCTTTGTATCAATGTGGTGAGGAAACTTGTAGATCGGTATAACCCACTCCCACCCATAATTTGTAAACAAGCATTCAGAACTTCAAACAATAAGTGAAAGGTTGTTAAGTTAAGTTTTCTTTGCAGCTGGTATGATGACACAAGGAGTCCGAGCTGAAATTATTAAGAAAAAACTATGAAAAAAAATTTGAGAGAATTGAGTTTTTGTCCTGATTCTCGTGTCGTATGAAAAAATAAGGGGAAGTATCAACTCACGGAGGAGCAAAATAGGATCCATCACTGTCATAACCATCCCCATTTACGCTGGCAGCAGAGACATGCAAAGGTGTCATATTGTCACTGCTGGAGCTAAAGGACGCTTGGCTTGGTCTAGTAACTTGTATTGTTGCAGAGGGATTATCAATAGCCATTTACGCGGATATCAACAGCCTTTCCTCCTTGTGCTCCACCTGCCGTTGATTCAGCTCACTAATTTTCTGCCTTCCAACAGAAGCGGAGATGATTCTAAAGAACAACAAACTTCATGCTACATTAATCCTGCCGACCAGAAAAAAGAAGTCTTTAGATGAAGTCCCGGAAGGATTCATATAAACGATCGTTGCTGAAAGGAGGAATCTTCTGGTAACCACAAGAGATATTATAGCACGAGATTTGTTTCACTCTGCAAAATCACTGCGATTAGCCACAGAAATACAGCCGAAATCTAGAGAAAGCATCAGCTCGAACAACAACGAACCCTGAGCTTACACTGGACGCCTCCAGAAGAGAAGAAACAGATCGAGAGGTGGGAACTCGTGGTCATCACGAAAATGAGAGATCAGGCAACAAAGTCACCGCCTTGGAAACCGAGAAGACGAAATCCAGGCCCAAATGTGGTCGGCACGAAGTCGAATGCCCCACCCGCACAATGAGCGGGCGAGCGAGCAAATAAAGAAATCAAACCCTATTCACCGACAGCAGCGAACAACACAATCCGCTCTCCTTCTTCCTCGTCGGCTGCTGCCTCCGCCGCCGCCGCCGCTGCTGCCAGCGTTGGGTTCCGCTTTTCTGGTCTCCTCCGTGACGAGATGTCGAGATCTAATCGGACGGCATTAAAGAGGGAGGCCGGATTCGAAGTAGCCAAAAGGGAAGACGTCGCGGGTCACGAGGATTAAAGAAATCACAGAAAAATAGAGGAAGAGAGAGAAGAAGAAGCAAATGAGAGACTTGAAGGCGAAGGTCGCTTTCTCATTTTTTTTTTTTTTTTCTTTTTTCGTTTTTCGTTTTTCGTTTTTTTCCCTAAGCCAAAAATTAATTAATTGAGTAAATTTTATTTTTTTTATTTATATAATGAATATTTTATGTTCGTCTTTTTCAAATAAGACCCTAAGCTATTCAAAAATAAAATTTTAATAATTAAGGTGTAAATCCATTTGGACTATAGTGCAGGAGAAACTACTTAATAGCCTCCGAGATAATGGTACAATGATTAAATCTCCAAGGACATATCCCATAAATTTAGGATTGAGATTCAGTTACACTGAATTATAGAAAAGTCTCCCTCTAATATGTAGCGGACTTGAGAAAATGAATTTGGGTAGAATATCACAAACACCTCCCAATCTATCTTTGATAGTCTGTAGAAATTTTAAAATTAAATTGATCAATCTTAGAATTAATCAGTTTGAATAATTGAATATATGGTGTCAATTAAAAAATATTAGAAAGTACTTAGTAATTTGATTTTTCTTATAAATTAACTTAATATTTGAATGGGTGAGGAAAGTTTAAATTAGGAAGACAATAAAGTAATATTCTAAAATCAAATGAAATGGTTAAGGATGATAAAATTGAAAGAAAAAGAAACTCTAAACATAAAATAATTTTAGATGTGAATGACAATATCAAAATATTTAAAAAATTAACCATATGCGTTGTGTCATAGTTGTAGGTATTTGGGTAACAATTGAACACCTTTTCATTGCATCATAGTCTTGAGGGGCACAAATGATAATATCCAGATTTGATATAAGAAGGTTAAGGAAGGAAATCAAAAAAATTACAATACAAAAATATATAAGTTATCAAAATAAGAGAATGATAATAGGGTCTTAATTTGAATTGATCCACCACGATTGACATAGCCCCGTGAAAAAAATTAAACGAGTTAAATTAAAATTTTATTAATCTATTTATAAATAATTCTAAATGGGAGTGTTGGCGTGGATTGCAGAACTCGGATTGGCCTAGAAATATTTATTTATGAAATGATAAAATTAAGGATTTTTTTTTTATTTTTGATAGATTGATTCTCCTAACTTGCAATTACCTTGGCTTGAACTAGGTTAGAGATTTTCCAACTTATCTGGATGACGAGTGGACTGTCTGACAGCTTTAAACATGCTCATAGACAATTGGATTTCACATCGGGTCAAGAAAAAACATATATCAATGGGTAAATGGCACAATATAGAGAGATTTAGAGGTACAAAAAAAATAGAAGAATTCCTTCAACCTATTTTCAACCTAATGCAAATGGCAAATGGCAAATGGCACAATAAAGAGAAGATTAGGGTGAAAAAAAATATAAACAACTTCTCTAATCATTGTGTCCTAATTCACAAGCAAATATAATGGAATACATGTCCACATCCAACCCACTAATCTTTAAGTTGGTATGGTAAGACATAATTTTCAAAACAAAATAGGAGTAACTGCCGACATTAAACCTTGAACCGGTCCGGTCAAAATCAATTCTGATTGAACCAGACGGCCCAGTAAACTAATGCCTTACACGACCGTGGAATACCCCAAAACATTGCATCAGTGTCCGGCCATGGCCGGTCATTACTCAGTCAGATAACTTATGCTTGCTTGAGTGTCTTGTCTTACAATCCATCACACGACTTATTATTATTATTATTATTATTATTATTATTATTATTATTATTATAATTCCTGGCATAAAAGACAAACTGCATGTGGAATCCAACTATTATTCCGCAATGTCAATAATTGGACAAAATTTTTTGCAAAAATCTTTATTGAAATCTGAAAAGGCTTTCACCCAAATGACAAAAAGTTCATACTGTGTCCCTTTTTAACAGCAAAGGTCATTGCGAAGGTGTCTTTTACCGGCCGTCTTTAAATTATGTGAAGCGATAAATTACAGAATTAATTTGTAACAAATTGTCATAGTCATAAAGTGCTCAAATATGTGAATTTTGATTCAAAGCATTTTCCGTTAATGATTTGGAAAATCTGGAACGTTGGCTATGGGAAGAGTAGTCGCTCATGCTTCCAAATTTATTTGATAGCTGATGTATGGAGTTGGACCGACAACCTCTCGAACTAGTTGGATTGAAAATCAATGTGTCTCTTTGGGGCGATGCAATGATTAAGACATAGGATATTATAGATTTTGGAATCGAAACTCGACGTGATCGAACATAACCTCCTCCATATTTTGACCATTTGTACTAATGACTAATAGTCATCCGTGATTTATCTCCTCCGTGTTGATCTAGAGACGAGTTGATAGGGTACTGAGGACGAACGAATCACCTTTTATCACATGAATTGAAAACCAATGTACTTAAATTATTTTTAAAAAAATCATTTTATCTTGGCCCATTTCCATAGAGTTTACTATGTTTACAAGTTGAATATATGTAAATCTATTTAGTGATGCAAATGAATCGAACCTATTCTTGAATTTTTCGAGTCAACTTTAAAAATATTTAATTCGTATTTAAAATTATCAAATTCAATCAAACTCAAATATGTACAATATTTTTTTTTTAACAGTATTCACATATATGATATTTTGTTAGATTATTAATGAGTTACTCACGAGTCAAATTCAAATGGAATTATGATTATTTTACATAATTTTAATTTAAGTATGTTAAAATTTAAATTTAACTCATTTTAAACTTATAATTTAATTATACACGAACAATTCGAACGTGCCTCGAATTTTATTTTGAATAAGTTTAAGTCATAATTTTTTGTATTTTAGAATTGTAAATAAAATTTAAATATCATTTATATTATTCAAATTCAAATTCAAATATTAATATTTTATATTATTCGGTAACAAAAGACGAATATGCTCGCCCCCAACACCCCTGTCATTCCGTCTCAGAATCAACACAAAGGAGATAAATCACAAACAATTACTACTTTTTGGAAGAGTGACTAACACATAAAAAAGATATTTATCTCGACTTTATCAAAATTTAAATTTCAAATCTCATAATAATAATATATCATACTATCTCATACGTTAACCATTAACCATTAGATCGCCCCTAAAGAACAAATATTTTATATTATTCGGACTCTAGACATTGAGAATCAAAGATAAAATAATGAGAGTTTTGTGGTATGATCATCCTACAGGAGAGTTCATAAATGATTCCCAGTGTGGTACCAGATCATGTCCCAGTCATTTATTAACAACTGAGAAAGAAAGAACTTTATGGACAGTAAAAAAAATAAATTACCGCAGATTTACTGTAAACTTCCGTGATTTATCTTTAGAGGCTGATAAGAAATTTCTATAGGGATGAATAGTAGTCTTCAAAATTAATTGGATTATAAGAATGAGGTCTGGGTTGAATGAGCCATGAGTTTAAAAAAAAAAAAAACTGTTGTAAATTTGATTCACAGACAAAAATAAAATAATTATTCTTACTAAATAAATCACATCCATAAAATAATTATAATTTGTAATTTTTTTCTAATTTGTCTATCTCATGCGATTTTTCTAAACTATGTGATTGATCTATTAAGCCAAGTCCAGATGCTCATCATTGTTTCTCTCCGGGTCACAATCCCCTTTCTCAACGTACTCATCAAGACCCACATGACTAAACTAATTCACTCATGATCGTCAAGTCTAGTCTATCTATTTTGCTAATCTATTATATACATTTTTGAAGAATTACATGACATTAAATATATTCATTTTAAAACAAAAATAGATAAGATGTAGTTGCTTTGAAATAAAATAAAGGATCTATTGTTGCAATACAACACAAAATTATTTGTTCAACAAAAATTTATAGACAATAGAATAATCATTTCACTGTTAATTTTTAAGACAGAAACAAACGCAACTATTATTTATACTCCTAGAGAAGTTTCTCTTTCAGCATCTGTGGGGTTTAGAAGCAAGAAAGACATAGCAGATAAAAAATATATATCTTAAGACGTTTGTGTAAAGCCAAAGAATTTATTTCAACAATGGAGTATTTAATCCAGTAGTTGAGAGATTACTTGAGATAGACTCCAAAAGCATGAAGTTAGCTCCTCCCACATGACGCTAATGGTGGCTAGTGAGCAATTACTTTCCATGACTATTTGAGTGATGGATACCCAGAACTTGAGCTTGGAGAAAGAAACAACAGCCAGGTACCTCCTTTTAAACCTGCCAACATTTCCTCAAAATTGCTCAGAAAAGATATTTAAGAAAAAAGCCACTTCCTCATTAATGACATTACCTCATCAAAGATCACTTGGAAGAAAAGAAATTTCAATAGAGAGGAAATTATTCAATAATCATAGATTTCCTTAAACTGAAATACATGTATGGCATCAGGAAGAAATCCACTGGATTAAGACACTGCATGTGCCTAGACTGTTTTCTTCATGTTTCACACACATGCGCATGCATGATTCATGCAATAAGGAATGGGGTTCAATTGTACAGATAGTGAAGCACCTGAGTGGCTGGTGGGCTCCTCCCTTTGTCATACTCATTCTGAATGGATGAATTGATGATGCTTGCAGGGCATGTGCTAATGTTCCCAGAAGGCAGAGAAGATGTCTCAGACGCTTGTCATTTTGTTATGAATGATTTAGTCAACAATATAGGTTCATTAAAGCAATTGCAAAGAATTGTAAAATAGAAACTCCAGGATATTGATTGAATGTCTAAGAAAATTAGACAAAAATGAGGAAATATGAATGTTTATACATATAGCATTTAAAAGAATAAGGATCAATATGAGAGATCCTAAATCTGGAACTATAGTGAAAATTTTATTATCTCGAGTTTTCTAAAGCCGGGAGTTTAATGGTCCGTAACTTCTCCATCACTCTTTGAATCCTATCGGATATGTTATTGTATAACCATCGCTGTGAAGCCTCTCCCAGGCCATCTGCAGAAGTTTTTGGCCATCCTAAACTATGGAAAGGTGCATCTTGAGTAACTTTCCTAGCTTCCTGCTTTAGCCTTCCTAGGTCAAACTCGATTGGTTCACCGACTACAATCCTGATGTTTTTGTTACATAGAGGTACCGGGGGCCGCCTTCCAAAGAATGATTTCTCGGGCATGACCTGTAAGTTCAATTTTTGAAAATGGAGAAAATAATAACCAAAGTTTAGTGAGACTTAAATGCGAGAAATAATTAATCTACTGAACCATTCATCAAAAAGTAATACTAATCCCGATTACATGGAGTAGACAATATCATTGTTATCCCTAAATTAAATTATATGTAATGTTACATCAGTAGTAATAGCATCTATGCAAAAATAATTAGGTTTGCAATAATTTGAAAAGGCAATAGAGAATGAACAATACCTTCTCAAAACCAGAGTGGACAATAGGTAAAACAATAGGGGTGATTGGTGCACGAACAATGAGACTGGCAGTTCCCCATTTCAAACGCTTAATAGGAGCACTAAGTTGGGACACTTTTCCTTCAGGATATGTATGCAACTGTTAAAACGTAATAATACCATCAGGAAAACTTTAGCCAGGTACTCCTGAAAAGAAAAGAAAGATATGACGAAATCAATATTACAAAGTAGTGAAGCATACCCAACCTCCATGACTTAACACTTCAAGAGCTTCATTCATATGTTCTTGATAAATTCCTCCACCCCTGTTTATTGGTATGCATTTTCCTGTGAATTAAATTCTCATTATTTTCCAATGGATAATTAAAATAAATGGAAAAACATCCACCAATATGGTTGATATGAAAGTGAAATAATATTATAGAGCATCTTATTTTAACCTTAGAGAAATGCCTGCGGAGTAAAATTTAATGTCAATTAAATTTCCTGTCATAATGGGACTGTGTAAGAAAAGCAATATGTGAAACAGGGAGGAAAAAGAACATTAATCTAAGGAAGTAGAAAATTTTAAAAGCAAACCATTAATTCTTTTGATAAATAAAGTTATCTGAGTTGTTACTCGGAAATGCGCACTTCCTCTTATATAGAGAGAGGATCTCTTTAATACGATTTGTTATTTATACATGTAAAGAGAATGATACAACTTACATGATAGCAGCTGAATAGTGAAATGTTGATGTATGAAAAACTATAACTAAATACTACTACAAAGTGGAACAAGCTTTACCAATGCGAAACATGTAGGAGAGAAGTTTATTTTTGAAGCATATGTCCTCTGCTGCCAGAACCCACCTTGCAAGTTTTGCATCCATAGTTGGGAAACCCTTAAAACCCCATATAAGTGGGTCATCCAATCTGCTATATGATGCAAAAGGAATTAGAAAAAAAAATATTATCACTTTTGAGAAAAAAAAATGGTGTACATAAACTATATTGTTGATTTGTTCAACAAGAAAATAATGTGACAAATCAATAATGAGAATACAGGAAGCACAAGAATAATGAACCTCTACTCATTGTCATGTGTAATCACAATGTACTTGATCCATAAACCTTTTGATGTAAAAGTTTTTGCTCAGATATCAGAACAAACATTCAGATTCATTTAATAGTTAATACTACTGGCTGAGACAGGAGAGATTCTGATTACATATGTTGAATTAGAAAAGAGCTCAAGTTACTTACCTTAAAGAGGCAGATGACAAAGATAGTACATGGGGAAAAATTACGATAACCAAAAATTAGCGTGTTGTAAGACAGCTCCACTTGCAGAACAATTTCTCTAGATTGTGAATCTCCATGTAAAATTTAATATTAAGCATAATTTCCTTAACTACAAACTATCAGGGTCTCTTCTTATCATGTTTAATGAAAATTATAGGACTCAAGTCAGATGGTGACAGGAAATCCCGAACTAAGTAAACAAAATGATCTTTGTATTAGTGAAGACATGACCACATGGCGAGATCAATCATGGGAAAATATTCTTAAAACTGATCTTAACAAACGAATAATATAGGGTAAATAACCTGATAAACTAATTCTTGTTCCGACCATTTTGACTGCAAAGCCACGTATTAATTTCTCCTCTTGTTCTAGAGTGTTGTTATTGGCTATCACAATGTTCATGGCTGGGCATCTAATCATTTTACTATCCTAGAAGCATAATTTCTTATTGAATATGCATTTTCCAGTATTGTATCATCACTCCTCTAGAGATGCATTATATCATATTGAGATGCATAGAATACTATTGCTCTCTAAATCCTAGCAAATTATTTTTCCATCGAGCTCAGTTGGAGCGAGCAAGTAAAATGAGAGAGAAAGACTGACGTTGACATGTGGTTGCTGACGGTGAGGAGGGGCACGCCGGTAGGGCGGGATTTGACGAGGCGGATGAGTGTTTGAGGGTTGTGTACGGAGGTGGAGTTGAGGAAGCAAGTGACGGTCTTTGCGAAGGCTCCCACGGCGAAGATTGTCAGCGCCCGCGGGATCCCGCCCAGGTGCTCCGCCCGCCCCGCCCACTCCATTATCCTCCTCCTTCCTCCGCCCATCCCGCGGCCGAGCTCGATCGTCCGTCGCTGGCGACCCTCGATCTACAGGGAGAAGGAGGTCGGTCGACTCGGAAGTCTCCTCTTGACCACGACGGCTGCGGTGTTCGCTGGGCGTCGGGAGGTTCAAGCTATTCAGCTAAGAATTAGACTAGGGCTGGTAGACCAAAAGCCCGGCCCATATCCTCCCTATATATATCGAGATACAAGGAAGATATATATAGATAAAATAAGTTAATATATTAATAACAATTATTATTATTATTATTTGTTGTTGATTTCTGATTCATATACTCTACTTTTTCAATTTTCAATTTCAAATTTTAAAAATATGAAAGGAAAAATTCAATGAAAAAAAACACTAAAATATTTGACAAATTAGGAGAAAAGAGCTATATAACAAAGAATTGCTATATTTGTTTTTATTTTTCAGTTTGTCCATGTAATTAAAATTACTATACTTCTCAACTGTAGCAAGCATAACAGTACACTTATACTATATATCCTAAAACCTTTTCTCCGGCTCTCTATGCTACGAACTGTTCTTCTCCCTCCCAAGCCACCTCTTGACTCATCTAAATTTTAAATCATATCCTTAAATTTAGTAATTGAAATAAAATCAATCTTTAAATAAAATTTAAATTGGTCATAAATTTAGCAATGGAGTTTATTTCGGTCACTAAAATTAGCGATCAAATTTATTTCAATTGTTAATTTTAGTGACTAAATTTATTTCAATCATTAATTAAAATATAATTTTAATGGCTAAATTAATATACTAATATTTAATATTTAGTAACTCAATCAAAATTCAATCGCTAATTTAGACATTATATTTAAAGAGTTGAAAATTCCAGACACTAAGTATTAGCATCTAAATAAATCACCACTGAGCGCTTAACATGAGGTTTGTTTTCGAACTTTTATTTTTTTTCCCCCTCGGAGAAAAGATAATAACTAATTATGTTTTCTGGTAAACAAAAGTTTTTTTTCAATGAATTGAGTTAGGTTTTTTTTCTCTAATTGCCTGTGATAAAGATGGAATGTTAGGTCTCTCGGCGGCCGATTAGAAGGGGGCTGAATATCCTTGTACAAATCAAGCAAATTAACTTTTCTCGAACTTATAACTTAATTAAAATAAACACTTATATAAAAGAATAATAAAGAAACTAAAAGGAAAAAGACACTGAGAATTTACATGGTTACAACCGGGGATACTGTTAATCTAAGAAAGTTAAAGCGCATTAAAAATCTCCTATAGAAAAAGAAACCTCTTTACAGCAATGAACACACAGAAAGACGAAGTTAAACAGAAAAGTAAAAGCGCACAAGTGCTGTTTGGATATTTCTCGTTCTTGTTAGTGTCTAGGAGCAGAGTTGCTTATATAACCTTGCTCGGTGCGCTTGGAAGGATTCCAGGCGCCTAGAATGGAATAATATTTTATCCCTGAAACAACGATACGTGCCGCGTCGAATTTAGCTAAATTTTGGGTTCCGAGCGCCCCAAACTACTCCGAGCACCCCGGACAACTTTGAACGCTCGGAAGGGTTCTGGGCGCCCCGGACTACTCCGAGCGCCCGGAAAGGTTCCGAGCGCCTCAGACTACTTCGGGAGCCCAGAATGGTTCCGAGCGGCCTGAAGGTGAAAGTCAACCTTTTGTTGACATTCTCTCCAGGTCTCAACTTCAGCTCTGCTTGCTTCGGGTCGAGTTTTCTGCTCCGGCTCCGCTCGCTTGAGTGATTTTGGCTATCCAGAATAGGACTCACTCGAACCCAACTTCCAGCTTTCTCGAACAAGCTTCCGCTCCAGCTTCTCATCCCTCAGAATCGCCGCGAGCTTTCTTCTCGTCCGCCACCGTACTCTTCCATAGCTTTTCGTCCCTCGGACGCACGGAGCCCATCGTCTCTCTCCCGTGCTGACCTTCTCACTAGCTACGTCTTTTGCTCCTCGAGCAATATTCCACTCTTGGCTTCTCGTCCCTCGGAAACACTGCACGCTCCCTTCTCGTCCGTCAATGTACTCTTCCGTAGCACCTCGTCCCTCAGACGCACTGAGCTCATCGACTCTCTCTCGTGTCGTCCTTCTCGCTAGCTGCATCTTTTGCTCAACATCCTGTGCTCCTAAGTTCCTACACACTTAGACATAGGTTAAACACAACATGACCTAACCTAACTTGTTTGATCACATCAAAACTATCTTGGGGGACCAACAATCTCTCCATTTTTTTTATGTGAGCAACTAAAATTAAGTTAGGGTAAACCAATCATAAAGTAAAGATAATAATTTGCAATTAAATGCAAAAATTTGAAATGAAAGTTAAGCTACCTCCCCTAGACTTAATCTTCCCTTCTCCTCCTTTGATCACATAAAAAATAGGGTACCAAAAAAATTTTAAGGGTAATTTTTTAAAAATAAGAAAGTTTCTAGTTTAAAAAAAACTTTGAATTTATCAAAATTGTGAATCTTAAGCACAAGTCTAAGAGAATACTCCAAAAAAAAAATCGAAAGTGAAAGTCTTATGACAATTTTGGAAATCTTGAAATATTTTCTGAAAAATAGAGCATACATTTTGACAGAAGAAAATATATTTTTTGAGATTTCAAAGATTCCTTTTTTTAAAAAAAAATGTATTTAGATAAATGACTCAAAAAAAAATTCTGAAAAATTTTCTTAGTTAGAGGGATAACTCTTGCGAAATAAAAAATTTTGAATAATAAAAATTGAGTTCCTCTTTCTAAAAAAAATATGATCAAATTAATTTCGAACAATAATTAAACTCAAAAGGAATTTAGTAGTTAAAGAAATTCAATTGCAAAAAAAAAAAATTAATACAAGCAGGATTTTGAAATCCAAAATAGATTTCTTCCTACTGGATTAGCAAGAAATTTTTTAGGTACATGCTTTCTTGACAATTTTCTAATTTGTCCATTGTGATATTTAAATTTCTAATTTATCTATTATAATTTCTAAAATTTGAAACAGAGAATTTTGAACATGCAAAACTTTTAAAGTTTGTATTTATTCCTTTAACATTTTATTTTCTATTTTTAGTTTGTCGAAACTCTCTAATCGACAAGTTGTTGCTAGAGTTCCTTTTAACTCATTATTCTCTGTTAATAATTTGTTATTTTTAATTTCTAATTTGCAAGTATCTTTTGGCAATATTTTTATAAGTTTAAACATTTGGTCAGGAGGTAAAGACCGTATCTGACTTACCTTGTCAACTTCTGATGCTCCCCCTATAGAGCTACTTTCTTCTGAAGACTCCCTTCCTTCATCGATGTTCATCTAGGATGAGCTTTCTGTGTCCTCAGGAAGGAGTTCGGCTATAAGGGTTGTCCCGGCTGTTGGACCGAGTAGGCTGGTTGGAGAGGGTTGAATTGCCTGAAACACTAAAACAAACACCTCGATCTTTCAACTCAGGTTAGCAGCAATAACAAATAAAATTAAACAATAAGAAACTAAAGAAAGAGGCACCAAAATTTACTTGGTGATAACCTAGGTGGTTGTTAATCCAAGACAAAAGAAAGCTCTTAAAAAATCTCCTTCGGTGAGGGCGGAGAAGCCTCTTACACTCATTAATAGCTCAGACTATTGCTACGAAATGAATATAGAAGTTGTTACATCTTTCCTAGGCCCAGGGGTCTTTTTATAGTCCATGAAAAATTTTATCAGCGGGCTGAAGACGCCTTCCATAGGGCTGGGAGGTGCCTCCAACGAGGTCAAGGATAAAACTTTATCCTTTTCCACAACGACCAGAATTGCCTGGTCGAAGGCGCCTTCCATGGCTAGTTGAAGATGCCTTCAGCCATTGAAGGCGTCTTATGCCTGAAGGTCGCAGAGGCGCCTTCAACTCCTGTTGAAGGTGCCTCTAGCAGCTCCATAGCTCCACTTTAGCTCTTCCGCTACTCCGATCACCTGGGTGATTTCGATCAACTGAAATAGGCCTCACCTGAATCCAATTTTCGGCCCTTCTCCTCAAGCAGGCTTCCACTCCGATTTCTCGTCCCTCGAACGTCACACACATTCTTCTCATCCACCGGTGTACTCTTCCGTAGCATCTCATCCCTCGGACGCACTGAGCCTGTCGACTCTCTCCCGTGTCGTCCTTCTCATTAGTCGCGTCTTCCGCTCGACTTCCTGTGCTCCTAAGCTCCTGCACACTTAGACACAGGGATCAAAACATAACAAGACCTAACCTAAACTTGGTTGATCACACCAAAAATAACCTTAGGGTTCCAACAATCTCCCCATTTTTGATGTGAGCAATCCAAATTAAGTTAGGGTAAATTAACCATAAATTAAATATTTCAATACCAAGTAAAAAAAAAATATAATACCAAGTAAAGATAATAAAACTGTAATAAAGTGCAAAAAGATTTTCAATTGTAAATTAAAATTTGAATTTAATACCATAAGTTAAATTTTGAACTACTACCTCCCCCTAAACTTAATATTCCATTCTCCCCATTTGATCACATAAAAAATTAGGGTACAAAAAAAAAAAATCTAAGGGTAACTTTTCTAAAAAAAATTCAGGTTTTCAAAAAAAATGAAAAACTTATCAAGTTTTTGAAAATAATTTTGACGTGACAAACTTTGAAAATAATTTTGTTATTAAAAAAAATTACAATGTCAATATTTTAAGTTTTGAATTTTTTTTTGAAGTTATGAAGTTTTCAAACAATTGGCACAGATTGAAAGCATTATTTTAATTAACTATTACATACTTATCATTTTGTCAATTAAATATTCAATTCAGTAATTGACTTTCAGGCTGTGGCAAGACACTAGACATTCTTGGTTATTGGATCATTAACCACTTCTAGACAAAGCCTCTTAAAGAATTTAAACATTTAATTTTACTTTCTGAAAACCTAACAGAAATTTCAATTCAAATATTCTTTAGGAACTCAATATAGGTTCCTTCCTACTGGGTTAATTAGAAATCTACGGGGTACATAACTTTTTGGAACCTTTCTAATTTGACCCCTATGAAATCTAAGATACCATCTTAGTCTTTTAAAATTTTGAGCTTGAACAGTTAAACATGTATGATTTTCTACTTTTGTCCTCAATTTATCATTTTCAATTTTTAATTTTTCAAAATTTTCTAACAGACAAGATTTGGCTAAAATTATTTTTAATTCTTTACTTTCTTTTTCAAGTTTGCAATAGTCTTTAGTTAATAATTTAACACATTTAAACAAATTATCAGGTGGAAGAGATCGTACCTGACTTACTTTGTCGATCTCGTTGTCCGTAGCTCCTCTTGAACTGCTGCTTTCTTCTGTTGACGCTCCCCCTTCATCGATGCTCTTGATACTCATTTCGAATGAGCTTTCTTCGTGTTCGTCTTCTTGATGACTTGCAATCAACGCAAGTCCGAAAAAGGCTTCGACCTCTTATTCGGACGACGTTTCGTCCCACATCGCCTTTAGGGTCTTGTATTTGTTCTGTTGGATGGGCTTCTTGTTCTTGCCTTTATCCTTCTCATTAATCTTTAACTTAGGGCAGTTGTCTTTAACGTGCCCTTCTTCATTGTAGTGGTAGCATCTGATTGTTCTTCTCTTTCTACCCTGTGGATGGTTAGATTTTCTAGATTTAAGTAATTTTTTAAAACGTCTTACCATCATTACCGTTTCGTCGTCATCGAGAGAGGACTTTGAATCTTGTTCGTCCATCTTTGCCTTAAGGACAATATCATGCTTCAGCTCCTTCTTTGTATCTGCACATCTCGATTCATGGACTTCAAAAGTTGAAAATAACTCTTCTAAGGTAACAGATTCTAAATCCTTAGAGATATAGTAGGCATCTACTAATGATGCCCATTTTGTATTTCTAGGGAATGCATTAAGAGCATACCTTAGTGAATCTTGGTTGCTTATCTTTTCTTTGAGATTCGAAAGTCCGGTGATGAGCTCTTTAATCCTCAAGTGAAGGTGTGCAATGATTTCGTCTTCTTCAAATCGAAGGTTGGTGAGCTGGTTACAAAGTAGGTCTCGTCTCGCAAGTTTCGCCTCCAAGGTTCCTTAGTGTAGTTCCAGGAATTTCTCTCAGAGTTCTTTTGCGGACTCATAGGCTCTGATCCGGTTGACTTCTTGTGGCGGTAAAACGCTCAGCAGATGAAACTCTGCTTTGCCATTTGCCACGAAGTCAGCTTGTTCCTTCTTCGTCCATTGAAATTTTTCCTTGCCCTTGGGTGCTTCAAAATCAAATTTCATTATTAATAATAAATCAAAGTCTATTTTGAAAAATACCTTCATTCTCTTTTTCCAGCTTGTGAACTCCCCCTTGAACTTTGGTGGGTAGATGCTCGGTCAAACCATCTCGTGCGCTTCGTTCGATGGTTAGTCCTCCTGAAGCGTCTTGGCTCTGATACCACTTGTTGGACCGGGTAGGTCGGCTGGAGAGGGTTGAATTGCCTGAAACACTAAAACAAACACCTTCTCGATCTTTCAACTCAGGTTAGCAGCAATAGCAAATAAAATTAAACAATAAGAAACTAAAGAAAGAGGAATCAGAATTTACTTGGTTACAACCTAGGTGGTTGTTAATCCAAGACAAATGAAAGCTCTTAAAAAGTCTCCTTTGGTAAAGGCGAAAAAGCCTCTTACACTCGTTAATAGCTCAAACTATTGCTAGGAAATGAATACAGAAGTTGTTACATCTTTCCTAGGTCCAGGGGTCTTTTTATAACTCCTGGAAAATCTTATCCGCAAGCTAAAGGCACCTTTCATAGGGCTGGGAGGCACCTCTAGTGAGGTCAAGGATAAAACTTTATCCTTTTCCGTAACAACCAAAATTGTCTAGTCGAAGGCACCTGAAGGTCGCGAAGGCGCCTTCAACTTCTGTTGAAGGCGCCTCTAGCAGCTCCATAGCTCCACTTTAATTCTTCCGCTGCTCCAATCGCATGAGTGATTTCGGTCAACCGAAATAGGGCTCACCCAAACCCAATTTCTGGCCTTCTCCTTAAGCAAGCTTCCACTCCGATTTCTCGTCCCTCAACGGTCTTCAGGCCGGGGGGGGGTTTATAGTCGCCGGTCCGACTCTAGAGTTTAACGTCGCCGCTCGACGATCTTCAAGCCGGGGGGTTTATAGTCGCCGGTCCGACTCTAGAGTTTAACGTCACCGCTCGACGGTCTTCCGAGCGAGATATTTATGGTCGCCGCTTCGACCCTAGAGTTTAACGTCGCCGCTCGACGGTCTTTAGACCGAGGGGTTTATAGTCGCCGGTCTGACTCTAAAGTTTAACGTCGCCGCTCGACGGTTTTCAGACCGGGGGATTTATAGTCGTCGGTCCGACTCTAGAGTTTAACGTCGTCGCTCGACGGTCTTCAGGCCAAGAGGTTTATAGTCATCGGTCCGACTCTAGAGTTTAACGGCGCCACTCGACGGTCTTCTGAGCGGGATATTTATGGTCGCCGCTTTGACCCCAAAGTTTACGTCACTGTTCGACGGTCTTCAGGTCGGGGGGTTTATAGTCGCCGGTCTGACTCTAGAGTTTAATGTCGCCACTCGATGGTCTTCAGACCGGAGGGTTTATAGTCGCCGATCCGACTCTAGAGTTTAACCTCGCCGCTCGACGGCCTTCCGAGCGGGATATTTATAGTCGTCGCTTTGACCATAGAGTTTAACGTTGCCGCTCAACAGTCTTCCTGGAGCCCAGCCGTTCGGCGTATTCTTTTCTTTTTGATATCATTCCTGCATTCAAAGGGAGACGAAGAACAGAAAGTACATATAACGAATTACATAAGCACACCTTTCATCCAACTCGATACGGATGGAGATGTTTAGCGCTCCATGGTCGTTCTAGCCGTCGTCCATCTTCATCCTCGAGGTAATAGGTGCCTGACCGGAGCTTCTTGATGACCTTGAAGGGCAAAGGCTAACTTCTCGAGACCAGTGTAGCGGGACTCAGCATCCTTTAGTATGTGGCTTAAGAAGTACACAGGTTGTTCTTCACCATCCGGCCTCACAAGAGCTGACCCGACGACATATTCAGTCGAGGACAAGTAAACTCTAAGGGCTTCCCCGGTGACCGGCTTGGCTAACACAGGTAAGGAATTGAGGTATACTTTGAGCTCTTCGAAGACATTGTCGCACTCTGCGTCCCATTGAAACTTAGTGGCTCGGTGTATAATCTTGAAAAAGGGCAAGCTTCGGTTGGCAGTCTTCGAGATGAATCTGGACAGCACGGCTATTCGTCCCATAAGGCGTTGAGCTTCCTTCAGATTTCTGAGAGGCGACATGTCTTGCAGCGCTTTCACTTTACCGCGATTTGCCTCTATGCCCCGCTCGGTCACGATATACCCCAAGAAGCGCCCGCTTTTTGCTCCGAACAGACACTTCTGGAGATTTAGCTTGACCCCGTATGTCCTCAGCGTTCCGAAGGTTTTCTCTATATCTGCACAAAGGTTGACCGCTCGGACTGATTTAATAAGTATATCATCAACGTATACCTCCAGGTTTCGCCCGATCTGCTTCCAGAACACTTTGTTCATTAGCCGCTGGTATGTAGCACCCGCGTTCTTCAATCCGAACGACATCACGTTGTAGCAGTAAGTGCCGTCCGCAGTTATGAAGCTTACTTTCTCCTGATCGTCACGGGCGAGTGACACTTGATGGTACCCCTGATATGCATCCAGTATGCATATCAACTCGCACCCAGCCGTCGAATCCACCATTCGAATCCACCATTTGATCAATCCGGGAAAAAGGGTAAAAATTCTTCGGGCATGCCTTGTTGAGATCCCGGAAGTCGATACAGACTCTCCATTTGTTATCTGGCTTGGAGACCAGCATCACATTCGCGAGCCAGCTCGAGAATTGCATTTCTCGTATATGCCCGGCTTCCATAAGCTTCTCGACTTCTGCTCGGATGATGACATTCTGCTCCGCACTGAAGTCCCTCTTCCTCTGCTTGACGGGTCGAGCGTCTGATCAGGCATGAAGCTCATGTTGTGCGATGCTCAGTGAGATGCCTGGTAGCTAGTGTGTCGACCACACGAAGACGTCATTGTTGCGCTGTAGACATCTGATCAGCTCCTCCTTCAGGCCAGCTTCCAGGTCGGATGCAACGAAGGTGGTGGCTTCCGGTCGGCCATCCCGGATCTGCACTTCTTCTTTTTCCTCATAAACTAAGGTGAGAGGCTTTTCAGTTATAGCATTTACCTCGATCTGGGGTGCCTTTCGAGCGGACTTTGACTCGGCTCGGACCATTTCCACATAGTAGCGTCGCGCTGCCAACTGATCGCCTCTGACCTCTCCCACTTGGTCCTCGACCGGGAACTTGATCTTCTGATAGAATGTTGAGACGACAATTCGGAATTCACTGAGAGCGGGTCGGCCCAAAATGACGTTGTACGCCGAGGGCGCGTCCACTACGATGAAGTTAGTGGTCTGTGTCCTTCTGAGCGGCTCTTCACCGAGCCAATTTCATTTGGTCGACCGGCTGAACCTCGTTGCCAGTGAATTCAAACAGGTGTGTTGTCATAGGCAGCAGCTCAGCCCTATCGATCTGAAGCTGGTCGAATGTCCTCTTGAAGATGATGTTGACCGAGCTCCCTGTGTCAATAAAGATGCGATGAATAGTGTAGTTTGATATTACCGCTCTGATAATGAGGGTGTCGTCATGAGGCATTTCAACTCCCTCGAGGTCGCTAGGGCCGAAGCTGATCTCGGGCTCGTTCGCCTTCTCTCGGCTGCATCCTACGGCATGGATCTTCAACCGTCGGGCGTACGACTTGCGGACTCGGTTAGAGTCTCTGCTGGTTGGCCCTCTAGAGATGATGTTGATTTCCCTCCGAGCGGTGTTGCTCCTATTTTCTTCCTCCCGAGCAGATGGTCTAGCCTATTCTTGGGAGCCGCTGGGGTTGCTTCTATGTTGGTGTGGATGTCGCTGCTCGGGTGACTATCTATGTTCGTCGTCCGGCATTTTGATAATTATGATACCGGTCAGGCGAAGGCGATCTGCGGCGATAGTTCCTTGGCTTAGCGACCGGGGCGAGACTCCGACAATCGCGGGTGTTGTGGGTTGCCGACTGATGAAGTAAACAAAACATGGGAGTCCATACCTTTCCTCGCGGCTTAGGCCGTTCGGCCTCCACGTGTTGGACAACATGCGGCCTTGACTCCTTATGCGGCCTCATCCCCTTGACCCGGGGTCCTCTAGGTGGTTGATGAATGGCTTGAGGCCGTCGCTTGGCCGGTGCTGCTAACTCTGTCGGTGTTTCCTTTTTCCGGGCCACTTACGCTTCCTCCACGTTGATGTATTCGCTCGCCTTTTTCAACATATAGTCATAATCGTGCGACGGCTTTCTGATGAGTGAGCGGAAGAAGTCGTCATCCATCAGCCCCTGGGTGAAGGCGTGCATCATGGTTTCGGATGAGATTGCGGGAATGTCCAGAGCGGCCTGGTTGAATCGCTGGATGTACGTTCGGAGAGTCTCTCTAGCCCCCTACTTCATGGAGAACAGACCGACGCTGGTCTTTTGGTTGCACCTGCTGATTGCAAAATGGTGGAGGAAAACCGTTCGGAAATCCTTGAAACTTCGAATCGATCCGTCCGGCAACCTCCAGAACCAATGTTGTGCGGAGCCAGACAGGGTGGTGAGAAAGATCCTGCATTTTACTCCGTCGGTGTATTGATGAAGAGTGGCAGCGTTGTCGAACTTACCGAGGTGGTCGTCCGGGTCGGTTGTACCATTATACTCTCCGATCGCCAGCGGGGCGTAATGCTTTGGGAGCGGGTCTTGTAGAATCACCTCAGAGAACTAGCGATTGATCCGCTCGAGAGATGACTCAGATCAAGGCGCCTTTCCTTTCTTAGCATCCCGCACGGGGCGCTTCATTGGATGATCCCTGGTTGGCTTGGGCCAACTCGGAAGGAGTCTGGAATAGGGCCCAATGGAAGGGAATAGGGGCAGCAGTGTTTCTTCTGGTGTGCCGGTCTGCCCTCTATTCTGCGCCCATGTGGAAAATTGCTCCGGTCGGTCTTCTGGTGCCGCTCGGCCCCCTGATGCTGAGGTGGCCTGCTGTGCCAACCGCTCGGCGTGAGTCTTTTGCTGCTGCTCCACTATCTTCGCTGCTCGCGCCTGAATGAGCGCGCCGAGCTCTTCTTGGGAGAGCGTCACGGTATGTTGATGTCCAGCTTCTTCCATCACCTCGGCTCCAGATTCAGTTGCGTTCCCACACACAACGCCAATTTGATCCTGTCCGGGAGTTGAGTAGATGGACGCTAGGGGCGTGACGCTCTCCGCTGACTCCGCGTAGACTCCGGGATGACGTGGTCTTTGGTGAACCTGCAACAAAACAAAGCTGGGAAGGGGAACCCGACGACGGCCCTCCGACACTCAAGTGAGGCGAGAGGAAATCGAAACAGCGTAACGAGGCCAAGAGCTACAGTAGATGAGAATTCATACCTCTGTCGAAGGTTGGGGGCCCTTATATAGGGCTCCCCGGAGGTGCGTGTACGCTCTTCGAAGCATGCACACTCCTCAAAGCATACCTAGAAATAGTCGTGTCAGAAAAATGTGTCTGGCGCCATACCTCAATCGTCCGAGCATATCTTTGACGTGACAGTGGAAACTTCCACCGTACGATTCTCTGTCCGGTCCGGCCGCTAACCATGCTGTTTGTCGGCGACTCATGTCTCGAGAGGGATATCACCGGTTGTCCCCTTTGTCCTTTTCTGCTCCTTTTTGTCTGTTATAGACCTGACCGGGAAAGATGCAGGGACCCACTGTCGTCCAGGAGGGGACGTGTATTGGTCCGAGCGAGAAGGCTGCTCGGCCACATGCTTGGACTGGAGTCTTCGTTTATTCACAACTCGTCCAAGCGAACAGGTCGCTCGGCGCCTTAACTTTCCTAGGCGGACTCATGAGCGTCGAAAACCCGGCCCGCGACCGAACTGTTTCTGCACCGCATTGGGCGCGATCGTGGCTGATCAGCCGATGGCCTTCCGATCGACCACACCTTTAGGTTGACTATCTTGGCATTTACCTCCGTGTCATTGACCTCTATCCCGCACGGGACTCCACTCTTACTACCGGATCATGATGTAAATTTGGTGAGTAAGTTTATGGAGAAACCATTCTCTAATAATCGGAAGATGGCAAAAAGAATTCTTAGATATATGAAAGGAACTCTTGATTATAATATCTTCTATCCAACAAGTATACTGGTTAATCTTATTGGTTATACTGACAGTGACTTAGCAAGAAGTATCGATGATAGCAAAAACACATCAGGTTATGTTTTCGACCTTGGAAGTGGAGTTATAGGATAATGTTCAAAGAAACAATCTACTATTACACTTTCTATTACAAAAGCATAATACATTGTTGCTTCTTTTGCATTATGTCATTTACTTTGGTTGCATGAAAATTTAGAGAATCTAAACCATGATCAAGAAACAATGGATCCAATTCTTCATAGGAAAACAAAGCATATTCAAATTCGATATCATTTCTTAAGGGAGCTTGTGAACGAAGATAATGTTCACGTTAAATAATACAGGACCAATGAACAAAAGGTTGATATTTTCACTAAATCACTTAGAAGACCTACTTTCACAAAAATTATAGCAAGCTTCGGAATGATGAGCAAGTGAAGTTGGATTGAGTTATCTAGTGGCTAATTAAGTTAGCATAATGAGTTAAATTGTCAAGTATATGTATTTAATATAATAATATATTTACGGTAGGAAGAACCAAATTATTTATGGACTTCCTTTGTCATGACTATATAAGCCAAGTTGTAACATTAAAAACATATTGATAGCAAAAGATACATTTCTAACTTAGCTATATTCCTCTTATAAATTATTATACTCCTCTTCTATCCTCAAATATCATATCTTCTCCCCCTCCAGTGTGTTACTCATGTGTTACTCATCAAAACTATAGCAGAAACAAATGCTCTCCGTCTCTAATGACATCAATGTCTTCGATCTCTGCGTTATCTTGGCTCATCACCTTCGATGGCTCTAGACAGCCAAACTTTTCACCTGCACCAGGCAGAACTAAGTTTAAACATCTGGAATTATTATCTGCCCTAGCTTAGTCAAACAAACACTGTATTACACAATTTAATAAAAACTAGCTAGCCAAGTCGTGCTTTTCTTGCCTGCAATTTTGAAGATCTCTTCAAAAGAATCCGGTAAGTTGATGAGCTTCCCAATCCGTTCTCTGGCAATGTGAATGACGGCTCGTTTTCTGCCAGCAGCTGAAGTAACAACGCCGTTCGAGCAATATCCTTTGTTGATCTTTTCATGAAGATTTGAGCGGATAGATTTCTGAACTCGTTCTTCTTGAGCAATACTCTTTGTCGATCTTTGTTCCAGTTTCAGTTTCTGCAGAAGCTCAAAAGGAGCATGAGAAGCTACTTTTGCAGGTTGACGAGAGGGGTTTAGAAATCAGGTACCTCTAAAAGGTTGTTTGCTATAACTTTACTCAGTTCCACATTCTCTCGGAGCATTGTCAAGAATGTAATGCCGCTCAGCCTCAAAATCTGTGAGAGCTCAACGGTGCGTGCAGCATACGGCTGTGGCGTGCCGCCTAGAACTGCTCCCTCCCCAAATACATCTCCTCTAGTGAGCCTTGCACAAATCTGCTAAAGGGGTAGTTAGGCATATTAAAATAATAGGGAGAAATTAACTGCACCAAACAAAATATCTCAAATGCAAGATTTGTGAGAGGTTTTTAAAATAAAAAAAAATATTGAATAAAAAAATTTAAATCATTATAGATATGAGATTTAAGGTTTATAATTCAAGAGCACCTGCTCTTTTGTATTGAAATTAATGTGTATGTATGGAGCCATGCAACTATATGTTATGAATTAGGACATCTCCAATGCAAAGTTTATGAGAGGTTTGTAAAATCAAAAAAAGTAAATAAAAAGTTTTGAACCATCATAGAGGTGAGGTTTGAGATTTGTAGTTTAAGAGCAGCAGTGAAAATACAAATCTATTCTTTTGTGTCAAATTTGATGCAATATGCATGAAGTCATACAACACATGCTATGATGACATGGATCATAAGAAAGCTCATTTAGAACTTTAACCATTGAAGATATTTCAATGAACTTTCATATTGTTGATATGACATATTAGAATCGTGAAAAGAACTCATTTAAAATTCTAATCATTGGAGATACTCTTATATCATAAAAAAAAAATTATTTAGAATTTTAACCATTAGAGATGTTAAATTCAAATCATTGGAGATACTCTTATATCATAAAAAAAAAATTATTTAGAATTTTAACCATTAGAGATGTTTCAATAAGATTTAAAAACAATCTCATTTAACGCTTTAATATGATTGGAGATGCCCTTACTTGTTCACTTCCATCAGTTTTTATTCTCAAATCCTGTAATCAAAGTCAAATAACCAATCAGCCCAACTTACAATTAATGGATGATGAATGCGTAATGAAATCAACTAAAGCTTTCTTTGCTTACGACTGCTCCGGATACCATTACGTAGAGGTGAGTGGGAGCCTCATTTTGCAGTACAACATCTTCCCTCGGAGGGTAAAACTCAGCCTCCATTTTGGGAACGAGTTGAGAGAGGAAGTCGAAGGAAACTCCATTGAAGAGGTAAGCTCGCTGCACGACTGGGAAGAACAAGTTGCAGGCAATGCTGGATCGCATCCCCTCCGGGAGATTGCTCAATATCTGTTGCTGCTTCAGCTCTTCCGTCTCGAACCTGAAGCAAATGTGGGAGAGTATTTGGTTCTTCATTTGCTTCGGCAGCTTGTTCCTCTCTGCAAACTCGGAAGCACTCTGCACTGTGTCCCTCTGTACAAAATCAGCTACCAGATTATTTAAATTAATCTCCAAAGATTCATGTAAACCGTGTAGTTCATGAGACACGCACGAAGTTCCGAGTGCTGCTGGTGCAATGGACGATGAGGTTGGTCATGTTGCCGATGATGTAGGAAGTCAGAGCGAGAACAAACAGCATGTAGAAGACGTCAAACAGCATTTCACCGGTGTTCACCGCGTGCAAATCTCCATAGCCGGTGGTCGTTAAGGTCGTTATCGACCAATACATCGCGGTGACATATCTTCTCCACAGGCTCTGCGATCGGAAGTCCTGCATCGCCAAAGCTATCCATGTTCTGCTGGGGTTCGGGTTCCGATCGGCGATCAGATAGTTGAGGCACCCGGCGAAATGCGCGGCGAAGACAGTCACCTGAGCGGCAAAAAATATAAGCCGTGCAATCTGATCTACACATAGTTGAAGAAGAAGAGTTTGGAGTGCTAACTCACAGAGACTAGCTTCGTGCATCGAGTCCAGAAATAGTTGAATTTGATATCCTTCTCAAACCTGGAGAATAAGGAACTTACCCTCCAGAGCCGCCATAGCTTGAGCAGATTCAGTATCTTGAATCCAAAATTAACATTGTCATTTCTTTCAAACAGAAAGCTGATCGCATGGAATGGAACAGTAGACAAGAGGTCCAAGATGAACCCGGAGGACAAGTATCTGCAAAATGCGTGGTAATTGGATCTCACCAATATACAAGGTGTTAATTAATTAGTAAAAGAAAAGACAGCTCGGTACACGAAGCTCTCTCTATCCAGAGTTTCGGAGAAGGATCCAGTATATATAATCTTATAATGCTTTTTACAAGAAACTATTTTCAGGATTCGAACTCATGATCTTTTGGTTACAAAACAACAACTTTATAATATATAATCACAAACCTAGCTGCAATTCTCTTTGGATCATCAACCAAGAGATAGGATCTGGGATCGAGATAAGAAACGAAGAAGGTCAGAACGATATCGATGGCGAACAAGCTGTTCAAGATATGCTCGAGCAACAAGAGTTTCCCAGGCAAATATCTTAGGAATGCCAGTTCGAAGAGGCAAATCCACGCCGAGTAAATAACAAGCGGGATTAGGAACATCTGCCATGCCCTGAGCAAATAAAAACAGAGTATATATATACTCAATTCCTTCGTCGATACATGATTTAAATTGTGAGAAAGGTTTAAGTACCTGTAACGTGGATTATAAGGTGAGATTATGAACTTCCTCAGATTAGCCGACGGCGAGAATTCGTCGGAGAAACTGGAGTTGCTGCTGTCGCCGTCGTCGTTGTGGAGCATGCTTTGTATAGTGTTGGATTAAAGAAGATCTGTATGTTGTTTATGCGTGGGAGGATACTATTATATGTAGATAATGGATTAGGGAATAATATGGAATAATTTTATTGGGTTGATCGGGTTATAGAATAAATTTTTATAATTAATAATTTTCTATATATAAAGATTTAACAAAGTATTTGGTCGCGTCTTTCCGTATGTGAAATGGATTTTTATGTGATTAATTAAAAATATATATTAATATGATTTTATTCCATAAAAAAATAAAATTGTACTCTGAATATTCCCTTCGTATTTATTAAAGAAAGAAAGAAACTGATTGTACGTGATCCGCTTTTATGTTGGACTCTTTTTTTTTTATTGTATTTTTAAAATTATACATATTTTACTTGTTTAATATATACACATAGATATAGATGTATAGAAAATAATGTATTTTAAAAATTTAAACCCTAAAGTCTAACCGGTGTCACTGAATTGTTTTTTTTTCAATTTAAAAAATCATTTTAATAGGGCAAAGATAAAATCGTCTACTAATTCAAAATTTTATAAAGAAAATATATTACCAGTTATAGCTAGAGTCAGTAAATACACATGTTTGATCAAGTAATTGGATTTCTTCCACAAGAAATTTTAGCTCTAATAAATTAAATAAATGTATTTTTTTTCTTATTTTTTTCAACACTGTATATAAATCTGTATGTACAGAGTTTTTTTTTTTTTTTTTTTATGTTATTGGTTTGAAATCAAACTTTTTGTCTAAGCTTGATTTCATTTGGGACGGTTCTCGGAGTTATAGTGTCGCGATAAAATATTCAGGTTGTCATCCAAGTATTCATAATTTGAATCCTAGCTACGAAATATTTGCAGGAATTTTTTCTTCGAATGGAGGACGCAACTGGATTTCTGGACTGACCATCATGCGCGCTTTCTAATTTATCCTGATGATTAATGAGAAATTTTCATGGAGCTAAATCGATCATCCTCAGAAATAATCAATAAGATTAATTGAGATTATCAAATTTTTTTTTTTATTTCATTTGCGTCGAGTTGGCTTTAGTTTTCAATTTGTTGGTGCACCATACATACGTAGGGCTCACCTTGGCAAATTAATGCAGATGTATTGTTTTAAAATCCTATTTTATTGTTAAACATGCATCAATAGCAACCTTCATTCACTGTAACCTTCATTTTATAAACGTTTATTGCAAACTTTCATTGCCATAGTTTAACGAACACACAAATTGTGTGTGTTCGTGCTTGAGACCATCGATCAATGAGTCATTGGACAGCAGACTTTTATGTTGATGAAGTCATAGAATACCGAAGGAAGACCGACCATCTAGAATCCTTGCAAAGATTGAGAAAGAGAGAAACAGTTAGAATGGAGGTAGAGGTGCCCTGATTCAACTACTCCGACATTCAAAACACGTTTCTAGCAAAAGAGGTAGAAAAAAAGAACATAAGCGAGAAGATGATAGCAGTAGTTTGTGAGAGGGTATGTGCACGCATGTCTCAATTTACGAGAGCGGACTCCTTTTATATTCCTACTACGGAAGGAATGTTATCTCTCTCCTTAAGGTCTTGATTGATGGGATGTCATGTCTCAGTAAGTAAATCATCACATCGGCATACTAGAGAGTTATATCATTCACGTTCTGTACTATCAAAGATCCTGTTGGGTCATGCTATGGTGATCATGTCGCTCCATGTGTTATGATAATCCACGTATTGTCCCACGTGCTATTGACTAGCTTGTTGATGCATTTGACACAAATGATTAAATCTGAATTTTGATAAATGACAAATGGATTAAAATTAGATTTATTATTGATTTAACTTTGTTATCGAGTGTGTAGGGTTGCTTAACTTGATGAGTCTAAAGAACTTGACACTAAGAAGGAAGTCTAGTCAGAATGTGCGAATCCTAATTGGCGAAGTCCAGATGTAGAATTTGTTGGTGCAGTGGGGGCTGCTTAGAGGGAATGAATTACCTACAAAAAATTAACCCTTTCTCCTTCTTTTGATTTGATTAGACTAGCACAATTAAAATAAATAGAATAATAAAACAGAACAATTAATGAAAAACAGGCTCAGGAATTACTTGGTTACAATCTACATAGTTGTTAATCTAAGGCAAATATAAACACACTAAAATTCTTCTTCGTTGAAGATGGAAAAACCTCTTACACTCTTTGAAAGCTCAGAAAAAGACTAAATACACAAGTTGTAGTCCAGTTGTGGAAAATTTTCTAGCTCCAAGGGTCATTTTAAAGCCCTTGGGAAATCCAATCCGTGGGTGAAAGGCGTCTTCAAAAGGGTTCAAGATGCCTTCAAGTGGATAAATTTTTTTTCTATAACTCAACGACAACAAATGGTCATTTAAGGTTGACACTATTCACTGAAGGCGCCTTCCAAGCCATTGAAGGTGCCTCAGTACTGTTCATGGAAGGTATCTTTCAAGCTTTTGAAGGTGCCTTCGGTAGTGTTTATGAAAGCTACCTTCCATATTATTCATCCAAAAATGGTTAACTTCCCCTGTTAATCATTTTTCGCTCCACTCGCTTGGGTGATGCTCTGGGCACACGGAATTAAGATTACTGAACTTAACTCCGGCCTTCTCCTCGAGTAGCCTTCCTCCTCGGCTTCTCGTCCCTCAGATCGCCGTGCGCATTCATCTTGTCCACTGGTGTATTTTTCCGTAGTACTTTATCCTTTGGATGCACCGAGCTCATCTATTTCCTTCCCGTGTCATCTTTCTCACTAGTTGCGTCTTCCACTCGACTTCTTGTATTCCTAATTTCTTACACATTTAAACACAAGGGTCAAATGTACACAGGACCTAATTTAACTCGTTTAATCACATCAAAACTACCCCTTTTGATATGCATCAACTCGAGTTAGAGTTAGGGAAAAACAAGACATAAAATTTAACAAGAAAAAAAATAGAATTTTGTTAAGTATAAAATTACAAATGTACCCCTCCCCTGAACTTAAGTTTAAAATTTTCCCTTTCGATCATATCAAAATAAAGTCGGAAAAAGAAAACATAATAGTTAGATAAAAGTTTGAAACATTTCTAAGGGCTAAGGAAATAGAATTAAAAAAATTTTTACAAAAGATTTTTCCAAAAGTCTGAATTTTTAAGATTTAATAATTATATTTGTTCAAATTTAATTTAAAAATAAATTTAATTCTTCAAAAAATTTTGAATATATTCTTCTTAAAATTCAACAGTAGTATATGAATAGGCAAAAAAATTTCACAAAAAATTATTTTAAGGATTTTAACAAAATAAAATATTTTATACAGAAACATAGTTTTTATAAAATAAATTTTAAAAATAGATTTTTATCCAAATAAATCTCCCAATTTTTTTAAGTATTAACAATAGAATGCATAACTAAAGAAAAATTAAATTTTCAAAAAATAAATTTTCGAGAAATTTTTTGTTTTAAAAATAAGTTTTTTAAAATAATCTATAAAAAATTTATTACTTATCAGTAAACTTAAAAAATAATTTTATAGACACAGAGCCAACTTTTTTTATTAAAAAAAATTATAAATTCTAAGAAAAACTCGCACGAAAAATATTTTAAATAGATAACATTCATTTTTGAAAATTAATATTCAAAAATCATAATTCTATCCTAAAAATCTTGCTAATTTTTTTATATGTTCAAATATAACGGTAAGTATACTAAAAATCAGGTTTTTCAAGATAACTTTCCGAAAAAATTTTAAATTTTAAATTATAAATTATAAATTTTTAATCAAGAATTAAAAGAAAATTATTTAATCAATGAAAAAAATCTAAAAATTTGTGTATTAACATATTATGTATTGTTGCGATAGAAAAAAAAATTACAAAAATTAAGTATATGAAATTGATTTTTTAAGCAAAATTAAAATACATGCATAATTATTTATTATACTAAGCAATATTTGGGGACATAAAACAAATTTTTACCTACTGGTTAACAAGAAATTTCTTCAACATATATTTTTGTGATACTTTTTTAATTTTACCCTTATGAAATTGAAAGTACCAATTTAGGCTTTTATAATTTCTTGAATTATTTTGATTAACACATGCAAAAAAGAATTTCAATTCGGTCCTTCAATTTTTTATTTTCTTCCTTTAGTTTTTCATATATTTCTAATGGACACGAATGTGCTAAAATTACTTTCAGATCTAAATTTTTTTTTTCAAATTATTATTATTTTTATTTTAATTTTTAGTGATTTAGATATGAATTTAAGACCTTTATAAACCTGATTTGGAGGAAGAAAGCATACCTCACTTACCATAATCAACTTCGAAGTTTAAATCTCCCCCTTCACTGGTGCTTTTTTCTGAAGTGGCTCCCCTTTCGTCGATGCTCTCCTCTTGGTGACTTGCCATCAGTGCTAGTCTGGTATACTCTTCAACCTTGGATTCCGATGATGACTCATCCCATGTTGCCTTTAAGTTGTTGTGCCTTGATTTGGTTGGTTCTTTCTTCTTCTCTTTCATATTCAGCTTTGGGCAATTATCCTTGATGTACGCTTCTTCATTGCAGTTGTAGCATCAAACTTGTCTTTTGTTCTGAGTAAACTTCTTAGCCTGAGACTTATTGAATTTATAAGTTTTAAATTTTTTTGAGAATTTTCTTACCACATAAGCCTTTTCGTCTTCGTCAAAAGAAGTGTCGATATCTGACTTGACCCTTCTCATGTTCAGTGTGATGTTGTTTATCTCCTAGTTCTTTATGATTCCTACACATTTAGATTTGTGTAGTTCAAAGGTAGAAAATCAAATTTCTAAACTACTTACCTCTAGGTCCTTAGATATATAGAAGACGTCTATGATCAACGTCCATTCAGCAGTTCTTGGAAATGCATTCAGTGCGTACCTTAATGAGCCTCGATTTGTTACCTTTTCTTCGAGGTTCATGAGTTCAGTGATTAGTTCTTGAATCCTCGAGTGTAGATGTGCAACTATTTTGTCTTCTTTCATCCAGAGGTTCATTAGTTGATTTCGGAGCATGTCCCGTCTCGCGAGCTTTGCTTCAGACGTTCCTTCATATAGGTTCAAGAACTTCTTCTAAAGTTCCTTTATTGATTCGTAATCTCAAATTCAATTGACTTCCTAGGGTGGAAGTACGCTTAGCAGATGGAACTCGGCTCGTCCGTTCGCTACGAAGTCGACTTGATCTTTTTTGGTCCACTGATACTCTTTTTTTCCGACTACTTGTTGGTATTTGGGGGCTACAAAACTATATTTAATTATTAAGAGTAATTCAAAATCTGTTTTAAAAATACCTTCATGCACTTTTTCCCATGTTACAAAATTTCCCTCGAACTTTGGCAGATAGATGCTCGGTCTAGTCATCATTTTGGTACTTAAGTCCACGATTAGTCCTTCTGAGACGTTTTGACTCTATACCACTTATTGGTGTAGCAGAGGCTAACAAGAGGGGGGTGAATTGCCTACAAAAAATTAACCCTTTTTCCTTCTTTTGATTTCATTAGACTAGTGCAACTAAAATAAATAGAATAATAAAACTAAACAATTAATGAAAAAGAGGCTCATGAATTATTTGGTTATAACTTAGGTAGTTGTTAATCCAAGACAAATAGAACAACGGGGAAATACATTATTCTGTCCCTCTTATTTTTGAGTTTTCCCACTTATGTCCCTAAGATGTTTTCGTTCCCATTTATATCCCTCCTAAATTGTTTTTGTTCCCAATTATGTCCCTACCGTTAACTCATCCGTGAAAATGAAACGGAAGTGCACGTGCCTATAAAAATCCTAAATTAAAGTACACTTATTATGCCCCTCTTTTTTCTGGGTTTTTCCATTTATGTCCCTAAAATATTTTCATTCTAATTTATATCCCTCTTCTTTTATTTTTGTTCCTGATAATATCCCCTCCATTAATTAATGCTACGTCAATATCAGACGGAATGTCTGGAAATTCTTACTCAAAACCCTTGATGATTCGTGGAGCGTCCAACAGTCAAAGGAGGCTAAGTACTTTATCAACCGCAATTCGCCCAGCTTTGTCGAGCTCCTCGATCTCCTTCGCACCGGCGAACTCTACATCCCGCCCAACATTCCCGATAAGTTGCTCTTCCGTGAGGCCCTCTTTTATGGCCTCCTTGATAAGGTCCGCATCGGCCGGTGGGGCGCCTTCAATGGGAATCGCCTCCAACTTGTCAGCTCAGTCTCCGGCTGCACTCATGGTGACGGGACAGCCATCCATGCAGACCCTAACGACCAAAGATGTGTCTCCCACGACAGTATGGTCCATGTCTACGATTGGATGCTAGAATCTCACCCACCCATCATCCTCGACTTCCAGTAGGTCAACGACGTTAGCTACATCGACGCCGGCAACATCATGATCACCGCCTGAGAGCGTCGGGCAAGGGGGACAGCAGCATGAGCATTTTCTCGATCTCCACCAGCGAGTTCCATCACCATTTAATTTTTGCGTCACCCACTATGACCAAGTCAAGGGCTTCACTACTAGCGCGCTTAGCTTCAGCAACGCCGACCGGAAGATCTTCGTCACCTGTAAAGAGCACTACAACGAATACGACATCGGGGGTGTGGGGCCAAGATACTGACAAATAGGTTGACTTCTCAATGCTGGCAAGTGTCTGATGGTGGTGACATTGTTCCCGAGACACCAACTTCATCGGCCTCTTAGACTTCAAAGCCAAGGGCGTGGTGTGGTCATGGTCGGACACCAACGCATTGGTTTCGGCCTTCCTAGCCGAGAAGCGCGTCCTCCACACCACCTTCGTTGAAGAGCCCGTTCCATTTGCGTTGTTAACAAATACAACGACCTCGGCTTCATCGAATTGAGGAGCCATGCCGACGGTGTGCGGTGGAGTTCGAGGAGTAGGCTCACTAATCAGAAAGCTCCCAACGAAAAGAGTTGCTACCCCAAACCTCTGACGCATGACGACCAACTCTTCTCCATGAACAGTGGCATGTCAGTCTGCTGCGAGCCAGTGGGTACTAAAACGTGTGACAACGAAGAATAAAGTCATGTGCATGTCACGTGTCATTTCCGTTTGATATTGACATAGCAATTAACGGCGAGGATATTATCAGGAACAAAAATAAAAGAAGAGGGATATAAATGAGAGTGAAAATATTTTAGGGACATAAATGGGAAACCCAGAAAAAAGAGGGACATGATAGTATACTTTAATTTAAGATTTTTATAAGCACGTGCACTTTCGTTTCATTTTCACGGACAAGTTAACGGTAGGGGCATAAGTGGGAACAAAAACGATTTAGGAGGGATATAAATGGGAACGAAAACATCTTAGGGACATAAGTGGGAAAACTCAAAAACAAGAGGGACATAATAATGTATTTACCCTAGAACAACACTAAAATTCTTCTTTGTTGAAGGCGGAGAAGCCTCTTACACTCTTTGAAAGCTCAGAAAAAGACTAGGAAGTGAATACATAAGTTGTAGTTTAGTTGTCGAATATTTCTGAACTCTAGGGGTCTTTTATAACCCCCGGAAGATCCTATCCATGGATGGAAGGCGTCTTCAAAAGGGTTCAATGCACCTTCAAGTGAATAAATTTTTTCCACAACTCATTGACAAAAATGGTCATTTAAGGCTAACACTGTTCATTGAAGGTGTCTTCCAAGCCATTGAAAGTGCCTTGCACTATTCATGGAAGGCACCTTCCAAGCCTTTGAAGGTGCCTTCGATATTGTTCATGGAAGGTGCCTTCCAAGCTTTTGAAGACACCTTCGACACTGTTCATCTGAAAATAGTTAACTTCCCTTGTTAACAATTTTTCACTCCTTTCGCTTGGGTGATGCTCCGGGCATCCGAAATTGAGCTCACTCAAACCCAACTCTAGCCTTCTCCTCGAGCAGCCTTCTTCCCCATCTTCTCGTTCCATGGATCGTCGTGTGCGTCCTTCACATCCATCGGTGTACTCTTTCATAGCACCTCATCCTTTGGATGCACCGATCCCGTCGACTCTCTTCCTATGTCATCCTTCTCGCTAGCTGCGTCTTCCTCTCGACTTTTTGTGTTCCTAAATTTCTGCACACTTATACACAAGGATCAAATACACACAGGACCTAACTTAACTCAGTTGACCACATCAAAACTACCTTGAGGTACTTACAGGATTCTGGTAGGAGGAAGTCTGGATGTACGATTTCGGTAAGAGATCGGGATGTTCGATTCCCGGTTGGCGAAGTCCAGATGTGCAATTTGCGCAGGAAGACCTAGTGGGTGAGATTGGACGTCAGGAAGGTAACTTAATACTCAGTGAGGTAAGTTACTGGAGGAGAGTGACTAAGTGAGGACGTGTTCTGGTTAAGGGGACAGTAGCTGTCAATCCAATTTATGTTCATTTTGAAAATCTAAATTGAAACCCTAACTAGATCCTGATCTGGAGGACAGGGTCTAAGTCATAAATTAATCATATATTTATTTTGCTAACTTTGTTTTATAGATTAGATATTATCGTATTAGACTAACCTACCTTGCAAGGCAAAATGAGCAAAAAGACCTCGGGTAAACAGTACTTGATGCCCATTCCATGTGACGGAAGGCGCCTTCAGTACTGTTCATGAAAGGTGTCTTCGATGCTATGGAAGACGTCTTTCATCAAATAAAATCTGACTTCGTCGGCGATAAGGATCAACAATTTTAGGATAAATTTTTATCTATGAAAGACACCTTTAGCCCTATGGAAGATGTCTTCCACACCTTATAAAAATGCTGCTCGACCAAGCATTCTTTACTAACTCTTCTACGAGCTTCTATGCGTTCGTTTGAAGTTCCAACTGCTCCGACTTCCTACTGTTACTCCACTATGACATTACTGTGTCCAACTACTGTTGAGGAGTCGCTCGACATCGAGTCTAAGATAACTATTTTTGAAAGTGTTGGGTAACAAAATTAAATATTGTACTTACTTTCTGCAAAAGAAAAAGTGTAGCGTGTTACACTTATTCTATTTTTTTATTGTACTTGATCCCCTCTTCTGGCGGTTTCGTAAGAGATTATTAGTGAATTATCCACGATAGGTCCACGGGACCTGAGTCTTGGAGTAGAAGTCGTCGAAAGCTCCAAACTAAGTAAAAACTGCTTGCGTTCTTTTTTTTCTGTTATTGTCTTCTTTCCGCGCTACTTACTTACTTTGATTTCAAAATCAAAAAGAAAAGATTTTTAAAACCATGTGATCCATCTCCTCTCACGTGCGTCTCGATTCAACATAACTAGGGTAGTTGGGTTGAAGGGTTTGGTATGTTAAGTCGGATCGGCTGGGCTGAGAGAGTTGAGCTGGAGGTGTCGGGTCAATAAGACCAAGAAGGTTGAGCAAGAGGTATTAGATTGGCAAGATCAAGCCGAGCTGATTTGGCTGAGGAGGCTGGTAAGGTTGAGCTAGCTGAGCTGAGGGGTTGATAGGGTCGAGCCAAATTGATTGACTAAGAGGCATCGGATTGGCGGGGTCAAGTTGAGCTCGCTGAGTTGAGGGGGTTGGTAGGGCCAATCTGCTAAGCTAATTAGGGCCAACATGGTTGATTCGACCTACTTGAGTGGATGGGGTCTGTATTGCTGAGGTGAGATGTTTGGACTGAGGAGGCCAGCAGGGTTGAGCCGAGTAGGCTAAGTTGAGGGGGCTGACAAGGCCAAGCTGAGCTGGTTGGGCTTTAGAGGCCAATAGGACTAAGTCAAATTGCCTAAGCTGAGGGGACCGACAAGGTCGAGCTGAGATGGCTAAGATGAGGGGCTGCCAAGGCCAAGACGAGTTGAACAAGCTGGACTGAGTAAACTAACATAACCGAGCCAAGATGACTGAGCTGAGGAGGCCGACAAGACTAAGACAAGCTTACTGAGCTGAGGGGACAACAAGACCAAGCCGAGTTAGCTGAACTGAGGAGGTCAACCTTTGTTCGGAAGACTTCTTAGGAGAGGTCAACTTACCTCCATGTCAATGTGAATACAAGAACACATATCCAATGGTGTCCATTTAGGTGACTGATCCTGTCCGAGCACTGAGTCGACGGACGCTAGGGACGTGGCGCTCTCCGCTGTCCTTCGGCGTTGAGGTGGAACTCCGGCGAACCTGCAAAGAAGCCAAGCCGGGAGGGGTTTCCCGACGACGACCCTCCGACGCTCAAGTCAGGCAACGAAGAAGCAGAGTAACGTTACTGTGGCTACAGTGATCAAGATTGCATACCTCCGTCGAAGTCTGGGGGTCCTTATATAGGACCCCGGGGAGGCGCGGGCACATTTCTCGATGCGTGCACGCTTCCCCAAATATACCTCAGTAGGGTTGTGTCAGAAAAATATGCCTGACGCCATTCCGCAATCGTCCGAGCATATCCCGGATGTGACGGTGGAAGCTTCTATCGTACGATATTCTGTCCGCTCCGACCGCCGACCATGTTGTTTGTCGGCGGCAGGTGTCTCGAGGATGAAGCTACCAGCTGTCCTTTTTGTCTCCTAGCGCTCTTATCTGTTCCCGGGCTGAGCGGAACAGCCGTTCGACGCTCATGTCCTCTAGGAAGCCCTATTCATGTGCTCGGCTGGGATTGCGGATTATTGTCCTGCAGCTCGGCCGAGCGGCCTAGCCGCTCGGCTTGAAGACTCTTTTACCTTGAGCATTGGAAACCCGCCCCATGGTAGGGTTGTCTTTTGGCCGTCCGCCTAGGAGACCTGGGTCGGGCGCCCGGTCGGCCGGATGTCCGGGGATGGTCCACCAGTCCGCTCGGCACAACCTTGGTGTTGACCCTCTTGACCCTTGACCTCCACGTGTCGTTGACCTCCCGCCAACGAGTGATCCCCATGTCCTTACTGTTGGTTGCTACTCGGAAAGCCTAGAGGTTCCACTGTACAAAAATTTTGTACAAAGGTCTGAACCTTTTCCTAGCTACCATGTGTTCTTTTAAATTAAATTTTGGATCGCCTGCGGAACTTAACACGTTTGATCCAAAACTTAATCTATTTGTTCTTTTAGGTTTTGACTTGGATCTCCTGCGGAACTTAACACGTTCGACCCAAGTCACCTTAAGTTATTAATTCCATTAAATATTAATTTCCATAATCGGTTCCCAGTACTGACGTGGCAAGGCACATGGCCTTCTTGGATATGGGAGCAACCACCACCGACTAGACAAAACCTTTTATAGAAATCTAATATTTAATTTCCTAAAATAACTTTAGGTTAACCGAAAAGAACAATCAAATCACAAGGAAAAATAAAACAAAAGAACACAACTTCGAAAAACATATTCGAAACACTAGAATCGTAAGCCTCTTGTATTTGGTATTATTTCCAAAAATAACTAGTATGATGCGGAAAGAAAAATTACTAGTTATACCTTTTAGAAAGACCTCTTGATCTTCTACCGTATTCCTCTTCTAACCTCGGACGTTGTGTGGGCAACGATCTTCCGAGATGAGAACCACCAAGCACCTTCTTCTTCCTTACAAGTTTCGGCCATCAAAACTTCTCCTAGGATGAAGAGGTTCGGCCACCACCACCATGCTCCAAGGGATGCTAGAAAAGAGGCTTCTTTTCTCTCCTTCTTCTCCTTCTTAGATCCGGCCACCAAAGCTATCTCCACCATGAGAAGGTTTCGGCCACACAAAGGAGAGGAGAGGAAAGAAAGGGCCGGCCACACCCAAGGAGAAAAGAGAGGAAAGATAGAATAGAGTCGTTCTACTTGAAGCCTCCTCTACCCCCTCTTTTATAATCCTTGGTCTTGGCAAATAAGGAAAATTTAATAAAAACTTCCTTAATTCTTTTTCCATTGAAAAGGAAAATTTATTTAATTAAAATAATTTTCTCTTTTCAAATTATAATGGCCGGCCACTCTTCTCCCCAAAACAAGGAGAGTTTTAATTAAAACAAAAATTAAAACTTCCTAATTTGTTTCTAGAAATTTATAAAAATTTCTCCAATAATTTTAATCCCTTCATGATTGGTTAATAAAAAGAAATTTTATAAATTAAAATCTTTCTTTTAAACATGTGGATAATTTCCAAAAAGGAAAGTTATCTCTAAAAATTAAAATTTCCTTTCAATCTACAAATAAGGAAAGATACTAAATCTTTTCTTAATCTTTTGTAGAAACTAATAAAAGAGAATTTTTAATTTTTAAACTTTCTTTTAAATCATGAATATAATTAAAAGGAAAGTTTTTACCAAAATTAAAATCAACCTTTTAATCTACAAATAAGGAAAGAGATTTTAACTCTTCTCTTAATCTTTTGTAGAATCTTATAAAAGGAAGGATTTAAATTTTTAAACTCTCTTTTAAATTATATTATCCACATAAGAAAAATTTTAAAATTAAAATTCCTTTTTATTTAATAGGGCCGGCTACATGAATTCACCCATGAACATACCCATGGCCGGCCCTAGCTTGGTCTCCAAGCTAGCTTGGCCGACCCTTATAGGATGGGTAAGAAGGTGGTATAGGTGGGTATAGTACTCTATAATTAAGAGGCTACGATAGGGACCGAGAGGAGGAATTGGTTTTGGTCTCCCGATAAAATTAAGCATCCCGTGCTCGCCCCGAATACACAACTTAATTTTATCAATAATAATTCATTCCACTAGAGAACTATTATTGAACTACCGCACCAATCCCAAATTACATTTTGGGCTCCTTCTTATTATGAGTGTGTTAGTCTCCATGTGTTTAAGATAACAAATGTCCACTAATTAAGTAAGTTACTGACAACTCACTTAATTAATATCTAGCTCCAAGAGTAGTACCACTCAACTTCATCGTCATGTCGGACTAAGTCCACCGCAGGTTTAACATGACAATCCTTTTGAGCTCCTCTTGGGGACATTCTCAACCTAGTATCTCTAGGACACAGTTTCCTTCTATAATCAACAACACACACTATAAGTGATATCATTTCCCAACTTATCGGGCTTATTGATTCATCGAACTAAATCTCACCCATTGACAAATTAAAGAAATAAATATCAAATATATGTGCTCGTTATTATATTAGGATTAAGAGCACACACTTCCATAATAACTGAGGTCTTTGTTTCTTTATAAAGTCAGTATAAAAGAAACGACCTCTAATGGTCCTACTCAATACACTCTAAGTGTACTAGTGTAATTATATAGTTAAGATAAACTAATACCTAATTACACTACGACCTTCAAATGGTTTGTTCCTTTCCATCTTGGTCGTGAGCTACTGTTTATAATTTATAAGGTACTGATAACATGATCCTCTGTGTGTGACACCACACACCATGTTATCTACAATATAAATTAATTGAACAACTACATTTATCACATATGTAGACATTTGACCAATGTGATTCTTATTTCTAGATAAATGTTTATACCAAAAGCTAGGCTTTTAGTATAAACTCTAACACTTACCACTGGATCACATGCCTCCCCCTCAAGTCTAGTCGAAGGAGGCATTAAGTCCGACTGACTGGACTATGAGTCTGGACAATCGACAGCCGACCCACCAATACCGAAAGTATACCTCCGCTCTGCCCCTATGGGGTCGAATAGAGCCGGTCAGCCAGTTGCCGAGGGCTGGCCCAATGACCTGTGATGATGCCCTCGGGATATTCTCGGAATGCGTGCAAATCTCCGCCATTATGGGGTTCATTAAATGCCCTCCTCTGTTCGAGTGCCACGTGGCACAGCTGACGTCATCGTACGACCACCACCTTACGCCTGATGCGACGTCCGTCGGTTTGAAATGGACGGCGCGATGTGGGCCTAGGTTCCTGTGACCTGAATCCGACGGCTCAGGACGATCGGGCATAACCCTATAAAGCCTTCGCCCTTCTCCTTCGCCGCACCTTCACCTTCACGTCCTGAAGCCTCCTCCTGCTCAATGCCCCGACGACCCTGCTCCTCGGCATTCCGGCGATCCCTTGCCTTCTTCCTTCGCTTCTCATCTTCTCTGTAAGGTTCTTTGTCTTTCCCTCTTTCTTCCTGTGCTTTCTTTACGTTCTTTGCCGAGTTCTTGTCTTTTGGTTACTGTTCCGTTCATCTCCCCCAAGCCTTTGCATTTTCTCCCAATTTCCGCCTTCTCCACTGTTGTTCCAATGATGGCAAGTTCCTCTCAGCCCGCGGACCTCGCTCTCGGCCCATGGTATACCACCATGGAGTCGCGGTTCGATCAGCGCGATGCCGAGAGCCTGATTAACGCTTTCGACATCCCTTCTGATTTCGAATTGATTTTACCTTCTCCTGTCGCTCGGCCACATAACCCTGCTCGCGACACTATCTATTTTTTTCGCGAACAGTTTACAGCCCATCTGCGGTTTCCTCTCCACCCCTTCATCGTCAAAATTTGTAACTTCTTTGGCATTCCGCTTGCCCAGTTGGTTCCCAACACTTTTCGCCTTCTGTGCGGAGTTGTGGTATTATTTAAAATACACAACATTCCCCTCCGCCAGGAAGTCTTCTATTATTTCTACTATCCTAAGCAATCTGAGCGGGGCACTTATTTGTTTCAGGCTCGGCCCGGCTTAGTCTTTTTTGACAAACTCCCCTCTTCCAACAAACATTGGAAAGAAAACTTTTTCTTTCTTCGTATGCTCGGGTGGCTTCCTTTCCGTACTAAATGGCAGGTCGGACCGCCAACCTCTCCCGAGCTGAAGAAATTTAAGACCCGACCGGACTATCTTCAAGCAGTGAATCTGCTAGCCGGTCTAAAGCTCGACATCAACAAACTTCTACCTGAAGGAGTGATGCATATATTCAGTCTGAGTCCGAGCCGGACCTCGCTCCCGAGCAACTTTGGTAAGAACTTCACTTGTACATTTGCCTTGAGTTCTAGCTGATTTCTTTCTCCTTTCCTTGCAGCGAACATCGTAATGGAGTCTGTGCTGTTCGAGATCTTGAAAAAGAAAGCGGTCGCGCTCGAAGCGGCAACGACCAAGGAAATGGAGCAGCTGAGTATTGCTTCGGTCGGCTCTCACGAGGGTGAGAGCGAGACGAATGTAGGGGAGTTTGCCGCTCAGGCTTCACCCATGGAGGCGGCTGGCGGTGCAACTTCTAGCAAAGAACCGACCGTTCGGGAAGAAGACTCAGATTCGGAGGACGAGCTCCCGCTCGACAGGAAAAGACGGCGTGTTGAGGTGCCTCTTCGTTCGGCCACCTCCGTAGTGCAAGCGCCCGAGCGGACGGGCACCGCCTCTCAACGCGGCAAACCACCATCGGTCGAGGCGCTCTCCTCCGACCGGACTCCCTCTCAGCTGGATGCGCCTGCGACCCCCATCGAAGCGGTGCCGGTCAGCTCCCTTCCTCCTGTACCACGCCGAGTCCTCCGCTCAGGCATTCTGTCCACAATGTCCAGCCCGATCTCTGATCCTTTGGCGTCCGCTCAGACGACTCCGGGCCAGCGCCGCACTATTAGGGCCACCCTGCACCTCCCTACTGATACGTTTATGACCGAGTCCGATCGGCCGACAGCTCCCGAACATATAATCACTATGAAAGGGCCCCTCGCTGAGATGTGGGCGGACGCCCGGGCCCGTGTGGCCATGATACCGCTCGACAAGCTGGCTGACAGTCACATGCAGCAGTCCACAGGGGTAAGCTTTATTTCCTCTTCTTTATGTAGCCTTCCCGGTCGACCTTTTAACATTTCTGTGTACATCAGCGATGGGTGGAAAACATTGCTATCGCCAACCGCTTGGCAATGGTGGAGGAGGAGCTGAAGAGGCTGAAGAGTCAGGGCGGTCCGTCCTTTTCCCGAGGCCCTTCTTATGTCGAGATGTAGAAGGAGCTCGCCAAAACCAAGGATCTGTTAGAGGCCGAGAGGAAGAAGACGACCGACCAGGCATACATGTTGGACCAGCTTGACAAGCAGGTTAAAACCTATGACCGCAAGATTGAGCTCGCCACCACTCAGAAGAACACTGCTATCGCGGATCTGGATAAAAAAATTGTGGAAGCCCGAGCTCTGGAGCAACGTGTGAAAGAGCTGGCCGAGCTACTGGAAGGAGAGCGGAAAGGTCGTTCGGAGGAGGTGACCAAACTCAAGGATGATTTGAAGGCTTTGCAGGAGGCTCTTGATGCTTCCCGTGCCGCCTTCAAGGAGTACCAAGAGGCGGAGCCGGGCCGCGTCGCCGCCTTGAGGCAAAACTACATCTGCTCGGTGGAGTTTGTGGAGAAGGTTTGCGACTGGCTGGTCATCGCCTTTGAGTTGGCCATCACCGCTACTACGGACTATCTAAAGTTCAAGGGCCAGCTCCCCGACTCCGTGGTCATCCCTGCTACAGAGTATGTAGCGCTTCTTACTACCATCCCGAAACATATTTTCAACTACCTTGAATGAAGTATTTTCTATAATTCTACTGATCGTCTAGACTTTAATGTTAATGAGTGGCATCTGTAACTTTATCCCCGGTCGGCGGGCTTTTAAAAGTAATTTTTAAATGAATTCCAACTTTTACTGCGTTAGCCTTTCATTTTGAGTGTTCCTTGTAACTGTGTCGACCGGTCTCTCGACCTTTTTCCCGTAGGGAATTTCTTAACTTCGTCGATCGGTCAAACGACCTCCCACTTTGCCTGGGATTCCTATGAGTTTGTCCCTGGGGTGTTTCTCTTTACTGCGCCGATCAGTCAAATGACCTCCCACTCTACCTGGGACTTCTATGAGCTTTTTTCTGTAGTGTTTTCTTTACTGCGCCGATCGGTCAAACGACTTTCCGTTTCACATGGACTTTCTGCTAGTGTCTCACTGAAGTACTTCAACGCGACGCTGCCTCGTCTGGGGGGTTTATAGTCGCCAGCCCGACTCTATAGTTTAACGTCGCCGCTCGACGGTCTTCAAGCCGGGGGGTTTATAGTCGTCGGTCCGACTCTAGAGTTTAACGTCGCAGCTCGACAGTCTTTAAGCTGGGGGGTTTATAGTCGCCGGTCCGACTCTAGAGTTTAACATCGCCGCTCGACGGTCTTCAAGCCGGGGGTTTATAGTCGCCGGTCCGACTCTAGAGTTTAACGTCGCCGCTCAACGGTCTTCATGGAGTTTTTCCGTTCGGCGAATAACGCTCAGACTCTTCGCAATTTTTCTTATCTTCAATCCTGCAGCCAAAGGATACATATGAACGGAACATATATGAAATTAATTACACTGGTGCACCTTTTATCCAGCACGGTACGGTTGGAGGTGGTTTGCGCTCCATGGTGGATCTAGCCGCCGTCCGCCTTTATCTTCCAGGTAGTAGGTACCCGATCGGAGCTTCTCGACGACTTTAAAGGGCCTCGCCTAGGGAGCTGCCATTTTGCTCACATCGCCGACCGACTTCACCTTCTTCCATACAAGATCACCGACCTGGAATGCTCTGGGAATTACACGCCTGTTGTAATTTTGCTTCATTCTCTGCCTGTACGTCATCCGCCGGACGACTGCTTTAGCTCTTGCTTCGTCCACCATGTCCAACTCCAGCTACCTCCGCTCGGCATTGTCCTCATCGTAGCTTTGGATCCGATGGGACTCCACTCCGACCTCGACTGGGACGACCGCCTCGCCGTCGTACACCAAGTGGAATGGTGTTACTCCCGTTCCCTCCTTTAGGGTTGTGCGGATGGCCCATAGTACGCCGGGCAGCTCATCTACCCAGCTTCCTCCTATGTGATCGAGTCGAACCCGAAGTATTCGTAGGATCTCTCGATTGGCGACTTCGGCTTGACCGTTGCTCTGAGGATACGCCACGGAAGTGAAGTGTTGTTCGATGCCGTATCCCTTGCACCATTCTCCGAGCTCCTGACCAACGAATTGTCGGTCGTTATCCGAGATGAGTCGACGAGGGATGTCTAACCGACAGATTATATGCTGCCAAATGAACTTTTTGACCATCTGCTCGGTTATCTTGGCTAGTGGTTCGGCTTCGACCCATTTGGAGAAATAGTCGACTGCCACTAGTAGAAACCTCCGCTGACCGGTTGCCATGGGGAAAAGCCCCACGATATCCATGCCCCATTGGTCGAATGGGCAGGATACTGTGGATGCCTTCATTTCCATCGTAGGCCTATGGGAGAAATTGTGATACCTCTGGCAAGAAAGGCAGGTAGCGACTATCTGAGTGGCGTCTTCCTGTAAAAGTTAGCCAGAAGTAACCGGCTAGCAGGATCTTCCTAGCCAAAGACCTGCCGCCCGGATGACCTCCGCAGGATCCTTGGTGCACCTCTTGGAGAATGTACTTTGCGTCCTCCGAGCTGACGCACTTTAGCAGCGGCCGGGAGAACGCCTTCTTGTAGAGTTGATCCCCGATGAGCGTGAACCAGCCGGCTCTCCTCCTCAATAGCTGGGCTTTCTCCCGATCGGACGGCGTGACCTCTGATCGCAAAAATTCTATTATGGATGTTCTCCAATCGCTGGGGAATGTGAGGCATTCCATCCGGTCGATGTGCGCCACCAGGGACACTTGCTCGATTGGTCCGCCACCAGGGTCAGTGAGGGCGATCGACGAGATTGAACTGGCGAGTTTGGCTAGCTCATCCGCAGACTGGTTCTCAGCTCGGGGGATCTTTTGTATGACAACTTCTACGAAGTTGGTCATGAGCCTTTCAAAGGCCTCCGCGTAGAGCCTGAGCCTCGCGTTGTTTATCTCGAAGGACCCTGAGAGTTGTTGAGCGACCAACTGGGAGTCTGAGAACAGAGTCACCTGGTTGGCTCCCACGTGTCACGCGGCCTGCAGGCTGACTATTAAGGCTTCGTACTCCGCTTCATTATTGGTTGCTCGATAGTCCAGCCGGATGGACAGGTGCATCCGCTCTTCTTGAGGGGAAAGCAGCAGGATGCCAATTCCGCTTCCGAGCTGAGTGGACGATCCGCCCACAAATACTTTCCATATAGCTTTGGGCTCGGGATTTTGCACTTCGGTCACAAAATCTGCCAAGGACTGTGCCTTAATCGCCGAGTGGGGTTGATACTGAATGTCGAACTCACTCAGCTCCGTTGTCCACTTGATGAGCCGCTCGGACGCTTCTGGATTCAGGAGCACTCTTCCCAGCGGGCTGTTCGTCATCACGATGATTGTATGCGCCAAGAAATAAGGGCGCAATCTCTGCGCGGTGAGGATCAGGGCAAAAGCCAATTTCTCGAGACCAGTGTAGCGAACTTCAGCATCCTTTAGAATGTGGCTTAAAAAGTACACGGGCTGCTCTTCGCCGTTCGACCTTACTAATGCCGAGCCCACAGCATGCTCGGTTGAAGACAAGTAAATACGGAGAGGCTCTCCTACAGCCAGTTTGGCCAGCACGGGTAAAGAATTGAGATAAGTCTTCAGCTCCTCGAACGCCCGATCGCATTCCTTGTCCCATTGAAACTTGGTAGCCTTGCGCAGAATCTTGAAAAAAGGGAAGCTTCGGTCGGCCGTTCGGGAGATGAATCGTGATAGCGCCGTTACCCGACCGGTGAGGCGTTGTACTTCTCGAAGATTTCTGGGAGGAGGCATATCTTGCAATGCTTTTACCTTGCTGGGGTTCGCTTCTATGCCCCGTTCGGTCATAATATAGCCCAAGAAACGCTCGCCCTTTGCTCCGAACAAGCACTTTTGTGGGTTCAGCTTGACCCCGTATCTCCTCAGTGTCTGGAAAGTTTCTTCCAAATCCGCATAAAGGTCCGCCGCTCGGAAGGATTTGATAAGTATATCGTCCACATACACTTCCAAGTTGCACCCAATCTGCTCCTGGAATACCTTATTCATCAGCCGCTGATAGGTAGCTCCCGCGTTCTTTAGTCCGAACGGCATTACGTTGTAACAGTAAGTGTCATCTGCAGTGACAAAACTGACTTTCTCTTGGTCTTCTCGGGCGAGTGACACTTGATGGTAGCCCTGATATGCATCCAACATGCATATCAGCTCGCATCCGGTCGTGGAGTCTACCAGTTGATCGATTCAGGGCAAGGGGTAGAAATCCTTTGGGCAGGCCTTGTTCAAATCCCGAAAGTCGATGCAGACTCTCCACTTGTTGTCTGGTTTGGAGACCAGCACCACGTTTGCGAGCCAGCTCGGGAACTGCACCTCCTGTATGTGGCCGACCTCCAAGAGCTTCTCAACCTCTGCCCGGATGATGATATTCTGTTCGGCACTGAAGTCCCTCTTCCTTTGCTTTACCGACCGAGCATCCGGTCAGACGTGAAGCTCGTGCTGCTCTATGCTCGGCGAGACTCCTGGCAGCTCATGGGTCGACCAAGCGAAAACGTCGTAGTTTTTCTGGAGGCATCCGATCAGCTTCTCTTTCTGACTTGCTTCCAAGTAGGCTGCTATGAAAGTCGTGGCCTCCGATCGGGAAGGGTTGATCTGTACCTCCTCTTTTTCTTCATAAACTAGAGAAGGTGGTTTTTCGGTTATAGCATTTACCTCGACTCGTGGCACTTTCCGAGCAGATCTAGCCTCGGCTCGGACCATCTCTACGTAGCATCGCTGGGCTGCAAGCTGATCTCCTCGGACCTCCCCAACTTGATCTTCCATCGGGAACTTGATCTTCTGGCAGAAGGTGGAGACGACCGCTCGGAACTCGTTGAGAGTCGGTCGCCCCAGGATAACATTGTACGCGGAGGGAGCGTCAACCACGATGAAGTTGGCAGTCTGCGTTCTTCTGAGTGGCTCCTCCCCCAGCGAGATAGCCAGCCGGACTTGTCTGACCGAAAAAACTTCGTTACCGGTGAATCCGTAGAGGGAGGTTGTCATCGGCAACAACTCGGCTCGGTCGATTTGCAATTGGTCAAATGCCTTCCAAAAGATGATGTTGACCGAGCTGCCTGTATCAATAAAAATGTGGTGAATAGTGTAGTTAGCTATTACCGCTCGAATGATGAGGGTGTCATCATGCGGGACTTCGACTCCTTCGAGGTCCCTAGGCCCAAAGCTGATCTCGGGCCCGTTCGCCCGCTCATGACTGCAGCCAACTGCATGAACCGTGAGCTGCCTTGCATGCGCCTTCCGTGCCCTATTGGAATCTCCTCCGGTCGGGCCTCCAGTGATGATGTTGATTTCACCCCTCGAGGCATTTCCTCTGTTCTCCTCCTCCCGAGCGGATGACCTAGGTCATTCATGCGACGCCCGGGGATTAGCTCTGTGCGACTGGTGAAGGTGTCGCTCGGGTGATTCTCTGGCTGCTCACCGCCCGACCTCTTGGTGTCGATGTCGCCTATCAGGCGATGGGGATCGGCAACGATAACTCCTGGGAGCGGGATGAGCGATCGGAGGGAGACTCCGACAATCCCGGGTGTTGTGTGTGGCAGATTGGTGGAGCGAGCAGAACATGGGAGTCCACACCTTCCCCTTTGGCTTAGGCCGATCGACCGCTACTTGTTGAACGGCGTGCGACCTCGCTTGCTGATGGGGACGAGCCATCTCTGCGTGGGGTCCTCTTGGCGGTTGATAATTGGAAGGCGACTTCCGCTCGACGGGGACTGGTGGCTCGGCTGGTGCTTCCTTTTTCCTAGCCATCTGAGCTTCCTCCACGTTGATGTACTCATTGGCCTTGTTCAACATGTGGTCGTAGCTGCGGGGCGGCTTTCTGACGAGCGTACGGAAGAAATCCCCGTCCATAAGCCCCTGTGTAAATGCGTTCATCATAGTTTCCGAGGTGGCCATCGGGATATCCATGGCCACCTGGTTGAAGCGTTGGATGTAGGCCCGGAGCGACTCCCTCGGTCCTTGTTTGATGGCGAATAGGCTGACGCTGGTTTTCTGATAGCGTCTGCTACTCGCGAAGTGGTGGAGAAAAGTCGTGCGGAACTCCTTGAAGCTTGTTATTGATCTGTCCGGCAGCCTCCGGAACCACCGTTGTGCCGACCCAGAAAGGGTGGTGAGGAACACCCGACACTTCACCCCATCTGTATATTGATGTAAAGTGGCGGTGTTGTCGAACTTACCCAGATGGTCATCCGGGTCGGTGGTCCCGTTGTATTCTCCGATCGCCGGAGGCGCATAATGCTTTGGTAGTGGGTCTCTCAGGATGGTGTCGGAGAACTGCCAATTGATCCGCTCGAGGGATGAATCCGTCCGAGGCGCCTTGCCCTTCCTAGCGTCACGGATAAGCGCCTCGGGGACGATCCCTGGTTGGCTAGGGCCAATTCTGACGGCGTATGGAATAGTGCTCGATGGAATGGAATAGGGGCGGTCGACGCGTCTCCTGGTGTGTCGGTCTGCCCCTTGTTCTGAGCCCACGTAGAATATTGTTCCGGTTGGTCCTCCATTGCCGCTCGGCCTCCAGAGACGGATGCGGCCTGCTGCGTTATCCTTTCTGCTTGAGACTTTTGCTGTTGCTCAATCATCTTTGCGGCTCGCGCTTGAATGAGTGCTTCGAGCTCCTCAGGAGAGAGCGTTACCAGGAGTTGACGTTCTAGGCTCGGATTCAGGTGCGTTCCCATAGACGGCGCCAATTTGATCCTGTCCGAGCTCTGAGTCGACGGACATTGGGGGCGTGGCGCTCTCCGCTGTCCTTCGGCATTGAGGTGGAACTCCGGCGAACCTGCAAAGAAGCCGAGCTGGGAGGGGTTTCCCGGCGACGACCCTCCGACGCTCAAGTCAGACAACGAAGAAGCAAAGTAACGTTACTGTGGCTACAGTGAACAAGATTGCATACCTCGGTCGAAGTCTGGGGGTCCTTATATAGGACCCCGGGGAGGCACGAGCACGCTTCTCGATGCATGCACGCTTCCCCAGACATACCTCAGTATGGTTGTGTCAGAAAGGTACGCCTGACGTCATTCCGCAATCGTCCGAGCATATCCCAGATGTGAAAGTGGAAGCTTCTACAGTACGATATTCTATCCGCTTCGGCCGCCGACCATGCTGTTTGTCGGCGGCAGGTGTCTCGAGGACGAAGCTACCAGCATCGGAAACCCGCCCCATGGTCGGGTTGTCTTTTGTCCGGCCGCTAGGGAGACCCGGACCGGGCGCTCGGTCGGCCGGATGTCCGGGGATGGTCGTCCAGTCCGCTCGGCACGACTTTGGTGTTGACCCTCTTGACCCTTGACCTCTACGTATCGTTGACCTCCCGCCAACGAGTGATCCCCGTCCTTACCACCGGATCAGTGACTATTTGTGAAAATACATCATTATATAACAACAACAATAATTAAGTTTTATACTAGTAAATGAGGACGTCTAATACATCATTGTATAACTTTATAATTTTTAGAATAATGCTTAGTGGGGATCAAGTGAAAATAAACTCATTTGCATTTGCTCATAGTAAGGTAGGCACTACTTGGACAAAGTTTTGACATGCAATTGTACTAGAAGCAGTATGATCAAGTGAATATAAACTCATTTGCATTTGCTTATAGTAAGGTAGATACAGACAGATAAATTATAGGAGAATATTTTATCTGTACAATCACACTTGGCATAAGGAGGTCAGGTATCCATTAAAATATTTTATATCTATTGAAAATTAATCCTAAAATTTATTAGAATAACCATCCATATAATTATCAACTATCTCAGTCTGTGAGAGTATAGTCAATATCTTTAAGGACTTACATTGAATCAACACACACCATTAGCTTCCCTTCGTATTTATTAAATTTAAACTATCTATAGAACAATGACATCTTATTACATTCATATTCATATCATTAGTCAGTTCAAAATTCCAGTAGTGGAACCAAAAGAACAAGTGTTCAATAAATAATTTATGTTACTTTTGCGGGTTAGCTGAGTGGGATGTGGAACTACTAAAATAAAAAAATTATTGTTAATCTTCTACTTGATGGGTGTTGATTCTAGGGGTGAGCAGTTAATTCATCAAATCGACTAATCCGTTTATACCAACCCGAATTAAATTGAAAAAGAAAAATCCGTCGGATATAAGGTCGGATGTAGGGTCCTGATCATATTACATTATCCGATCTAGTAGGGTCGAATAGTTTTTTATCCCAATAACCGAACCAACCCGATCCACGATCACCCCTACTTGTAGCAACTACTGTCGATAAGTCGTTACACGTTGTAGTAGTTACTGCTGATAAGCTATTACACGTTGTAGTAACTACTGGTGATCAACTGCTACAACGTGTAATGAATAATGTCTATTATCATTTTATAATATTTTATTTTTTGTTGTTTTATATTTATATTTTATATTTCATTGGATATAAGGTCGGATATCCAAATAACTTACAACCCGTCGGATATCTGATACATAATAACCACCGGATATAAGACTGCATGTAGCTCTTGATATTGTATTATCTGATCTAGTAAGATCGGATAGTTTTTTATCCTAATAATCGAATCAATCCGATTCATGATCATCCCTAGTTGATTCTACTACTTTATTTGACTTTTTTTTAAAAAAAAATTTAATATGTGCTAGGAATATTATTGCTTTGATTATGTCAATGGACTAATCTTATAATCAAACCACTCCAAATAAAATAAACATTGTTTAAGATCAATTTCAAACATTATTAATCTTCCTACAATGAATAAAAACATATATTTTCCAACAAATTTTATTGAACATTAGATTAGCAAGTCTCATTTTCACTTTGAATTTGTGAATTAATTAATGAAAAAGATTGTGATTCTTAGGTATGTTAGGATAAGCATTTAGAACATGCTTTGTGACTTGGCAAATTTCACATTGAAAATCATTTGAAAAATTATGTATAATGTATAATGCCGGTAGATTTCTCTTGCTTCTATCTCACACCATGGGCAAAAAACAATTGTTTCTATCTCAAGCCCCTTTGTTCTTCAGATTCTTCAAAATTAATGGCCTTCTTACCTGTAAATAGTTCGAAGATAACTACTACACCAAAACTATAAACATCACTTTTATAGGTCAATTCATATGTCATCAAACACTCTGGATCAATATAACCCATAAGTGAATTGCAATAACGTAGCAAATTGTTTCTTCACCTTGGGAATTAGCTTTGCAGCTCCAGAGTCTTAAACTTTGACAGTGTTATCCACATCTAAAAGTATGTTAGCCGGTTTCACATCTCCATGAATGATTTGTTGGATATAAGTGATGTGAATGGAGAAGAGTGAAAAAGAAAAGAAGCTTCATTGTGAATGAGACTTTAGTCCCATATTGAGAGTTTCATGGTATGTTGATTGGTTTATATTGTTTCACATGCATTGAAGATGTGAACAAATGCATGGGGAGAGATTCTCTTGTTGGTGCGGGAAGCATCCGACGATCGAACTCGTGTTTTGATAACAGCAAAGAATTCAAAGTTAAGATGTTTTGTAGTCTAACAAGTCTACTTGAGGATTTCAGGAAAGTCCTAGCTGCGGTTAGGCAAAAGGAAAACCCTAGGGGGCGGTAACCCTAGGTCATAGGGGGTGGTAACCCTATGCGGAAAGTCTTGGCAGGTCGATGGCTTCAGGCAAAAGTCCTAGGGGGTGGTAACCCTAGGTGGAAAGTCCTGCTGTCGCGAACCAGGTGAAAGACTGGACTAGCCGGGAAGCGGATGTCCAGCAGAAAGTCCGAAAGCATCGAGTGCTGAGCAAAAGTCCAGTCGATCTGGAGGATCGACTGGCAACAGGTAAATCTCCTGAGTGGAGTAGGTGAGGGCGCGTTCCCCGTAGAGGGAACAGTAGGCGTCGGGTCGACCTAGGGTTTCCGGTCGGAAACCCGAAGTCAGACTCGGACAGTCCGGAGACTGTCTATACTTCATTTATCATGTTTATTGTGCTAACTTTGCGTTGCAGGATATTGTTTGGGATTAACGTATCTTGCAGGTGCAAAGAAGCAACCTAAAGCCTCGGATGAACAGTGTCCGAGGCGCCTCCATGGAGCTTGGAGGTGCCTCGGGTGCAAAAGCTGAGCTGGCTGCGAAAGTTCATCGAAGGCGCCTTGAAGGGAGTATAAGGCGCCTTGGAAGGCGCCTTGAGCAGGGTATAAGGCGCCTCCAAGGAATGAAGTTCGACCAGTTCAGATCTGATCCACGCAGAAGACTAGGCAGCATGGAGGCGCCTTGAACACCCTTTATAAGGGGGTTTCGACCAGCATCTCAAATCATCAAGTTCTGAGCTTTCCTTCTTCAACGTGCTGCTAACAAAGTCATTCCGAAGTGCTGTTGCAACATTCCGACGACCCAGAGCTTCGTTTCTTCTCTTCTTTAAGTTGTCGGTACAAAGTTATTCTAATTGTTGTTACATTTTGTAATCTTTAATTCTTATCGAGCTTATAGTTGTTGCCCACCGAAAGCGATCAAGGATCGCAGGCCTTCGAGTAGGAGTCGCCTTAGGCTCCGAACGAAGTAAATCCTTTTGTGTCTTTGTGTTTATTTCTCCGCTGCATTTTAATTACTCCGATAGTTTTCCGATAATCGAACAAATAGCCACGAGCGCTATTCACCCCCCCCCCCCCCGCCCTCTAGCGCGGTCTCGATCCAACAATTGGTATTAGAGCGGGGTTGTTTTGAATTGGTGCAACCACCATTTAAAACGGTTTTTTTTTCGTGGTTTTGTTCGGAGTCAATTAGAATTTAGCCACATAGCTATATTCTAATTTTTTTTTTCCAAATCAGAGTTGCTCAATACCACTTGGGCTCGTTTTTTTCCTACCCGCACTACTAATCCAAGACTCAGTCTTGGAATAGATCTTGTTGTTTCTGTTTCTGTAGATCTAAATGGCCCAACAGGAAGGATATAGCACCATTCGTCCCCCACTATTTTCCGGAGAAGACTTCGGATATTGGAAGGGGCGAATGGAGATATATCTAAAGATCCAGTTCGACACCTGGATGATCGTCAAAACAGGACTGCAACTACCAACTGATACAGACGGTAAGCCTACATCCTGTGAGAACTGGGAGCCAGCATTTATCAAAAAGGTGGAAGCAGACGCCAAAACCACCTGCACCATTCAGTGCGGTCTTACCAAAGAAGAGCTCAACAGAGTCGATCCATTCTCCTCCGCAAAAGAGCTATGGGAGAAACTGATCGAACTTCACGAAGGCACCTCGGAAACCAAGGTAAGTAAGCGTGATTTGTTACTAAATAAACTATACAATTTGAAAATGCAGGAAGGCGAGACGGCAAGCTCTTTACACGCCCGAATTCAAGATATCCTGAATTCTCTACATGGAATCGGGCAGAAGGTAGAAAACAGAGATATAATAAGGTATGCCCTTAACTCATTCCCTAGGAGTACATTATGGGCATCAATGGTAGATGCCTACAAAGTCTCTAAGGATTTGTCCTCCATAAAATTAGACGAATTATTTAGTGAATTTGAACTCCATGAACAAACTAATGCACAACCATCCGAGAAAGGGATTGCTTTGGTTGCAGGAACGAGTCGAACACGGGAATCAAGAGGACGGCGAAAAGTTGAATCGGAATCAGAAGACGAACCCGATTCAGAAGATTCAGAAGATGAACTGGCCAGCGAATTTGTGAATCTTGTAAAGAAACTCTACAAGAAGAAGAAGGGCTTCAACAAGAAAGATCTGAAGAAGGCAGTTTAATCTAAGGAGGTCCAATCAAAGGTAAAATTCGAAGTCACATGTTTCGAGTGCAACCAGAAGGGCCATATCAAGGCAAACTGCCCTAACCAAAAGGAAGCTAAGAAGCAAAGAAGAAAGAAAGTCCTAAAGGCAACCTGGGATGAATCTTCTTCGGAGGACGAAGACGACGAACTCGACCAAACGAGTTTACTCGCATTGATGGCCCGGGACCAGATCAGCGAATCCGTGAGCGAGTCAGAAGCCGACTCCGAGCAAAGCCACGGATCCGCATCCGTTTCCGAAGCGCCAGACTCCGCTGTAAGTATTCCTAGGCTTAATCATTTAGTCAATTATTTACTTCGCAAATTAGTCAAGTCAAATTTGAAAATTAAGTCACTTTTAAAAGAAGTAACCATTCTTAAAGGAGTAACTAACTCAAAATCTTCACCTGATCAAGTTCAAACTGAAGATTCAACTCAAGTACAACAACTTGAGAAAGAAAATTCAAATCTGAAAAATCAGTTAAAAGATTTAAAAATTACTTTAGAAAAGTTCTCTCTGGGCTCCAAGAATTTGGATCTAATTCTTGGGACACAAAGAGCCGTCTACAACAAAACTGGACTGGGATATAAAAGTAAAAAGAAATATAGATCTTATTTATCATTAATAAAACAAAATAGTAAATCAGTCCAAGCATGGGTCCCCAAGTCCAAATTGATCAATCAAATTGGACTTGGCCAATACTGGGTTCCGAAGGATCAAATACACTACCTCGACATACCATATCGAGGCCATGATCCAGGAAAAGCTAAAATGAAAACGATCCTAAATTTCTAAATTCAAAATTAAATTACAAATCCAAAATTCAAAATTAAATTACAAATTCAAAATTCAACAAGTCGAAATTATAAAATTGAAAAATAGATGGAGGATCCAAACTAGCTAGCACCTCCAACTAAACTACCCGACAGGGTAACTGAACCTAATTTACCTGGAATGGGTAAAACAAGAATAGATTACCCGACAGGGTAATTAAGGTTAGATTAAAACGGGATAAGTTTAACTTGAACCACAGTACTGGTGAAGTTTTTGGATGATAGTATGTTAGGGAAGCTTGTGCATCGCATGTCTAGGAAGATATGGCTTCGACCTGGTGCATTTGGCCAAGTGGAACTGACCGAAGCTACTCTTAAATGAATCCTAACTAGTTAGACCAAGGATTAGTATTAAGCTCAATGGGTAGGACTATTTGGAAAACCTCGAAGGCATGGTTACTTTAATGAGTTCCTTGTGACTCACCATAGCCCAGAAGTTTATCCAAAGAATGCTTAATTGTTGAACGCAAAGCTAAACCTGAATCTAACACAAGACTAAACCAAACCCTTAAATTGAACCTCAATTCATCTCACAAAAATTATAGGATTCCCTGATTGAGAATTTAGATCGGGTGAGATGACTAAGTAATTAAAATCAAACTGATAATTAATTCTATTTTAAAAACTTAAATTTCAAAATTATTTTAAAAACTTAAATTTCAAAATTATTTTAAAAAACTTAAATTTCAAAATTATTTTAAAAAACTTAAATTTCAAAATTATTTTAAAAAAAAACTTAAATTTCAAAATTATTTTAAAAAACTTAAATTTCAAAATTATTTTAAAAACTTAAATTTCAAAATTATTTTAAAAAACTTAAATTTCAAAATTATTTTAAAAAAAAACTTAAATTTCAAAATTATTTTAAAAACAACTTAAATTTCAAAATTATTTTAAAAAACTTAAATTTCAAAATTATTTAAAAAACTTAAATTTCAAAATTATTTCAAAAAAATCTTAAATTTCAAAATTATTTTTTAAAAAAACTTAAATTTCAAAATTATTTTAAAAAAAAACTTAAAATTCAAAATTATTTTAAAAACTTAAATTTCAAAATTATTTTAAAAAACTTAAATTTCAAAATTATTTTAAAAACTTAAATTTCAAAATTATTTTAAAAAACGTAAATTTCAAAATTATTTTAAAAACTTAAATTTCAAAATTATTTTAAAAAAAACTTAAATTTCAAAATTATTTTAAAAAACTTAAATTTCAAAATTATTTTAAAAAACTTAAATTTCAAAATTATTTTAAAAACTTAAATTTCAAAATTATTTTAAAAAACTTAAATTTCAAAATTATTTTAAAAAACTTAAATTTCAAAATTATTTTAAAAACTTAAATTTCAAAATTATTTTAAAAAAAAACTTAAATTTCAAAATTATTTTAAAAAAAAACTTAAATTTCAAAATTATTTTAAAAAACTTAAATTTCAAAATTATTTTAAAAACTTAAATTTCAAAATTATTTCAAAAAAAACTTAAATTTCAAAATTATTTAAAAAAAAACTTAAATTTCAAAATTATTTTAAAAACTTAAAATTCAAAATTATTTTAAAAAACTTAAATTTCAAAATTATTTTAAAAACTTAAATTTCAAAATTATTTTAAAAAACTTAAATTTCAAAATTATTTAAAAAACTTAAATTTCAAAATTATTTTAAAAAAACTTAAAATTATTTTAAAAACCTTATCCTGATCAAAATTATATCATTGGCTTAAGTACTTGTTGAATTACCTAGAAAATCTTAGGAGTCTACTACAATTAAGCTATCTTTAAATCCATTAAGAACCAATTCAAACTACTTCATGTGTAGGAATTGGAACAATGGATGTTGGATAGTGGATGCTCTAGACATATGACTGGAGATAGATTGAAGTTTACTAAACTCAAATACAAAAAGTTAGGATCAGTTGCATTCGGCAACGACGGTAAACTTAAAGTAATCGGAAAAGGTAATATTGAACTTAGTTCCGATTTCATTATTCGAAATGTCTTATTGGTTGAAAATTTTAATTTTAATTTTAATTTACTAAGTATAAGTCAATTATGTGACAGCGGATATCTAGTCAATTTTTGACAAATCTGGATGTTTAGTTAAAAACATTGAAAACCCTGAAATTAGGCTTAAGGGACTTAGGAAGAATAATATCTACACAATTAACTTATCATTATCCTCAATAAAGTGTCTATTGACACAACAAGAGGAAACTCAACTGTGGCACAGAAGGCTGGGTCACACTCACACCAGACTCATTTCAAAAATGAGTCACAATGGTCTAGTTAGAGGTTTGCCCAAATTGAAATTCATTAAAAACTCAATATGTGATGCATGTCAAAAAGGAAAACAAACCAAGTCAATCCACAAATCAACCAATCTAGAAAGAACCAACACCATACTAGAGCTCCTTCATATTGACCTATTTGACTCACATGGAGCCAAATCGCTAAGCAAGAATCAATACTGCTTAGTAATAATTGATGACTACTCTAGGTACACATAGGTAAAATTCCTAAAAACAAAAGATGAAACCTATGAAATATTTAGTAACTTCTGCAAATTAACTGAAAATGAAAAAGATACTAAAATTAAAAGAATAAGGAGTGATCACGGGGGAGAATTTGAAAATCAAAGGTTCACACAATTTTGTAAAATAAATGGATACCAACATGAATTTTCATGTCCTAGAACACCCCAACAAAATGGACTAGTAGAATGTAAAAATAGAACACTACAAGAAGCCGCTAGGACAATGTTAAACGAATATAAGTTAAGTCATCAATTTTGGGCTGAAGCAATAAATACGGCAAATTATATTCAAAACAGAATTTTAATAAAAAAATCTCACAATAAAACACCGTATGAACTCTACTATCATAAAATTCCCAACCTAAACTATTTAAAAGTATTTGGTTGTAAAGTTCACATTTTAAATACTAAAGAATACTTAGGAAAATTTACACCCAAGTCTAACCAAGGAATATTTTTAGGATACTTCTCAACCAGTAGAGCCTTTAGAGTTTATAATCAACACACCTTGAAAGTTGAAGAAACAACTAATGTAATATTTGATGAAGAAAACAATTTAACTAATATAATTGACAATGTTGACATTAATCCAAGAGCTATAGAAGATGATGAAATCCAACCTAATCTTAATGAGGTAGAAGAACCAGTACCTGAACCACAACCAAGACCAACTAGAGTAAGTACTTCTCACCCACCTGACCAAATTCTGGGTGACCCAAACCTAGGAGTCAGAACTAGATCATCCCATAGAAACCTTAGTCAGATTGCCCTCATTTCCAAAATTGAACCTAAAACTATAGATGAAGCTCTTCCTGACCCAGACTGGACCATTGCAATACAAGAAGAATTAGCACAATTTGAGAGAAACCAAGTCTGGGACCTTGTACCTAAACCCATAGATAAATCAATAATAGACACCAAATGGGTTTTTAGGAACAAGTTGGATGATCATGGTGAAATAATAAGAAACAAAGCTAGGCTGGTAGCCAAAGGGTTTAGTCAAGTAGAAGGCTTAGACTATGATGAAACCTATGCTCCGGTAGCTAGACTCGAGTCCATTAGGATGTTATTAGCCTATGCAGCAAATAAAGGGTTCAAATTGTATCAAATGGACGTAAAGTCAGCCTTCTTAAATGGTTTTATCAAGGAAGAGGTATACGTAAGCCAACCTCCAGGGTTTGAAGACATAAACTATCCTAACCATGTATTTAAATTAAAAAAGGCATTATATGGACTAAAACAAGCCCCTAGAGCATGGTATGAAAGATTATCTAATTACTTAATTTCCAAAGACTTTAACCAAGGAAAAATCGATCCAACCTTGTTCGTAAAAACTATAGAAAAAGACATCTTTATCGCCCAAATTTATGTTGACGACATAATCTTTGGTTCAACTAATTCAAAATTTTTGAAAGAATTTGTTAAATTAATGGAAAGTGAATTTGAAATGAGCATGGTCGGAGAACTCAACTTTTTCTTAGGCTTACAAATAAAACAAACCAAAGATGGAATCTACATTTATCAAACTAAATATGCTAAGGAGTTAATCAAAAAATTCAGCATGGAAAATTCAAAAATTATAAATACTCCAATGGCAACCAACATTAACATTGACTCTGACCCTGAAGGAAAACCTATAGACCCAAAATACTATAGAAGTGTCATAGGTAGTTTACTTTATCTAACTGCAAGTCGACCTGACATACTGTTTGCAGTAGGTATGTGTGCAAGATACCAATCATGTGCAAAAGAGTCACATCTAACATATGTTAAAAGAATACTTAGATATATTAAAGGAACTCTAAATGTAGGACTTTGGTATCCAAGAACTTGCACCTTTGACCTTTATGGATATTCTGATTTAGACTATGCTGGGTGCAAGTTAGATAAGAAAAGTACAAGTGGTAGCTGCCAAATTCTAGGTCAGTGCCTAGTAAGTTGGTCAAGCAGAAAGCAACATTGTGTTGCTTTATCCACTACAGAAGCTGAATACATAGCTCTAGGAGAATGTGCATCTCAATTGTTATGGATGATGCATACACTAAAAGACTATCAACTAGACTATAAAAATACTAAAATCTTTATTGATAATATCAACTCGATTAATTTGACCAAAAATCCTATTCACCATTCTAGGACCAAACATATAGAGGTAAAACACCACTTTGTAAGGGATCATGTAGCTAAAGGTGAAATTGCACTCAACCATGTTGAGTCCAAATCAAACCTAACTGACATCTTTACAAAACCCTTACCTGAACTCGAGTTCAGTGGACTTAGAAGGCAAATAGGAATGTGTTGGGTAGAGTAGATATCTTACCATCATTTCTATTATTGTTTTTCAAATTCTAGGAAAAACAGTTTTCAAAACTCCAATTTTTCCTAGATTTTAAAATTCTGGAATTAACCTAGGATTTCCCCCTAGATATCATGTTACCCTAGAATTAAGCCAGAGCATCTCACAAGCACCTAGGTTTACCTTGATTGTGATTGACAAACATAGAACGGCGTGAGATGCATAGGGTATAGCCTGGACTCAAGAATGCTTATATCTGTGCATCAATATGAGTTTGGGCGTTAAATATACAATAAACATTAATCAAGTTAGGTTCTCCAGCTCTAGTCAAGACTATCTGGACCAAAATAACTTAACTTGACTAAACTAGTGAAAGCTATTATCCTATAGACAATCAGCAAGTAACTAAAGGTTAGACAGTTGGTAAAGGATACTCAATCTTTTAGTTAAGAATGTTTTGTTCTTTATGGCTCTGATACCTAATATATCAATCTAGTGAACATGACTTGTGCTTGGACTTAAGGACCAACTGAACTTAAATGAATAATCTTGTCCTAAAAACTTAAACTATTATTCCAATTGACCTTAACTTTCAAACTCTGTTGAACATTGCTAACTTTATTAAAATCATGTACAACTCATTAAAACACCTATTATTGCCCATTTTTGAGTTATGGCAAAGGGGGAGAGTAGCAAAAATGTAAACATAAAATTCAAGTTAAAAATTAAGGGGGAGCAAGGGGAGCAAAAGTTAAGGGGGAGCCAAAGTTAAGGGGGAGCATATAGGGAAAATTTGCTTTAGTTACCTTGTCCATCTATACTTAGCAGATTTGCCTGTGTTAAAAATGTTTATCTATTTGTTTATTTACTTAACTTTGAATTTGAGTTGCCATAATCAAAAAGGGGGAGATTGTTGGTGCGGGAAGCATCCGACGATCGAACTCGTGTTTTGATAACGGCAAAGAATTCAAAGTTAAGATGTTTTGTAGTCTAACAAGTCTACTTGAGGATTTCAGGAAAGTCCTAGCTGCGGTTAGGCAAAAGGAAAACCCTAGGGGGCGGTAACCCTAGGTCATAGGGGGTGGTAACCCTATGCGGAAAGTCTTGGCAGGTCGATGGCTTCAGGCAAAGTCCTAGGGGTGGTAACCCTAGGTGGAAAGTCTCATGTATCAAGTGAAAGACCGGACTAGCCGGAAGCGGATGTCCAGCAGAAAGTCCGGAAGCATCGAGTCTGAGAAAAGTCCAGTCGATCTGGAGGATACTCTCTCGAGTGGAGTAGGTGAGGACGCGTTCCCGTAGAGGGAAGCGTTGGTCGACCTAGGGTTTCCGGAAAATCGAAACGGACAGTCCGGAGACTGTCTATACTTCATTTATCATGTTTATTGTGCTAACTTTGCGTTGCAGGATATTGTTTGGGATTAACGTATCTTGCAGGTGCAAAGGAGCAACCTAAAGCCTCGAATGAACAGTGTCCGAGGCGCCTCCATTGAGCTTGGAGGCGCCTCGGGTGCAAAAGCTGAGCTGGCTGCGAAAGTTCATCGAAGGCGCCTTGAAGGGAGTATAAGGCGCCTTGGAAGACACCTTGAGCAGGGTATAAGGCGCCTCCAAGGGATGAAGTTCGACCAGTTCAGATCTGATCCACGCGGAAGACTAGGCAGCATGGAGGCGCCTTGAACAGCCTTCAAGGCGCCTTGAACACCCTTTATAAGGGGGTTTCGACCAGCATCTCAAATTATCAAGTTCTGAGCTTTCCTTCTTCAACGTGCTGCTAACAAAGTCATTCCGAAGTGCTGTTGCAACATTCCGACGACCCAGAGCTTCGTTTCTTCTCTTCTTTAAGTTGTCGGTACAAAGTTATTCTAATTGCTGTTACATTTTGTAATCTTTAATTCTTATCGAGCTTATAGTTGTTGCCCACCGAAAGCGATCAAGGATCGCGGGCCTTCGAGTAGGAGTCGCCTTAGGCTCCGAACGAAGTAAATCCTTTTGTGTCTTTGTGTTTATTTCTCCGCTGCATTTTAATTACTCCGATAGTTTTCCGATAATCGAACAAATAGCCACGAGCGCTATTCACCCCCTCCCCCCTCTAGCGCGGTCTCGATCCAACATCTCTTTCATGCGTGGGAGTGTAGAGGGTGCAAATCTAGGGCCCATATTGCATTGAACCATATTGACGCATGTGCGGGCACGACCTACGTATGCCGAATGTTGGACTGGTTAGGGCAAAACTTGCCTAGGTGGAACAACTAACATTTTGCCATGCCGTCGCGTAGGGCAAAACTTGCCTAGGTAGAACAACTAACATTTTGCCATGCCGTTGATATGAGATCATAGGCAGAGGACATACACAACAACAGAAGCAGAAGTTCTCCCCTCTATCGTGCAACTCCTGCTCGGCAGCCTCAGTCCTTTTTCCCTCTCGGGGGACACTATTCATGAACCGAGCTTCCCGATCAGTTGTTCGCCCGCTCGGGCTCCTCTGCTCGTCCAGCCGCTTGGTCGCTCTACTATTTGCTTAACCGACCGCTACACCTGCTCGAACTGCTCTGTCCAATTGACTGCACTACCCAGTCGGTCCACTCGGTCTCTTGCTCAGACTTCTCGAACAATCGCGCACTCAAGCAGCCTCTCTGTTCATCCGCTTTGCCTGCTCGGCAGATCTATCACCCGGTCGACTCTCGGCCGATCTGCCTCTCTGTTCATCCGCTCTCTGCCTGCTCGGTAGATCTATCACCCTATTGGCGCTCGGTTGATTTGCCTCTCTGCCGACATGTCAGCCGCCCGTGATATTAGGCTACTCGGCCTCTCTGCCCTACCGGCTACTTGGCTTCCTCTCTCGGCCTCTACGTCTGCTCGGCCAGCCACTCGCTCGACCTCTACGTCTGCTCGGCCAACCACTCGCTCGATCTGCTCCGAAAGCAGCTATTTGGCCGATCTGCTTGCTCAGTCGATCTGCCTGCTCGACAAGTCAGACCGCTATGCTGCTTTTCGGCACGTAGCAGAAACCAGCTTCTGCTGACAGCCTAAGATTATCCACTCAGGTCATCTCAACTGTAAGTTGAATTTAATTCAGTATGGTTTAAATTCAGCTAATACCTTGTAAATATCTGATAACATTATTTTTGTCCTAACATGATTTGAGGTGAAACTTTTGAGCGCAAGTAGTCCAAAGAATCTGTAGACTCATGAGAAGTTTGTAGTCGAGTATCCAAGTAAATTGGAGCTTGGTTCTCATTTTTATGAATTAAATTAGACAAGGTTCAATTTGCGACAAACTCATATAGCTTGCTCAAATGCAAGCTATGGAAGAGATGAATGATCTTGGTCAATTAACAAAAGAAAAACTTTAAAGAAATAAGGTATCAACTAGAAAACAAATGGCAATAAACTAATCATATTGAAATAGTTAACTAAGGGCAATAAACTGGAAAAGAGAATTTTTTTGTCTTCTAATTTTAGGTTTATATAAGCATTTGTTAGTTGATTTTTAAAAGAAGACTTTTAGATTAATAATATTTTTGAAGTGTCTTTTATTTCCTAGTATTTCTCTGAAGGAATCATTTTTAAAAATTATTTATAGCGTTTGTAGTCGAATCAATGGGATCAAAATAGGTCGTAGGAAAATCATCATCTCGTCCGACATCAATTGGTATTTGAGCTCATCATATCGAATGGGTAGTTTCGGCTGAGGAAGTCTCGCACGGTGATCATACTCAAGACGAAATACTTGAAGATCTACATAAACAAGTCACAAAGTTATCTTAGCATCTAACGATGCAAGACCTTTAAAGGTTGTAAGTTCTCTTATCTTCATTCAGATTCTACTTTTGCAAAACCCTATTACAATCATGAGAACCGTGATCGAGATTAACTGTACGAAGATATCGGATTTCCAATTGAACTTCTCTAGTTTTTTGGTACATTGTGGATTGAGAAATTCTCTAATTGGTTTGATGAGAAAGAAGAATTTTTTTGTATTATAAGGAAGAGATGGACGATAAAATTAAAATAATCAATGATCCGATTTATGATAATGATGAAATAGAAGTTATTAATGATGATGATGTTGACGATTTGGTTATGAACAATCAAATTGCAAGGAGAGATATTGTTCCTGAAATTTTTTATTTTTTTTATTGGACCTGAATCGGAGACATCTAAACCTAAAGACGTTATTTAGATATTCTCAGTAGATGAAAGTTAATGGTGTTTACAAGTATGTTGATTTAGATATTCTTAGAAAAGAGCCTAAATAAGAAACTTTTGTCAGACTAAAATTTACTCCGACTGAGAGATTATCACCCGATGAAATATTTCTCAAGCCAAACGTGTTTACTAAATTTAAACTGGCAGGCAACCAAGAGGAAATTGCAAAAATGAAGCATTAGTCAGGAAAGCTAGTACTTATTTTGTTGTTATAGTTCTTCCAAAGTTCCTTGAAGATCTTTGCTCGCTTGATGTCTCACCAATGGATGAAGTTAGATCTTTTGCTTCACATAAAAGTGGATTACTGGATGGACCATTTACAATTACAGTAAGATCGTGACAGACCGTAATTTGATCGTAATTGGTTGTGATCCCTCTTTAGGTTTACCGTCCCCTAGGTTATAGTTTGAATCAGGACGGATGGTCAGAGGTCACTCCCGCTCGGCGTCCGACAACCTGACTATTTGCCCACCGTCGACAGCCTCTGGCGATCCATCGTGACCCAAATTATAATCTAAAGGACGATGAACTCAAGGAGGGAAGTATTACTCAGGAAAGTTAGTTGATGTTTAAGAAAATAAGTTTTTTTGGCAATACCATTTATTTTTTTATTTCTTTGTATTTTTTGAATTAATAGATTTTAAAAAATTATTTTTGACGTTCGCAGTTAAGTCAACGGAATCAATGCAACTCGCGGGATAATCACTACTCCGTCTAATGTCAAATAATTCTAAAATCTGAAAACTTTTGGATCTGAGAAAATCTTAGATTTGAACAATAGGAGACACTACTTTCTCTTACCGCTAATTAATTAGTAAACAAACGTAACTCTCACTAGCTAGAAGACATAATTGCTAGAACTGATAATAAAACTGGGGAGTAACACTTCACAAAAACTATTGACAATATAATTCACACATATTATTAATGATAACATATGATATATATATAAATTTCATTACAAGTAAAAATAAGAAAATACATAAATTAGGAAAACAATAAGTATTTACTAATAATAATTATTGTCTAATAACTATGAAACAACTAACTATTTTCTAATAATAATTATTCTCTAATAACTAGAAAATAAATAACTATTTACTTATAATAATTATTTCCTAATACGCCCTTTCAAGATGGTGCCCTAGAAATGACACCAATCTTGTTACAAATAGCAAACAGCCGAGGTCGAGAAAACGACTTGGTAAGTGCATCAACCAACTGATCCTCAGCAGAAATATGAGTAACTCGTAGTTCGGAGGCCCAAATTATCAATGAAAAGCATGGCAGGCGTGATAACCGGAAGAAGCAGATCTGTCAAAAACGACTTAAATCCATTGGATCTCAAATGCCGCAGAAGCAATGACGCGATATTTAGCCTCAGTCGAAGAGCACACAACTGTGCGTTGTTTGGAAGATGAATCAGGAGTATTTGTGAGAGATAGCTGTCTAGTGATGTCGTCATCGGCAATCATTGTAGAAGGTGGTCGATGTGTATTCTTTTAGAGCAAAATCCACCAGTGTGATCTACGAAACGACGATTTATTGAACTTTGTCTTTGATGAAAGAAGGCAACTAGAAGGAGACAGGGTGTTGTTGTTTGAAGGCTGGAATCTGACTTGTCATCGGAATAAGAGCAGTAGAGAGAGAAGGTTGCATTTTGGTGGCTGCATATATATGCTGGAGCAGATGTAGAAAATCTGCTATTGAACAAAACTTGGAAAAAAAAAACTTGCTATTTGACCTATCAGAAGATGGCTAAAACAGTACTCATGAAGGAAAGACCGTTATAATACGACTCCTGCTTAAAAAAACAAACAAACAAACAAAGGAGAGGAGGAAGAGAAGGATGTAATTTGATGTCTTTAAACTTAAGAAAAAAGATAATAATATTGCTCTTGCTATGAGAAAAAACAAGAAGAGAAAGATAAAAGAGGAGGAATTGAACCTCTATTAATGGACCTTTTGAAAGAAGAAAACAAAATTATTATACGGTGGAAAAGAGGAAGTCAGAAAACAGAATTTTTTTTAGCACAAAAAAAAAATATAAGAAAGGAAATAGGGGAGAAAGAAAATTCTAAGAAAGTTAAAAAGATCACAGAAGCCGGTCAGACAGAAAGCCCGAGAAAAGGCGACACCAATGAAGGAGGTGTCACAGGATGAACTTGAACCCGTGAAGAAGAAAGCGGTGGAGTCGCTAAATTTGTAGGGAAATGGAGGCTGGTAATACAAGGACGTCGGCGGCGGAGGGACAACAAGAACTTTTTTTTTTACGACGATAAGGTCGATGGTGGGCTGCCTTTAGACGATGATGCCTCCTGTGGCCGCAGCAACAAGTGAATAGTAGAAAAGACGCGACAGCGGCAAATCTCGTTAGTGTCAGTGGCAAAGAAAGGAGAAGAAAGCTAAGGTTTTTTTTTTTTTTTTTGAATCGTGAGAAAAGGAAACGCGGAAGAGAGGAGAAAAAGAAAGAAAAAAAAAGATTGCTGTTTATCATTCTTATACACAATAGACTTCACACATATTATTAATGATAACATATGGTATATATAAATATCATTACAGTGAAAATAGAAAAATACATAAATTAGGAAAACAATAAGTATTTTCTAATAATAATTATTCTCTAATAACTAAAAAAATAAATAATTATTTTCTAATAATAATTATTCCTTAATAACAAACAAATACATAATTACTTACTTATAATAACTAGTGTTACTTATAATAACTAGTCTTATTTCTAATACCAACTTTAAGGGCCATATCTTTACCTTGCATATTCAATGAGCAATGCAACCTCTTGAATATAACTAGTGTTACCGGTAGACGTCTGAGCATCTGATGGAACAGGAAGGAAACTCTCAATGTCCTCAGCATTTGGTGGTGTCCATGGAACAGGATGGAACTTTCCCATGTTGTTTAGCTGGTCGGCCACATCCTTCATCGTAGGTCTTTCTTCTCCCCTTACACTCAAGCACTGCACTGCCAGTTCTCCGATCCTTCCGATCAACTCTGCATCTCCTTCATTTGTCACTTGCTTGTCCAAGAGTTCCTGGAGTCGATCCTCTTTCTTGGCCAAAATAAAGTTTGATGCAAGGCTCGTTTCTCCTTCATTGTCTTCAAAATAAATTGCCTTCCTTCGTGTCAGTAATTCTAAGAGCACTACACCAAAGCTATAAACGTCACTCTTTTCAGTTAATTTGCATGTTTGAAGGTACTCGGGGTCCAAGTAACCGCAGGTCCCTTGAACCAAGGTAGCAAATTGCTCTTCATCCTTGGGATTTAGCCTCGAAGCTCCGAAATCAGAAACTTTTGCAGTGAAATTTTCATGTAGTAGGATGTTGGCAGACTTCACGTCTCCATGAATGATTGGAGGCGAAGCCGAAGAATGTAAATAAGCAAGAGCATCAGCGGAATCACGAGCAATGTTTAAACGCACAGCCAAAGGGAGGTTGTCTATGTTCCTGCTGTGGATTAGTTCAAACAAGTTACCATTAGGGACAAACTCATAGACCAACATGGGAACCTCCACTTCCAAACAACAGCCCAAGAGCTTGACTATGTTCCTATGATTGACTTGGGAAAGAATAAGCATTTCCTTTCCAAATTCTTTCTTTTGTCTCTCATTTATAACCTTTGGCTGCTTGATGGCGACAAACTGATCCTCTCCCATATCTCCTTTGTAAACAGTTCCATATCCGCCTTGCCCAAGGATTCTGTTCTTGTCAAATTTATTTGTTGCCCTCTCTAATTCTTCTTTTGAAAAGATCCTAAATGCAAGACTTTGTAGTCTCATCTCTTCCCGTAATTGCATGCCCCCATGTTCACTGAAATATCTTTTCCTCGACTGGATAAGTTTTCTTCTCTGACAAAACATACAGATGCACATGCCAAATACCAGTAAGAAAATCAAGCTGATGGAGGTGCCTGTGAAACCATGAACATCGCATAACGTGAGCATCCAAACTAAATAAAACCAATGAAAATTAAGATGCTGTAATTTATTATTCTTTCACAGATATTTAACCTTTTGTTTTATGTTTGGTGTTTTAGTTGGATGGAAAGATATGAGAGTGATTCATGTTCTATGTGTTATTTATTTTGCTTTTTGTTTTCTAATTCCCTCTCTCCCTCCTGTATTTCCATCTAAGTAAACCCAACCTCAATCGGTGGATATCAAAGTTACAAGACATGAAAATTGAACATAGTCATTCTCTTCTTTTTTCTACTGCTAATATATAGAGAGGATCATTCGTGATATATTATCTTAAGTATATTCTTGAGTGGATCAAAAGAGTTCGTGCGATGGTTAAGGCATGGAGTGTTGCCACATGAGGTCTTGGAGTCGAAACTCGGCGTGACCGAGCATGACCTCCCTTATGTTTTGGCCATTTGCACTAATGGCTAGTAGCCACCCGTGATTTACCTCCTCCGTATTGGCGTAGGAACGGATTGACGGGGCGAATCGCTTTTTGCCACATGAGTGGATCAAAAGATGAAGAGTTGATAAAGCAACAGAAGAGAAAGTGCTGAAGGATTGATTGATACGTTAGGGACTTGGAAAGAGAGAAATAACTATTCAGAGAAATTAAGAACCTTACCTATAACCGCTTTCACCGCCAAGGAAAGCTTCTGATTTGGGGTGCATGTTCCACTGTAAGCGTTACCGTGCGTGCCTTCGGGGCAGTCACAACTATAATTACCGGGCACGTTGTGGCAGATGCCATCTGAGCATGGATTTGGTTGCAGATTGCATTCGTTGATGTCTAAAATTGAAGTGCAAAAACTACAGTTTTAGGCACCGTTGCGATCAGAAAGTCAAAACATAACTGAAAGCAGAATAAATTAGACAGACCTTGGCATCCGTCGGAGACGTAAGGATTGCCTTGGTATCCCTTGGAACAGTTGCAGAGATAACCAGGACCATTGGAGGAGTCGACGCAGTCGCTGTGAGCACTGAGGCAGACATAAGAGGTTTGGTTGAGCTTAGCTACCTCACAGGTCTCATTTCCAATGGCCCAGTCCACGACCACCGGAACCCCGCCATTGTTATTTTGCGTCAATCGGTTCGTGGTGATGTAAGATGTTTGGAACCGGAACCACTCGGCCTCCAACAAGGCAGCGTAGCTGCATCTGCCAAATCTCCAAGTATCCGAGTTGTTGAAAGTCGTAGGAAAGGAGACTCGATAGTAGGTGAGATTCTTGGGTATAGAAGTCTGGCAGCAACCGAGTCCTGAGCAGGAGCCATTGGCGATGCTCTGTTCATCCCAGCACATGGACACACAGCCACTGGCGTATCTATTGCTTCCTTGCCGGACGATTATGTAGGCAAGGGTATCGCAGCCGACGACAGTGAACTTGTTGTGGAGATCAGAGAACCTATACGGGTCACCAATATTCAATGAATACCAGCCTGACTCAGAGACAGTGCCGTCATTTGGATTGTAGCAGGAGGAGGATATGTGGTTGAGCATGCGCACTTGGCCCATCACCAACGAAATATTGAGGACCTCAACATTGTAATAGAATGGCTTCATGAGGCCACCTTCCATGGTGTTGCAGGTTAGATTGAAACCTCCTCCCAAGAAACAGTTAGCGCCGCTGCCAGTTTCGATACTGTTGCAGATATAATCTTCCGTTTCCCCGTCCCAGGAACAGTTAGTGCCGATGGCGCCGATGCCGAAGGGGTAAGAGATCTCCACGTCGCCGCATCTCGTTTGGCATCTGCCGTCAGGCACAGCAGGTGCAACTGCAAGTAGTAATAGCATTTGGGAGAGGAGCAGAGACATGGCGAGTGCTGCAGTAGCTGAATGCATAGCTTCTAATCTAATTAATTAGCTGATTGATAGGCCGATACCATCCTCGTTATCCACGCAGGCAGGCATATATAGACGGATATTTATTGACTTGACTACTACAAGTTGACAAGTAGCTAGCTAGTACCGTAATATTCTTGGTGCCCAATTTCTATCTCGTGGAACGGAAGTCTCTACGTTACTTGACTACTACTTAATACATACATTCGCGTCTATGATAAATAGACAAGTCCAAGTCAAAGTCGCTTAAACAAATATATATATAATAAATACATAAGAAAACAATCAAAGTCAAATCTATAATTAGTGCTCTACAATTGAGCATTTGCATGCGTATATCTACTTGCATGTAGTCGTGTGAATATTTAATAAGTACATGTTGAATACGATTTAGAAATATACATACCTGTCCTTCCTATTGTCTTTTCATAAATGCTCGTTCAATTCTTATTATTAAAACTTATATATATCCTTACATATTTACTAATTCAAAATTTTAATATCTATATGATTAGTCGTCACTACGTACTGCCGTGTTAGACCCAATCAACTTTGTCAGATTCTTCATATATAGTTGTTATCTTTTGAATTGGTCTAGCTAATCTTTCCACATTGCTCGTGGCTCATATACATGATTGCAACTAGTAATTAACTAGATTGAGACATGAGTTATATCATCAATCTCTATATATCCCGGCCCCGACTCAATTGATCGATAAGTCCATGTCAACGTATAACTTCCTGCGCCGAATATATAAAATACATTCTCTAGAATAGCTGACCATGGGAATAAATAATATTAATCCTAATTAATTTATGATTAAGGATTTGTGGATATCCGATCCATTTAAATTTGGTTTGAACATTAAGAAAAAAATTTCATACTAAAAAAGTTTTCTATCATTTACTTCATTAAAATTTAAAAAGGGGAAAAAAATTGAAATTGATCTACGGATAATTTTAGAGCTAAAATTGATCATCTTTAAATCCGACGGAAAGTAATGGATGTAGAAAAAAATAACGCATGTACTCATTCACAAAATTACATCACATGTAAAAAAATGACGCATGTATCCTTTTTAACTCATAAAATTACGTCATATATCTAAAAAATAACGCATGCATTCTTTTTCAGTTATAAAAATTACACCGCATTTACTCACCTTCCGTAGTTAAGGTAAACAAGCATGCAGAGGAAGAAATTTTTTTCCCTTTTCATTCTCTTCTCATGCCCATAGATTTATTTCATCCATCCATCACCCACTCCTAGAGGTAAACATAGCCTAAAAATTCACAAATACTTATGACTATTTAAATAAATTCAAGAAGTAAACATTTAATAAGTACATATTTCATAAATGCATGCTACGTTGGTCCTTATGATTAAGGGAGTGTTTGAGAGAGCTTTTGTTTATTTAAAAGTAATTTTTATAGAGATCATTTTGAATTTAGTGAGAAGCTAAAGTATGTAGTATTTATAAATAAAAACTAAAAGTCAATACAAAATAATCCTACTTAATCCTACTTAATTTGGGATGATAATAGTTAGTGCTCTATAATTAAGCATTTGTGGATATCCGATCCATTTAAATTTGGTTTGAATCTTAATATGCTCTGTTTATTTGGAAAAGTGAAAAGTAAAACTAAGAAACAAAAATATCATAGTAAAAAAGTTTTATATCTAAAATCGATCATCTTAAAATTTGACAGAAAATAATGCAGGTATGGAAAAAAAAATAACGCATATATTCATTTTCATTTATAAAATTACACCACATGAAAAAAAATGACGCAGATACCCTTTTTAACTCATAAAATTACGCCATATATCCAAAAAAATAACGCATGTACTCTTTTTCAGTTATAAAAATTACACCGCATTTACTCACCTTTTGTAGTTAAGGTAAACAAGCATGCAGAGGAAGAAATTTTTTTCCCTTTTCATTCTCTTCTCATGTTCATAGATTTATTTTATCTATCCATCGTCCACTCCTTGAGGTAAACATAACCTAAAAATTCACAAATACTTATGACTATTTAAATAAATTCAAGAAGTAAACATTCAATAAGTACATATTTCATAAATGCATACTACGCTGGTCCTTATGATTAAGAGAGTATTTAAGAGAGCTTTTGCTTATTTAAAAGTAATTCTTATAGAGATTATTTTAAATTTAGTGAGAAGTTAAAGTAGGAAGCATTTAGAAATAGAAACTAAAAGCTAATACAAAATAAATTGAAATATTTGATGAATAATTGTTTCCAAATTTAATTTTTAGTTAAATAACAAAACATGCTGTTAAACTATATAAATTATTATTTTTAATCATCTAAATATAATTTTGATACACTATTTGTTTATATAATTATTATTATATTTTAAATATTGTATTATTTTTTTTATAATCAAAAGTTATATAAAATTAGTAAAAATAAAAATAATGATAAATTTATATAAATACACAGTGTATGAATAAGAAAAATTGAATATTCTACAAAATATATTTTTTAAATATCATATGATGTGGGTGGGTTGACGTTGAAATAGCATTTAGTGTTGAAATTGTATTATTTTAGTATGTAAATTATACCAAATATAGTGTTATGGGTTAAAAATAGTCTAAATTAATATGAAAGGAGTAAATCATGAATAACTATTAATTATTAGTATAAATAATTAAGACATAAAAAAAATATTTAAATATACCAATTCAATTTCCATCCAAGATCTTATATAATAATATTTTATGGCTCAACTGTCTCACGGTCCCAAATGACCAAGTCAAGCTGCGGACTCGTGTACCTCACGTAAGAACATAACATCCTTATTATCCACGCAGTGACAAATACTTATGGGCGTAGGGACAATCAAATTTGTCAGACAGTGTCACCATTATTGGTATTTAATTACTATCTCGTCGAATTTTCTATGTGCCATAGATGACTTAACTGCATATGCGTCATTGATCATGATTCATGCATACGCTCTCATTCCGAACACACAACAGCAAAATTATAATAATTCAATTAATTGGAACCAGCGAATCTTATATATCAGACAAATTTACACGACTAGTACATCTCCAATAATTAAATCTCTTCTTAAGTTTTTTTTTTTAATTTCCAATATGCCACATCAATGTCACATCAAAAATAAAAAAATCTACTATTCTTTCCACAATAAAAAACCTCCATATAATTTTTGTTGTGGATCCTACATTACAAATCATACATCTTTATTTTTATTTTTCATTTAATATCTCTATATAATTTTTACTTAATATTTTATTTGATTCTCATCTTTAAATTAATTTATTTGTAATTTTTAATTAATAAATTAATAAACTTATGATTTTTAATTTAATTTAATTTGTAATTTTTATTTAATATTTAATTAACTTATGAATTTTAATTTAATTATAGTCATTTGTATTTTTTTTAACTTACCAAATATATTTATTTTCAAAAGAAAAATGTATAATTTAACTATTAAATAAAATATTTAATGGTTTTAAAAAAAAATCAAACATGCAATATTAATTTTTCAATGATTAATGGCTCCATCTTCAAGAGAAAAAACAGGTTTAAAATATCAAACCTGCTCTTAAAATAAAAACCTCAAAGCTTATGTCTCCATTCATTAGAGCTTTTTTGTTGAGCTTTTTCAATTTTACAAACCTAAAAAAGTTGCATTGGAGATGCTCTCAATCCTGATGTAACATTTATCAAAGTCAACTCAGACTCGTTCAACTCACGTAAGAATTTCAAATAGAGCATGACCTCTTATAATTTAGATGAAACTTGATTTAATAAAAGAAACTTATATATTTTGCTTTTATTTTTTTTATCATACTATAGATAATTTCCCACTTGTCTAGATCACCCTAAACAAATTAGTTCTAACTAGGTCTTTCACTTAGTGATACAAAAGAAGAGCTTGCCCCATGATTAATTAGGTGTTCTTGATTTGAATTTGTGCTTTTCAAATTTATAGTTGCAACAATATAAACAAAAAGGAATTATGATAGCAAATTAAAGAGTGATTTAAGGTATTTCTTAAAATCCTCTTGAGGTTCAATAGATTTTTAAAAAAGAATTTAAAAATTTTATTCATGTAAAATGCCTCCTAACGATTTCAATTCCTTTTTTTTAAATCAAAATATCATTCTTTAAGTGATCTAGAGGTAACTTAGTAGAAGAATAGAATATATATTTTGGTCTTATATATTAAAGATAAATATTAAGTGCAAAAGCATTGTTATCAACTATATATGTATGGTATGATATTTTTATAAAAAAAAATATTTATGTGAAACCCATTCTTGGAGGATCACTATAAGAAAATGTGGTCTAAATGACCATTTACAAATGTGCTTCTACAAAACCAATTTATTTTGAAATTTTAATGATAAAGCAAGAATTTTTTTTTTAAAAAAAAATTGCAAAGATAACAAGAAATAACCTTAAAGGGAATATAACATTCAAGAGTCACTTGAAGTGAAAATAATTCTACACAATGATTCACATAAAAATTATTTAGAAAACTAGGCAATACACATATAAATAGAAGATTAAAAATTAGAAAAAATATACAATTATGAGGATTAAAAAACTAGTAACAAATATACACAAAGTAGCAACACCATTTGAGCCCAAATCTCTATTACGACCTATTATAACATTTGGGAGATAGAATGGGATGATTAACTCTAATCGTTTCGTTACTAATGATTTGTAGTGAAAAATTTGAAGCAAACGCTAACACTTGGATTTACTTGATATTCACCTCCTTGAGATGACTAATCTAAGGATTCATACAATGCACACACTTCACTATGAAAAACACTCATTCTCGGAAATAATCCCGAGATGAAAAAACCTCGTACAAGCTCACATACAAGAAAATAGTGAAAACAAGATGTAAATACATAATACAATTGAGAACCTTACTTTCTTGATCTTTTGTTGCATGAAATGTCTCTTGTAAACTTAAAAATGCAGCAACACTTCTCTTGAAGTCTTCTAAGAATTGGTAGTGAAGAGTGGAGAAGGAGATCTATTGATTTGAATTTTTGAATGTCTTCATATCCTACATATTAGGATTCTCAATCGATTGACCTTACCTCCAATCGATTATCAAATCAGATCCAAGCAAATCCAGCCGTCCAAACCTTGCAATGACTCTTTTCTTCTCTCAATCGATTAACTAGCTTCAATCGATCACCTGATCGATACGAAGCACACTGTGCATTCTCTAATTTCTCCCAATCGATTACCTAATTGATTAAACTCCTCGCGAGGAAGCTACTATGCTTCGTCAAAAATCCCACCTTAATCAATTACCGAATCGATTGAAGAGGGTTGAATCGATTAGCTAATCGATTCAGTGCCTCTCTGTTCTAGTGAAATTCGCTTCATTTGATTACCCAATCGATTAGCTTCTGGCTGAATCAATTACTCAATCAATTCACTGTGCCTCCTCAAGACAACACTTCCAATCGATCCATTGATTGATTAAACTTGAGCCAATCGATTATCCAATCGATTGCTCTAACCCTAACTCACTTAATCTCAGTTTAGGGTTTCGTTGCTCAACATCCGGCCAACCATTACTTGTTGGGACTTTTTACCAAGTATCCAGTCAACCTTTGACCCACTTGGACTTTCCATCTCATGCTAACTTTCTGTTAGACTTTCGATTACCAAGTGCGGTCCTCCTTGACCCACTAAGATTTTCTCCTTGCCTAATCGCAGTTAGGACTTTTCTCTTACCAATGTGCGGTCCTCCTTAACCCACTTGGACTTTCCTTTACCAACGTGCGGTCCTCCTTGACCCATATAGACTTTCCTTTGCCTAACCACAGTTAGGACTTCTTTTGTCAACGTGCGGTCTTCCTTGACCAACGTGAAATTCCCTTTGCCAACGTGCGGTCTTCCTTTACCCTCTTGGACTTTCATTTGTCTAATCATAGTTAGGACTTTCTTTGTCAATGTGCACTCCTCCTTGATCCACTTAGACTTTTCTTTACCTAATCGCAATTAGGACTTACCTTTGCCAACGTACGGTTCTCCTTGACCCACTTTGACTTTCTATTGTCTAACCTCCAGTTAATATTTTACCTAATCTCCGGTTAGGATTTTACCTTGCCTAACCTCCACTTAGGACATCACCTTTCCTAACCTTCACTTAGGACTTTACCCTTGCCTAATCCTCGAGTTAGGACTTTGCGAGTCAAGTATTCGGTCCTCCGCTACCTACTTGACTTCTTCTAGACATTTTTCAAACATATTGTCCAAACATCGAAACTCAAGTTCGAATCTACTCGAGCTTAGTCAAACTGGTCAACCTTAACCCAGGGATGATTACACCAATAATATTTCAGCAATCTCTCTTTTTTTTTGATGTTTGACAATATATTTAAGTTACGTTAGCCTAATTCCCATATCAAATGCATGAATGTGAGTTTCTAACTTAAGCCCCCACATTTTCTCCCCCTTTGATACACATCAAAAACTCTTTACCTTAAGAGTCAATTTTGTTGAATTAAAGTCTCATACCTTTCATTGTATCCTATGTTCAACCTTGAGCATAACTCAATCACAATGAAGATTTTCAATCCTCCATTGTTTCCAATGCTCATCCTCGAGGTTCCCTACGTCCTATTATTTTTTCATCCTTATATATAATAAATCATGCTTTTAAAGAAAAACTCCCCCTCAAAACATGCTCAAAACTTCTATCATTGCAACAACAATGACTTGGAGTTTCTGAACCTTTAGGAAATCTAAAATTGAAGTTTTGAGGTTGAAAATTCAACATCGAATCCAAATCTCCTCCTAAACTTTAAATTAGTCCCCTTTAACCATTTTTTTCTTGTTTTCAGCAAGAAAAATTACCCTTAAATACTTATCAATGCATTTATTAGGATTAGGGATGGTTAACTTTACTAAACATGGCTTAATGGACTAAAATCAGACCACTCAAACTAAAAATAGCCTTCCTAATAGATTGGTTTCAGCTACCAATCAATTCTGACATGCCTTAATTGATTGAAATTGAGTTTCAATCAATTACTGCCACCTTAATAGATCAGTTAATCAATCCATAGGGCTTTGCTCGTCAAAATCCCATTATCAATCAGTCACCCGACCAATTAGCATATCATAATCTATCGTCTAATCGATTGGAGTTTTTAATTTTTGGAATTCAATTTCAGATTCAATTTTAGAAACTCATAAATAATTCTACGATTATCAAAAAATTATGAAATTTTACATAGACATTCCTTATGTTATATATACTATCAACAAAAATTAGTTGACTATGAAAATAACTCTCATTTTCAAAGATTGATATAGAATTGGAAAACATTGAAAAACTTCAACGTTTCGCTCTACTTTGTATTTAACTAATCAATGGTGATTACTATTAAAAGATAGACTTCACCAAGGTTTTCCAAAATTATTTTGAAATTATTTTTTTTTAAAAAAAATCCAACCAAGATCTTTGGGCTAAATGCACATGACTTGTACAATTGCTTTCCCTATGTGACTTTACATAATCTTATGTTTTGATGATGCTAAAACTCCAAAAAGATACATTAAATCAATATCTTGAGTTTTGTTCATCTTTCTAACATCTCACTTGTATCTAATGTGTCTCAATACACAAACAAGTCAACCTTATGATCTTTATGAGATGTAACAAAGGTTTTTCCTAAACTAAGGAGTCATGCATTTCTAACTAGATATTTAAACTTTGATTATTCAACCAAGGATGTTAATTTATGTCATTATCTTTAATTTTAAAAAATTAAAATAATGCATTGAAATGATTATGACATATATTAAAATAAATATTTTTTCATAAGAAAAATTATCATAAATAATGATGCATGTATGATATGGCATATGATTCATAATAAATATGAATGCAAAATATGATGTCATTGCATATGATAGAACACACAAAATATGATAATTTTAACATAAATAAAATACTTAGATTCTCTATCTAAGTCTCACTTAACTAATCGCTAAATTAAATGTCGTTTTCTTCCAAGAAGATGCCAAAATCCTAATTTGGCATTTCTTTAACTTCTATCCTATTTGTTCAAATTTAATTAAGCCCAAATCTTTAAATTTTGACCCATTTTGCTCTTTTAAAAGTAAAAACTTAAACCTTTATTTTCAAGGTATAACATTACCTTGAAAATGCCCCAAAGTGTCAACTTTGTCATAGTTAGGTTAACTACTCTTTCATTTAGAGTTGGCACACTCTAAATCCATATAGAGAGTAGAGAACACACTCTTAGGAATCCAAAATCTATTGGTGCTCCTTGGGTGTTATAGGTACTCAATAGGGATAACTTTTCTTGATACTTTCTTGATGACCTTCCTAGGCTTATTATAAGTCTTAGTCACACTAGTCTCCTATAGGTTAATTCTAGGAATACTTTCCCTTGTGACCTTCTTAATGACTTTCTTATGCTTCTTAGAAGTCTTAGCCATGTTGATCTCATCAAAGTTAACTCTAGGAATAATTTTTCTTATAACCTTGGCTTGACTCTTAGACCTATGGTTAGTTCTATAACTATATACTATATGGTATGAGGGCACATTCTCCTTGGCTTTTGGTTTGTATCTCAAACCTCTATTTCCATTAAATGACTCTTGTTCTTCTAAACTTAGGTTTTGCTTCTTAGGCCCTTGGACACTAATTGTTATTTTCTTAAGGGTCTTTTCTAATTTATGAAGCCTTGACTTCAAGACTTGATTTTCTATCCTTAAATCCTCAAATTTGGATTTTCTATTATTTCCTAGGACACTTTTCCTTTTAGGTACATACTTAACTTGGTTCAGTTTCTTGCCTAAATCGTTATCTACCTTCCTAACCTTAGGTATGATAATCTTAGTATGAAATGACTTGTAATTGTCCTTACGTTTTTCATGCTTTATATTTTCATGATAAATAGTATTAAAATGATAAAAACTATTTCTAGCATGCTTTTATCATTATTTAAAGAAATACCATTAACTAATGATACCTTAGTTTTGTTCTTAGATGCTTCCCCTTGATTTGAGCTTCCTCTCTTGTTAGGCCTTCCTTTGAGACATTAATTCTGGTAATGTCCCTTTTGGTTGCACATAGAGCACACAATGTGCTCCTTGTCTTTGTGTATCACGAGTAAGGCCTCCTTTGCCTTCTCCTTGCCCTTGGGTGCCAATTGGCCCTTCTTCTTGATTAATTTTGGACACTTACTCTTGTAGTGCTCGTTCTCCCTACACTCAAAGCAAATAATATATTTTTTATTTTTACAAATTGAACTTGATATACCTTCTCTTGTAGGGGTGGTATATTTTTCTTCATTTGATCTAGAAGTAGAAGCTTCTTCTTGTTTCAGAATCGATGAGCTTTGCTCCCCCTCAATCCTTGAGGTGAATGACTCTTCAACTTCATCATCGGATGTTGATCATCCCTCAACCTCCAAATACTCATGTACATGAAATAAAGAGTTTCCATCTTTGCCTTTGTCGTTGCAATTCATTGAGGATGGATCTTCATGAAGCTTTGCCAATTTGTTCCGTAGCTCCTTGGCATATTGAATTCTCTAATTTTACACAACATAGAGCTCAACAATAAATTAATCAATAATTTGGTTACTTTCTCATTGGCCTCACATCTCTTAATTTGCTCCTCATTCCATTTCTTTTTCTTAAGGAGTTTTCCCTTTGAATCTCTCAAAGCTTCAAAACCCTCCATTAGAGTAAACCATTGTTTGATCTCCATCATGAAAAAATTTTCGATCGTTGATTTTCAAAGATTGAAGCTTTTGATTTTGAATAGTAGAGGCGATCGAATGTCACATCCGAATCCATCTTGACACTCCATTTTTAAACTTGAGCTCCTTGAATGATAAGTCCTTGACTTTTCGAAATTAGGGCTTAAGCTTTGACTTTTTTTCTTCTAGCTCGTTGCTCTTTCGGTGATTAGTTCAAGAGGAGTGGCCTCGCTCTGATACCACTTGTTAGGATACTTTAAGAGATAGAGGCCGTGGTTGGCACCAATTGCTTCGTTGATGATGATTTCAGCGGAAAACTCGAAGCAATCGCTGACACTAGGAATTACTTGGTATCCACCTCCTTGAGGCGACTAATCCAAGGATTCACCTATTACAATGCATATACTCCACTATGAAAAATACCCCTTCTCGGAAACAATTCGGAGGTGGAGAAACCTCGTACAAGCTCACATATGTTGGTGCAAAGAGCACCAGACAATCAAACCTATGCTTTGATTATGACAAAGGGGTTTAAAATTAAGTTGTCTTATTATCTAATGAGTGTGATTGAGCTTGTAGGAAAGTCCTAAATAGTCTTAGGCAAAAGTCCTAGTGGATTCTAGACAAGTGGAAAACTTAAGGGGAGATAATCTTAGGTCCTAGGGGGTGGTAATCCTAGGTTATGGAAAGTCCTATATGCGATTAGGTAACGAAGTCCTGGTCCGGGGGACTAGGCGAAGTCTTGGCCGGTTGAGCACTTTGAGCAAAATCCTAGAGTGGATGACTCTACGTGAAAATCTCGAAGGTTGCGGACACCGGGTGGAAGACTGGATGGGTTATGGAGCGGGCATTTAGCAGAAAGTCCTAGAGTCTTGGAAGCCAAGCAAAAGTCCAGACGGTCTGGAAAACCAGTCTGGCAAAAGGTAATTTCTCCTGAGAGGAGTAGGTGAGGACGCACTCCCCAAAGAGGGAACATTAGACTTCCATTCGACCTAGAGTTTTCGAGAAATCGAAAAGTCAGAACCGGATAGTCCGCAGACTGTCAAAAGTTATTCTTTGAATATTATTTTATTATTTGTTATTATTCTAACTCTATTTTGCAGGAGACTAACATTTTGTGCAGGGCCAGATTTTACCTTGTTCGGTGGACCAAATGTCCATATTGGTCAACCAAACATCCAAACAAAAAGATTATATTTCCAGCAAGTTGATCAGGTTCAACCAAGGGATCGGTCGATTGAACCTTGGGTTCAGTCAACCGAACGATGGATAGGCATCGACGTAATTGGGTCGGGTTGATCAGACCAGATAAGCCGGGGAACATCCACAGATTGGTTGACTAAACAGCTGGATCGGTTGACCAAACGAAGACTCTTATCTGAGCAGTAGAATCTGGATGGGAAGCGGGTCAGATTTAGAAGGTTTGGTCGACCGATCAAGGGAGATCAATCGACCGATTAGGGGAGATCGATCGACCAATCAGGGGAGATCGGTCGACTGATCAGCATCGAGTCAAACCCTGATCCCAAGATCAGTGGATCAAGATCAGGTCTAGCTCGGCTAGAAAAGGGAGTCTCGACCAGCACTTCGGATAACCAATTCTGAACAACTTCTGCTCTCTTGTGCGCTGCTCCCAGATGATCCGACAATGTCCAAATGTTGCTCCGATAATCGATGAACGACTACTAATCCTTTGTTGTCGGTAAACTTTATTTTTAATTACAATACTTATACTTACCATTTTTATAAAGATTTCTCAAAATTATAGTGATTACCCAAAGAAAGTGATCAACTATCACGGACCTTTGAGTATGATTCGTCACAGACTCCGAACCAAGTAAAACCACTTGTGTTTGCAATTGTGTCTATTTATTTCCACTGCGTTTTATTTTGTGTTTTCTAAAAAAGAGTGAAAAAGTCATTAGTGGTATTCACCCCCTAGCACGCATCGATCCTATAACATATAAGAAAATAATGAAAACAAAATGTAAATACATAATACAATTGAGAACCCTAGTTTCTTGATCTCTTGTTACTTGAAATGTCTCTTGTAAACTCAAAAATGTAGCAACACTTCTCTTGGAGTCTTCTAAGAACCAGTGGTGAAGAGTGGAGAAGAAGATTTGCTTATTTAAATCTTCAAATGCCTTTATATCCCGCGGATTAAGATTCCCAATTGATTAGTCTTACCCCAATCGATTGTCACGTAAGATCCAAGCATATCCAGTTGTCCAAATCTCGTAACGACTCTTTTCTTCTTCTCGCAATCGATTAGCCAATTGATTAACTAGCTTCAATCGATCACTTAATCTATTACAAAGTCCATTTTATGTTCGTGAATTTCTCTCAATCGATTACCTAATCAATTAAACTCCTCACGAGGAAGCTACTATGCTTCGTGAAAAATCCCACTTTAATCGATTACCCAATCAATTGAAGAGGATTGAATCGATTAGCTAATCGATTAAGTGCCTCTCTGTTCTCGTGAAATTTGCCTCAATCGATTACACAATCGATTGGCTTCTGGTTGAATCGATTCACCACACCTTCTTATTATAGCATTCCCAATCGATCCACTGATCGATTGAACTTGGGCCAATCGATTACCCAATCGATTGCTCCAACCCTAATTCACTTAATCTAAGTTTAGGATTCCCTTGCCCAATATCTGATCAACCGTGACTTGTTGGGACTTCTTTACCAAGTGTCCAATCAACCTTTGACCCACTTGGACTTTCCATCTTGTGCAAACTTTTTGTTGGACTTTCGATCACCAAGTGTGGTTCTTCTTGACCACTTGGATTTTCTCCTTACCTAACCGTAGTTAAGACTTTTCTCTTATCAACGTGTGATCCTTCTTGATCCACTTAGACTTTCCTTTGCCAACGTGTAGTTCTCTTTGACCCACTTGGACTTTCCTTTGTCTAACCACAGTTATGACTTTCTTTGCCAATGTGTGGTCCTCCTTGACCCACTTAGACTTCCCTTTGCCAATGTGTGGTCCTCTTTGACCCACTTAGACTTTCTTTTGCCTAACTGCAGTTAGAACTTCCTTTACTAACGTGGGGTCCTCCTTGACCCCCTTGGACTTTACTTTACCTAACCGTAATTAGGACTTACCTTTGCCAACATGTGGTCCTCCTTGACTCATTTGGACTTTCCATTGTCTAACCTCCAATTAAGACTTTCCTTTGTCTAACCTCCAGTTAGGACTTTATCTTGCCTAACCTCTAGTTAGGACTTTACCCTTGCCTAACCTTGAATTAGGATTTTTCTAGTCAAGTATCCAGTCCTTTGCTACTTACTTGACTTCTTCTAGATATTTACCAAACATATTATCTAAATATCAAAATTCAAGCTCAAATCCACTCTAGCTTAGTCAAACTAGTCAACCTTGACCTAGGGACAATTGCACCAACAATTTCTCAACACGACCAACCATGCATATCGCTTTATCCAAGGAGTCTACTCTCTCTATTGAAAGTACTATTCGAATCATGATGGTTAACATTGACAACCTACCGAGCAAACTCTCCATTTCTTCAACATTGTGTTGCACTATGAATGGGTAAGAGTGTTAGTGTGTGCACTTATGTGCCAAGACATTCCTTATATATTTTGTGGATAATTATTTAATAAAGGCAAGAATTTATCATTAATTATTTACTTTTCTGTACGTATATGATTAATGATAAAATCCCACAGATTAATGGGTATATTAATCTAAAAACAGTCCTTGATCGGATAGATATCTAGAGGGGACATGGATATCTAGATTAACGCTGAGTATGACTAGGTCGAGATAGACCGGAGGGATGGATATCCAAGTTGTACTTGGGGGTGCCTTGAATTTAGAGGTACACTGGACACGACCCGCTCAAGAGGAGACCACATATTAAGCATCATTGGTTATTCCTCTTATGAACGAGTGTAACTGATCTTTTGACTTGAGACCTTCATTTATTCTATGCGTGGAGTTATGTGCTTTGACGCCGTTAAAAGCAGTCTTTAATCGGATTGTGATTAATACGGTAGTTGGGTGTATGACAAAACGTAGAGAGAATAGTGTTCAGTCAATAGAGGATTCATTGCTCTCTTGGATTAGGAGTTAACATCCTGGCCGCTTGATAGAGATATTAGTGACTCAAAATCCATGGCCATGGGAGGAATGATTTATCATTCAAGAGGAGTCTATTATATCTTGGAAATCAAGTAAAACAATTAATTTGGTAATGATGCATAATGTACTGAATTAATTGGGATGTAGGCTTTAGATGAAGAGTACACAGTAATCAGTTCATAGTGGTTTACAGTTCATGACTGATATTAATTTTATCGCGTTGGGTGGCTAAAAACTGTTGCTAGACGGTTACCTTAGTCTGTGTATGGATTTACACTGCCTTCGTGTATAAAACCTAGAGGGTCGCACGCATAGCATGTAGACATGAACAATGGTATCGGAAGCTAGTCGAGATAAAGATCAAATATGGATTTATTTGATACAAAGAAGAGAGAATTCGAATAGCCATAATCATGATGATTAATGGAGAATTCAAAGAGTCATCATAATGATTATTAATGAAGAATTTGAAGAGTTATCATAATGAAGGTCATAAATGAAGAATTTATGGAACCTATAACTCTTCATCTTCCTTATTAATGAAGATCATAAATGATGAATTAATTGAAAGCTTAACTCTTCGTATTCCTTGGAAGCTATAAATAGCCATCCTCAGAAAGAATCAATGGAAGGATTTCATTCTCTCCTTTTCTCCTTTGTCAACTTCTTCTTCCACCGGAAGAGATCGGTAGTGCTTCCAAGGCTTTGTCGATCCAAGAGGCTAGCACCTAACGGATCGTGTCAAGTTCATGATCTAGTGCGCGTGGATACCGCTAGAGGAGTCACATGTGGGGCGCTTATCTGTCTATCTATCTGTGATATTATTCACACCCATCGAGGACTCGAGGTATGTTTATATTACTTTTGTGCAAAACTATATGTACCACTGATCCGGTGATAAGACTGGAGGGCCCTCATAAAGGGGGTACAACGACACGTGGAGGTTGGCAGTCAAAGGGGGGGGGCATCCCATGGACTCGAAGAGCAGGCAAGACATGTCGATCACCAAGCAATGACCCTTACCCGAAAGGACAACCACTCGACCGGGCGCCAATATTTCTAAGGAAGGAGCGTATGGCCGAGCGGATGATCCGCCCGGCCGCGAGACAGCGCACGAATGAAGGCCGAGCCGTTTGCTTGATCGGCCAAGGTCTAAGGCAATGAGAGCCGAGCGGAGGGACGACCCTAAGCTTTCCCGGACGGACGGTCGCCTACGCCAGACCAGACGAATGTTCTGGCCGAGCGGCTGGACGGTCGATCCGGGAAACGGAAGTCAAGGAATAGAGGACAGTGTGAACGTCATTTCAGTAACCCCTGTTGCTGACAACAGGCATGTTCAAAGATCAGACCATACTCAGTATGGGGCGAGAGAAGGTTTTGCTGTCCCATCGAAAAGACGCTCAGACTGCGGCGGCATGGAGTCAGACATGATCTTCTGACAAGCTCATGCTGTGGTATGGGGTATGACACGTGTACACTTCGGATTATGTGCACCAAGCTCCCGTGGCTCTATATATAAGCCATTAGACTTCACCGGAGGTGTGCAATCTGAGATCCCTGGAGCCACTTTCTTGCTATTCGTTTTTCTGACTTGAGCGTCGGAGGGTCGTCGCCGGGAACCCCTTCCCGACCCGACTTCTTTGCAGGATCGCCGGAAGTTCGCACAAGCAGTCGAAGATCCACGTCAGCAACTGGAGAGCGTCACACACCCAGCGTCCGTTGATTCAGCTTTCGGATAGGATCAATTTGGCACCGTCTGTGGGAACGCTCCTGTATCCGAGCGGAAGCAATGGATGAAGCTGGACGACAACACTCGGTGATACTCTCCACAGAAGAGCTCGACGCTCTAATTGAGATAAGAGCAGCCAAGCTTGTGGAACAACAAAAACAAAAGTCGCAGGCCGATCGGAGGGAGCAGCAAGCAACGTCAGCATCGGGTGGCCGAGCGGAAGCGCCACCAGCCACGGTTCCATTCCATCGAGCCCTCTTCCGCACTCCGCCCGAAGCCATAGCGGCTAATCGGGATAGAGGCTCTTCATCAGATGAAGTACCACGGCGAGATGACAGAAAAGGCAAAGCCCCCCGAACGGACTCCTCGCCCGAGCGGGTCAATTGACAATTCTCAGAGGCCATCTTGAGGGACCCTCTGCCAAAGCACTACGTGCCCCCGGCGATCGGTGAATATAATGAAACCACCGACCCGGACGATCACTTGGGTAAATTTGACAACATGGCTACCCTTCACCAATATACAGATGGGGTGAAGTGTCGAGTTTTTCTAACCACCCTCTCTGGATCGGCTCAACAGTGGTTTCGGAGGCTGCCGGACGGATCCATCACGAGCTTCAAAGACTTCCGTACGGCCTTCCTCCACCACTTTGCAAGCAGTCGGCGCTACCAGAAGACTAGTGTCAGCCTATTCGCTATCAAACAAGAGCCCAAGGAGCCGCTCAGAGGTTATATCCAACGCTTCAACCAGGTGGCCATGGACATTCCAACAGCCACCTCAGAAACGATGATGAACGCCTTTACACAAGGCCTCATGGACGGGAATTTCTTCCGCTCGCTCATTCGGAAGCCGCCTCGAGACTACGATCACATGTTGCACCGGGCCAATGAATACATCAATGTGGAGGAAGCACAGGCGGCTCGGAGGAAGGAGGCGCCAATTGAACGGTCGACTGTTGCCGAACGGAAGCCTATCGCTCGTCATGAGCCGCCCAGAGGACCGCGGGCCGAAGCAATCTGTTCTCATCATCCAAGGTCTCATGTCCAAGAAGTAGCAGCCGAGCGGCCCAAGCCAAAGAAGAAATGGACCCCCATGTTCTGCTCATTCCACCGGACGGACACACACAACACAAGAGATTGTCGGAGTCTTCCTCTAATCGCCCACCCCGTTCCCCGGAGTGGCGGCCGCCGATCGCCATCATCTGACAGGCGACAGAGACCTCGTGAGGATGAACGGGCGATACCTGACAGGCGGCAAAGACAGACTCCCGAGCGACAACATACTCCGAGGCGTGAAGACAATCCCCGGATGTCTAGGGAGCGGCCTAGACCGTCCGCTCGGGAAGAAGAGAACAGAAACAACACTTCCTGAGGCAAAATCAGCATTATAGCTGGTGGTCCGACCGGCGGAGATTCCAACCGAGCAAGGAAGGCGAGCGTCCGGCAGCTTCAGATCCATGCAGTCGGCTGCAGCCAGGAGAGGGCGAGCGGACCCGAGATCAGCTTCGGGCCCAGGGACTTGGAAGGAGTCGAAGTGCCTCATGACGACGCTCTCCTCATCAAAGAGGTAATAGCCAATTATACTATCCACCGCGTTTTTATTGACACAGGAAGCTCGGTTAATATTATATTCAAAAAGGCCTTCGACCAACTACAAATTGATCGGGCCGAGCTGCTGCCCATGACGACCCCCCTCTATGGGTTTACGGGCAACGAAGTTCTGCCGGTCGGACAAATCCGACTGGCTATCTCGCTGGGAGAGGAGCCGCTCAGAAGGACGCGGATTGCAAATTTTGTCGTAGTGGATTCTCCGTTGGCATACAACGTCATATTGGGGCGACCAGCTCTCAGTGAATTCTAAGCGGCCATCTCCACCTTCCACCAGAAGATCAAGTTCCCCGTAGAGGACAAAGTGGGAGAAGTACGGGGAGATCAACTAGCAGCTCGGCGATGCTACGTCGAGATGGTCCGAGCAGAAGCCAATGCCGCTCGGAAGACACCCCGGATCGAGGTGAACGCTATAACTGAAAAACCTCCCTCTTTGATTTCTGAAGAAAAAGAGGAAGTACAGATTCACCCGACTCGAGCGGAGGCCACCACGTTCATTGCGGCTAATCTGGAGGCAAGCCAGAAAGAGGAAGTGATCAAATGTCTCCAGAAAAACCGTGATGTCTTCGTCTGGTCGACGCATGAGCTGCCCGGAATTTCGCCGAGTATAGCGCAGCACGAGCTACATGTCCGACCGGATGCTCGGCCTGTGAAGCAAAGAAAGAGAGATTTTAGCGCCGAGCAGAATGCTATCATCCGAGCAGAGGTGGAGAAACTCCTGGAGGCCGACCATATACGCGAGGTCCAGTTCCCGAGCTGGTTGGCGAACGTGGTGCTAGTCTCCAAGCTGGGCAACAAGTGGAGAGTGTGCATCGATTTCCGGGACCTTAACAAGGCGTGCCCAAAAGACTTTTATAGCCTGCCCCGGATCGATCAACTGGTGGACTCCACGGCCGGCTGCGAGTTGATATGCATGCTCGACGCTTATCAAGGCTATCATCAAGTGCCGCTCGCCCGAGAAGATCAAGAAAAAGTCAGCTTCGTTACAGCCGACGGCACCTATTGCTATAATATGATGCCGTTCGGACTGAAGAATGCTGGAGCCACTTATCAGCACTTGATGAACAAAGTATTCAAGAAGCAGATCGGGCGAAATCTCGAAGTATATGTGGATGACATTCTCATCAAGTCAGTCCAAGCGGCCGATCTCTTTGAAGACATGGAGGAGACTTTCC